>NW_024423453.1:32352846-32831407 GCF_017311325.1 Ursus maritimus
TGTTGTGGCTAGAGGGACAGGGGAGGGTGTTGACAAAAGAGAAGTCAAGCACATGAACAGGCATCAGGCCCTTTTCCTTACTCCAGCACAACACCAGCTCCAATTGAATTTTTTTGAATACTGAAATTCCATGTACAGTTCTGTATGGAAAAAAAAAAAAGTTTCTGCTGCTAAAAAAAAATAAAATAAAATAAAGTTAGGCTTAAGATCACTAAAATAGAACATCATTTAAAACGGAGAAAGTTTATCTTCTATTTAAAACATAGTTTTAAAGCCTACTGATGATGTGTTCAAAGAGGAATTTCAACAGGGGGAATATTTGCTCTGAGCCTATGAGTGTGGCAGACTTGTTTTATTCACCTTTTTTGTCCTACCACAGTCCTTACTTTGTGGGAAGTATTCAATATAGGCCTGTGGACCGACTGAATGCAAGGTTTGCTTGCAGACCGTTGTTCTTACATTTTCCTGAAATTTGAGAGAAAAGTCAGAATATAATCTAACCTAAAGTAGAATGTTGAGCTCTGTCCCAGTTAAAATGAATAAATGCCACAGATAAATGAGACACGGTTGAGTCCTCTAACCTTGTATGATCTAGGTCTGTAACTCTGGATTAGTCACGTCTTCTTTAGGGATGGAGAAAGATTTAAAAATGTATCTTCATATGGCATTTCTTATTGTGATGGTTAATTTATGTGTCAATTTGGCTGGACCACAAGGCGTCCATATATTTAGTTAAATGCTATGGTAGGGGTTTCTGGGTGACATTAACATTTGAATTGGTATATTGAGTAAAGCTCTTGCCCTCACTACTTTGGGTGGGCCTCATCCAATCAGTTGAAGGTGAATACAGCAAAAAGCCATCCCCTCCCTGAGTAAGAGAATTCCTCTTGACAGACTGACTTTGAATTGCGACACTGGCTTTTTCTTGCCTTTGCAATCAAATTGAAACACTCACCTTTCCTGAGCTTTAAAATCACTGGCCTTTGGATTAGCACTGTATCATAGACTCTCCTGTGTCTCCAACTTGTGGACTCACCCTGAAGATGTTAAGACTTGTCAGCCATCATAATTATGTGAGCCAGGTCCTTATAATAAATCTCTCTGTCTCTGTTTCTGTCTCTCTCTCTCTCGCTCTACACACACACACACACACACACACACACACACGGTATTAGTTCTGTTTCTCTGGGGAACACTCACTAATACACTAACTATACAGGGATTCTATCACAAAGGTGCAAAAGTTCCTGTCTGGTGCCAAAAGTTGGGGAAAGGGGATGAGATGGAAAAATCTAGAATACGGTTCAGGCTCTTTCATGGTCTTTTAGCTTTCTCACCATTATTTTACAGATATTCTTGGCTAATCTTCAACAAAGAGGAAAGAATATGCAATAGGAAAAAGTCTCTTGAACAAATGGGTTGGGAAAACTGGACAGCTACATGCAAAAGAATGAAACTGGACCACTTTCTTATACCATCACTCGAAATGGATTAAGGACCTAAATGTGAGACACGAAACCATGAAAATCCTAGAAGAGAGCACAGGCAGTACTTTCTCTGACATCGGCCACAGCAACACCCTACTAGATTTCTTCAAAAGGAAAATGACCTCAGAGACGCTTAGCTCGTGTAAGGGACATTCACAAGAAATCTCTGTAGTGCTGAGGCCAAAGCTCCACGTGGGAACACCTAATTTTATTAGAATCGTGAACCTGGAATAATAAAAATTTAAAATCTGGGTGTGCAAATTCAGAAATTTCTGAAATTACAAAAAGTAGTCATTGTACTAAAGAGTGCCTGAGAATCATAGTTAATTCATTTATAAGAATGTAGTAAGACCTAAGAGCCTGATAAAAATTTACATACCAAAGGCTATGGCCCAGTAAAAAAGGAATTAAGATGTTATTTGAAATTGTTATTATCCTAGTAGATAGAAATATTTCCCTACAATGGGCTGCACGATACCATTCTGTAGAATCAAGACAGCTCTACAACTTCCCCAGAGCCTTCTGGTAGTTACTGTACTGACACTGCATGTGGGCGCACGCGGGTGCAAAGTCTAATAGCCAAGCTGCTCTCATTCATTAGACCAAATCAGACCTTAAAACAAATGCAAAAGAAGTCATAACAGAATTTACCCATCAGGAAAAAAAATTAAATACTAAACAGTCAAAGACCCGATGACATACATGACTGGTGGGCGGCTTCAATTTCATAAAGTGGTTGGGAGACACCATAAAATTGAACAAAGTTCAACCAGATGTCAAGTTTCACAATATTTTTCACAGTATGTTCAACCCACAATTCAAACCGTCTGTGCTTTAACCCATATGGGGATAAAAATGGCATCCATAAATCACAGGCTTTTTTTAAAAAGTGCGTTTACAAAAATGACGATGTGGTTAGGCTGCAGTCTGCGAGTCACTCTTTCACTGAAAAATGACTGGCTATTCTCCATGGTCATTCACTCTGATTTTCACCTGACATTAAAATAAGTGGCTGTTGTACCGTACACTCAGGAAGGTTCCAGGTTATGTGCAAAGACTAAACGTTGGAACACAGTAACTACAGGATGTAGCTGTGATCACAGAAGCAGCATGTACCGATAAATAGCCAGATTCCATCATTTCACTTTAGGTAACTGTGTTAGAAAAAAAAAAAAAAAGAGGGATAATAAACATGTCTTATTCCACCCCTAAAAGTTTATTTGCTGTGCCTGATAAAGGTGATTCGGTGCTCATTTACTTCTGAGTAACATCTTATTTACACTTTGAAGTCTGTTTTAAAGTCATCAAATGTGGATGACATCTTTTTTTTTTTTTAATATCTTAAAGCTCGGTGTTCTGAGCTGATGTTTAAAGTGGTGGCACATAATGTGAATTTTCTCTGAAATCCACATTTATTAATTACATGCCTGTCCATTCTGGGTACCCAAGAAAACTACTAACTGTACCTGAAAGTTCAACTGGCAAAGCAAGAAAATATGCCGGCACTCTTGGCACCCTTTCATTATTCCTGCCCATGATTTCAGAAATTGAAAACATTTCTGGGTGTTTTCCCTTCCAATTTCCATCCCTGGACCTGGAGTGCAGATATCACCCAGTTCAGTTTCACAAGGAGATGGCATTCAAGTGGCTCCACCAAATGCTTGGCAGTAGGGTTCTTTGGTGGACACCATAAAGCTTTCCAGGTAATCAAAAATACTTCTGTACAGAATGTATCTCTTTTTCTATGTTCAAAGCAATCCTTGCAGATCATTGTTTCAGAGCTGGACTAAGCACAATTGAACATTCAGTTGCAGTAGGCACATTTCAAGCACTCAGTAGCCACAAAGCTATCATCCTTGACAGTCTGCTATAGGACATTTCCATTATCATGGAAAGTTCTATTGAGCAACATCGCTCTAGACAGATGAGAAGAACAGAATTGAGAAGTGATTTGTTCAATGCCATATTGCTAGTAAGTGGCAGAATCAAGACTTGTTGCCCAAGTTCTGTGACTGTAAATCTTATTCTCTTTTTTATTTTAATTGCTGGGGAGTATGGCTTCTTCCTGAATGGGAGGATTGAAATCTCTCACCTGAGGGATTCATCTGAATGCCACTTCCATCCAGCTCAACAGAGGGCTCATTCAAATATTTTGCTGAAGTGTTCACTTACCAGCCAGCTGTGGCTACCATAATTGCCAAGAATGTCAACAACAGAACAAAATTCTTATTTATTTTCTATTCATTTAACAAATATTTATGCAGTGTTTATTATGCTTATTTATGCCAAGCACTGTAATAAAAACTTTACAAATATTCATTCATTCAATATGCACAACAACTCATTGGAATAGGTGTTATTATTATTATCCTCATTTTATGAATGAGGAAATTGAGACTTAGAGATGATCAGTAATTTACCCAAGGTCCCCCAGATTGTAAGTAACAGAACTGGGATTAAGCCCAGGAGCTATGTCTTTGGTGTCCATGTTTTAAACTACTATGCCAAATGGACTCTTCATTAGAAACATTATACAACCTCATTCCCACTAAAATCACTACACAGAATGTGTATCTTGATACTAACATCTTGGAAGAAAAGAACAAGAAACCTTCTATCTTTTACCTGCAAGGGTAAAATAGAAAGCTTGATGTTAACATTCTCATTCTCCACATTAAATTCTAATGGGCAGGAAGAAAGGAGAGTTTTATATTGTAGCCCTTCTTTTTCAAATTACAGATGCCACTGTTGGTTATTCCACATTTGAGATGTCCAGTAAAGCTCTCTGTGGTTATGGAAACGTTTCATAGCTGTGCTATTTAATATCATCGCTACCAGCCATATGTGACTATTAAGCATTTAAAAGGTAACTAAGGTAACTAAGGAATGGAATTTTAAATTTCATTTAATTTTAACAAATTTTAACTTAAGTTTAAATCACCATATGGGGCACATGTTTATTGTACTGGATGGTATGGACCCAGATGGTTCAAGTGAGAACCAACCAGGGCTCCTTTTTTTATTTCTAAACCTCATGTGCACCTGCTATTCCCTGTATTGATGACATATACTGACCTGTTCAGTCATGTAGGCCAGAATGCTTGAGTCATCCTTGAGCACCTTACCTCCGGATATAATCCACCATGGAGTCCTGTTGATTTTAGCTGCTTAAAAACTTGCAGGTGTATGTGTATTTCCCCATTTCTCCCACCACCGTCCTGGTCTAAGCCACCATTATCATCAGCCGAGGTGACCACAATATCCCCTAAATTGTTTTATCCCTGCATGTGTGCCTCCCTTTTTCTAAACACAATCACGGCATTCTCTGCTAACAGTTTCAGTTGTTCTTAGGAAAAATGTTACATTCCTGAGGGCTTACTATATGCTAGGTAGTTTGCTAGATTCTTGAAATAGCATAAGAAAATTGACAAGTTCTCCCTTTTCTGTGGCCCAGAAGGCCCTAATTGATCTGCAGCCTGACTCTCATTCCAAGATCACTGTCTCAGCTCCGAACACACCAGCTTTGTGGCTGAAGACATGCCAAGTCTGCTTTTCTGCCCCCTGGGGATGTGTGCTACTGGTATAGTGTACATATCTTTGGGATGTGCTAGGTTAGCAAGCTAAAGGAAATTAAAATAAATTACAGACTCAGTTGTGTGTCTGAAGCTCTATAGCACTCAGCTGAGATCAACGACAATACTCGCTTTGATATATGCAGTGGCTACTGTGTACATGATTCTTTACATAGATGGCAGGAGTGGTTTCCACATATTAAAGGCCTATGTATGAGCACACCAGGCATTTTTTATCAATGCTTCACTTTAAACCTTAATATCACCATGTGCGTTCATTATTTAATCCCTTCTTTACAGTTGAGAAAACTGAAAATTAGAGCAGTTAGGTAAATTGTGCCATGTTACATAGCTATTAAGTGGAGTCTGGGGAAGCCAGCTTTCAAATCCAGAGTTGCACTTATACACACACACACACACACACACACACCTCAAAACAAAACCCTAGACTGTCCTGATTGTTCATATAATTAACACAGTAGTTTTGTAAGACAATGATAATGTGATTACCTATAAAAATCTGGAAATTGGAAGAGTAATTTTCTATAATCAGAAGCATGTATTGAGCGGCAGATATAGGTTTTTGAACTAAGGTCCGTAAGAATTCCAATTCTGTGTTTTTTCATTACAACACACTTTCCCCCTGCTCAATCCATTTTAAATCAAGAATCTTGGCACAATAGAAAAAAAACTCTAAATGAGTTTTGCCATATTCAGTCCCGTGCAGATATTGTAATACCCAAACAGCAAAATAAAACACATACTTCTACCGCCAGCTTGATGATACTAAGCGCTCTATAGGACCTCTCATTACGTGATACCAAGAACCCATAATGATGAACGTAATGGCACACAGCATCTGCCCTCAGCATGGGGACACGGTAGGGCTAGCGCACTTTCCATGATAAGTAACCTACCACCTAGTATTCCAACTGAGCATCAACATTGCATGAAGAAAAATGAAACAGAAGAAATAACACTAATCAGCTATGAATCGCCAGTGGAGTCCTCACATAATATTTCTTGTTCCTTATCTTTGGATCTTTAGGACCTAAGATTTTTCTCAGAGAAAGAAAGCAAGAGAGAGAAAAAATACCAAGAGAAAAAAAATGAAAGAGCACGCTATAAAACATCCATGAGATTCATTGGTTTGAGGTCTATTTGATATAGATGAGGCTTAAACAGAATGGCTAGCTCCCTATCACTTTCCCCACTAATCAAAGTTTCTTTAAGGTCTGTAAAGATTTTCAGTGTGCCTTTATTTCATCCAAGTATGCAAATGTCGGTAGACCTCTCACAAGGCATGCTCTTCAGCCATGCCAGAATACATAAGGCATAGAACGAGGCTGGAGAAGTAAGTAGACACAGGATCCTGCCTGCCTTGTAGGCCATGCGAAGGGGAAGCCTTGTCTGTTGATAAATCTTGAGACAAAGTACATAAATTGTATTTCAAAATGTTAGACCATGTCAAATGGACAGGCTGGGTCACTATGTTGTACAATCCTATTGCATATCTTTTTATATAGTGAGGACGTTTTTGAAAAAGAATTTACCTGGATATATTCTAATTCTAGTTTCTAATTCTGAATATATAATTTTAACACTTTTAAAAAGGCACTTCTGTAATGTTATCAGTCTGAGAGAAATGAACGTTTTTATGAAATTCATGAAGTGCGTTATGATAAGGTACAAGGTGAGAAATATCTTCTGCCTTTCTCTCAAACTAGATATAATGCTTAGGAAACCAATTTAACAGCATATGATAATATTTAAGTAAGCATGGTGAACATGTCTCTCAAACATTTATCTCTGTGCAGGAACCAGGCTTCCAGCCTGGGATTTCAAAATATCATACCGACAATCTGTTTCATATATAAGAGTATACTACGTTCAAGAAATAGATTTAGGATCTAGGTATATATCTACATAGATACAGATTTATAATACAGCTATACAATATAGAATACAGAACACTCGAAAATATAGTGTTGAAAAAACTGCTTGCCTTCAATGATATACAACATTTTATCACTACAAACTTAGTGTATGTATCATATTTACAAACACTAAATATAAGACAAGTTATGTACATTCTCCCAAAGAAGTAGTAGTAAAACTTTATATGTTCCAAACACTATCACATTTTTCCCTACTAAAGCATTTTGGTACATATCTTTTATATTTTATTTACAAGATTGCTTCTCTGCATCATACACACAATATTTATATGTTTTATATAAAACCTAAGAAAGTCTTAAAGTTAATTCTTATAAAATATTCTTTCTTTTCCTCTAAACTCCCAACATACATGCCAGAAAGTTTCTCTCTTGCCCTACCCCTGGGATCAAACGAGGAAAATATATGATATAAATCAAACTATTTCTTTTCCTGAAGAGTTTTATAGACCATGGAGTTCATTTTCACTGAATACTTCATTTCTTTAAAACTCTTTGTACCAAGATAGGTTTTCAAACTCATCTTATAGTGTAGAAAGGGATACTTTTTTGATAAAGCCAAACACTATATGGTCCCAGAACCTCCCACCTAAACGTATATTGTGCACACCATGATTTAATACTATATTTCTAGCTGTCATGAAGCATCAACACTACAAGTGCCATCATTTTATCTACTAACTAACATATTTCAATGTAGACTGAGCACAGCAAACCTTTGAAGTAGGACAAAATCCAAAGAAAACACTCAACATAAACAAAATATGTGGCAACACTAAAACAAACTATAAAAATTTTATAGGTGGTAGTTTGGCAAGACCTACATAACTTGTCTGTGTGCAACCCAAGCTGAAAGACTGTAAAACTTAAAGCATTATAAACAGAGGCAAAGACACACACACACACACACACACACACACACACACACTTCCTGTGTTAGGATCTCTGAGTTGTCTTTAACATGTCATTCTCCTGTCCTTTTCCATTACAACAACTCTATAATAAGCCGGTTGCCATTTCTCCCTACCCTTCAGGCATGCTAGATCAAAGAATTGGTTTGCTTTTTAATTACTAATTCCTTACGTGTAATTTAGTAAACTGCTCAAAAGCAAGGTGTTATACCGAGTACTTTGTAAGCAGAACCTTCCCCTCTTCCCTTCCCAATACATTATTCGAAGAATGGTTCTCAAGAGGTTAAATATCAAGGTATCTCAAGGAAATTCCTATTGGAAATCTGCTATTTATAATATTTTCAATCAGATTGTGTGAGTCTGTAATGTGAGCCATGGATTTTAAGAAGATAAAGTCACAGGCAGAAAAACCACTGATAGACCGTTGCACTATCATAGGCAAGACATGATGGTGGTGGGGTTTACAGTAGGTGGAGTGAACATGTAAAAAAATGAGTAAATGAGTTCATTATGTTGTGCACCTGAAATTAATATAATGTTATATGTAAATTACACCTCAAAAAAAAAAGAGAAAAATAAAACAGAAATAAAAGCAGCATGTAATCCATGAAAGAAGTGTGTTTCAAAAAAAGAAAGATGATAAGGACCAAACCAGAAATAACAGACAACAGGAAGAGTAGAATTGACAAGTCCACAAAAATTCTCTTTCAAAAAATCAATGAAGTATATTAATCCTTATAATAAGCATACAAAAGCTACATGAAAAAGTGACAATAGTGTATTTGTATGCATAAAAGATTTTAGCAGGCCATATTCTTGAATGTGAAGAGCAAATACTCCAAATATGTCAGTTCTTTTGAAGGTAATGTTGTTGTTGTCACTGTTTAATTTTAATTACTTTAGTGATGACAATGGAGAGACATGGAAACTGGCAAGTATTATAAGAAGGTGAGAAAGAAATAGAACACTGAAAAAGGGATATTGAAGAAATTATCTAAGTTTTCAGAAATGTGGCTAATTTGGCATTCTATTTTATAAATGTAATCAAATAAATTTCAGATAATTAAAATGTAAAATGTAAAATAATTAAACAAAAATGTTGAAAGTATTAATACTGAACTAAACTCAAAATAAAGACAAACTTTCTAAGTATCTCAAAGGCCACATGGAGCCCATGGCATCTCAGTGGTTATCTGTCACCCCATCATAGAAACCACTAGGCATCCAAAAGACACTACAGGAATCGAGGATCTTTTTGTCACTGTCGCCACGAAAACACAGTAAGCCCATCTTCATTTACCTACACCTTTTCTTGAGGTAGGGAAGGAGGAAAACTTAAATTCTAAATAACTGGTAGCTTTCAAAGGCAAAAGAAAACAGAACAGTCATCCATAATTTTTTAGACCAAGCCTGAGGGAGGGAGAACTAAATTCTGAATAGACTGTAATGTTTGAAAGTAAACTGCATAAATTAAAAGAAATCAAGATATGGTTAACTGGCAAGTCTATTCTCTGTTATTTATTTGTAAGGGGTTCTGTATTTGCTTTCTATTGCTATGTAGCAAATACCTATTCTAAATCCATCATCCAGAGATAACCATTGTTAATATGTTCATATTTGTATAAGTAATGCTCTAGTATATATCTAGTCTATTTTTCATTCTAGTCTTTTTAGGTATCAGTAAAAATTTAGATGCAATAATTTTCACTGATTAGTAGCCCACACTTTTATTTAACATTATGTAGTAGAATCACAGATGTATTCATAATACAGCTCAGATATGCAAGGAAAACTAAGCATGATACCAGGGCATGACGGTCACGGGGACCAAAATTTCACTTCCCATAGGAAGGCTTATGACGATGAGAGTAGATGCAAAAAATAAAGACACAATATCCCTTTTGGGTGGTAAATTTAGAGGCATTTCACATTTTCTTTTCTATATTTTCTTTATTTTTTACTATACGATTTTCTGTAGTGTGCACATATTGTTTTTTATGGAAAAATCCAATGTAATGTAATACAATTTTCCCAGGAAAGATTTCCAAGCATGCAAAAGAAGCAGTTTGCACTGTTTAGAAGTGTTGAAGGACAATAGCACTAGGACACCCATAGTCTTCATCAAACAAGGTAAGAGAGTTCATCTGCGTTTTGGGGTTTAGAAGGGAGGGTGAGGCAAATAAAATACTTTCTGGGATCTGAGTAAGACTAGGGTTAAAAGAAGCTGAGAAAAGGACATCAGAGTAAAGCTCTGAACAGGCTGGAGATTCCATCCAGCCAAGAGAAATGATGTAAGTTCTTTTGTGGGATAAAGCCCACTCTTATATTTTTAATCTATTATATTATGTTATATCATATAAATTTTATAACATAATTTAATTTTTATATTATGTCAATTTATAGTATATTATAAATATAATTCTTAATGAAATTATTTTCTCATTGGATGGTATAGATCTTCAAGTAAATTTTTCAAGGAAGTTTTGTAAGCGGCGTTTTTTGAGCTCCTGCATATTTATGTCACTTCCATCACTTTCATTCATAAAATATTCATAACCTGGCCCTATACAATAAAGTGGGGCCACAGGCTTTTCCTCTCAAAAGCAGTAGATGTTATTCTGTGGGCTTCTGCAGGCAAATGTAACGTTACCCTGATTTTACCATGTCAAAGAAAAAAAACCACCAAGGCTGCCTGAGTTTTTACTGTTTTCTTTCAAGCTTTTGCATGGGTTCTTCTTCCACAGGAACACTTCAAATTATTTGGTAGTGTCCAGCTCTGTGCCTTGTACATCTAACATCTTTTCTCTCATCATTCTGAACATTTCTCACCCTCGTTAGGCATTTGAGATGAGCTTGTCATGTTTGCCTTCCACATTACTGATACAATTTCTCAGTGTCAGATCTGTTCTTTCCTGCCTCCTCTGTGGACTCAATTTGGTTGCTTCATTTTAAAATTTCGTTATTCCACTCTATTTTACAGCATTTCCCCTAAAGGATGATAATTATTTTCTTATGGATTTCTGATTCTGTTTCATAATAACCAAACCTTCTTACACTCTACTGAGATGGCTCGTCAGTTTTCCTTTTTTTTTTTTTTCCTATTTTTCCTAGTTCCCTTTTGAGTCTTCAGCATGATTTTTTCCCTCTCCTCTTCTTTACAAAGTGTGAAAGATTCAAATTTGCTTTTTAAAAACTACTTATAAGAGATTTACACAGAAAAGGTGATGGAGAAAGCAGATGACATATAGAATACACTTCTCACAGTGCATAGCCAACTTTCAGATCTATCAGATTTTTATAGAGTTTAGTTTTAAGGATTGAAATGGGCTTTTTCTCCTCTGAACAGTTCCCAGTGTATACTGATGACAGTTCCTAGTTTTGTTCTTAGCAATGGAACTTCCTGTTTGGAGGCCCTGGTCCTCTGTCTCCACCAAAACTGCCCACTAGCCCCTTCTCTATGTGCTGGTGATTTTTTTCTCCTATAAATGTACAGGAAAAAAGAGGTACAAAGGGAAGAGAACAGGGTAAGTGGACAACACTTTGGTGTGTTAAAAAATAATAAAACTAATTATAGAGGCTATGCCTACTAAAATTGCTTTTTAATACTAATCCCTTATGTATTATGATTATGAAGTAATTTAGTAAACTTCTCAAAAGCAAGGTGTTATCCTGAGTACTTTGTAAGCGGAACCTTCCCTCTTCCCTTCCCAACACATAATTCTAGTATGGTTCTCAAGAGGTTAAATAAGAGATTTAAACAGAAAAGGTGGTGGAGAAAGCAGACGGTATATGGAATAGGCTGCTTTCTCCTTATTCCCTACTCGTTATTTCCCCCTGGGATTTACTGTCAGTGAATGGATAGACAGAGAGATATTCACGGGAGTGGAGAGAAGCTAGGGGTTAAAGACAGCACTGTGGAGGACTCCAAAGTAGTAGACATGTAGAGGGTCAGCTGCTCAGCCTTTAAGGGAGTCTCTAAACTGATGACAAAAGACAGACCGAGTCAGGGCACCTGAGTGCCTCAGTCAGTTAAGTGTTTGACTCTTGATTTCAGCTCCAGTCATGATCTTGAGATCCTGAGATCGAGCCCCATGTCAGGCTCTTCTTATTTGAAGAAATAAGCAGGGAGTCTGCTTGGGATTTTCTCTCTCCCTCTCCCTCCGCACCTACCCCTACTCTTTCTCAAATAAATAAGTAAATAAATAAACAAAAACAGACAGACTGGGGAAATATTAGGAGTCTTTCTCTTCGTTCTCTTTCTCATTAGCTTGCCGTGTTTTTAGATGAAATAGCATTAGTGGTCTGTCAACTAAGATTTGCAACCCTGGGCACCTGCGTGGTTCAGCCGGTTAAGCATCTGCCTTTAGCTCAGGTCATGATCCAGGGGTCCTGGGATTGAGCCCTGCATGGGGCTCCCTGCTCAGCAGGGTGTCTGCTTCTCCCTCTGCACCTCCCCCTGCTCATGCTCTCTCTCTCTCAAAAAAAAAAAAAAAGATTTTCAACGCCAAAACATTATTCTAATAATTAGCCATTATGTTATAAATAGTATGTAGTATAATAATAAGGTAGTACTGGGCGCCTGGGTGGCTCAGTCAGTTAAGCATCTGCCTTCGGTTCAGGCCATGATCTCAGGGTCCTGGGATTGAGCCCTGCATTGGGCTCCCTAGTCAGTGGGGAGTCTACTTCTCCCTCTGCCTCTGTCCCTCTCCCTGCTTGTGCTCTCTCTCGCTCTCTCTCTCGAATAAATATTTTCTTAAAAAGGTAGTATTATTTTTTATTTTAATAATGTGGTAGTATGCTAATAGATTTCCATGTTTTGTGGGTAGTCATAATCTGGTTTAGATCAATACAACATGCTTGGGGACCATAGAGTCTACCGAAAGGGTACACTACTATTAAGTAACTAACTTGGTGTATTAATGTGAACACAGGCCAGAGATCCAAATTTTAGACATTTCACACTTTGCTATGTATTTCAGCAATTGCAAATGTTACAAAAATATTTGCCAATTTTCTGAAATTTATGGCCTTAACAGTATTTAATATAATGTAGTACTCAGCATTTTTAAAGTCACTAGAGGTTTATAAGGCGGAAAAAATAAGTTGTTTGAGTTGTCACGGCTCAGAGATAATCTTATTAACAATATCAGTTCCCAGATCTTTTCTTTTTATTATGGCAACAGATTTAAGTTTGCTGTACAGCAACACTGTCCACTCATATAGCATACTTTATCAGTCATCTAAGGCGGCGCCTGGGTGGCACAGTCAGTTAAGCATCTGACTCTTAATTTCAGCTCAGGTCATGATCTCAGGGTCGTGAGACTAAGCCCCACATTGGGCTCTCTCTCTCCCCCTGCCCCTCCCCTGCTCGCTCTCTCTCAAAAATAAATAAATAAATAAATAAATAAATAAATAAATAAATAAATAAATAAATATAAACAAAGAGTTTTTAGACCAAAAATATCTGAAACTCTTGTTACAGATGAGTAGTCCAAAGAAGAGTCAAGTAGGAATTTCTTACAGAAACAGTAATTATAAGCAGATGATGTAAAGACAAAAGGATCATTAGCACGGTTGAAAATCAGGTTATTAGCTAGATACCAATTATATAATAGAAATATAACGCAAGCCATGAATGAGAGTCATATGTGTAATTGTAAACTTTCTAGTAGTCATATTTTGAAAGTTAAAAAAGCAGATGAAATTAATATATTTTATTGAACCCTAATATACTCTAAATTTTAATATTTCATTATAAAGTCAACCTTTTTCTGTTTGTGTGATAAGAATTCAAAATCTGTATTGTATACTTAAAGAATATCTTAAATTGGGCTAGTTGCTTTCAAATGATTAACAGCCACACAGGGTTAGTGGCCACCAATACTGGACCATTGCAAGTCTAGGTTTTTATGTTATAATCATACTTTGAGAAAAAAATGTTTTATAGGAAAAATAGTGCGAGAGACAATCATAAATTATCTTCTCTTACCTACACAAATCTTCTTTTATGTGAAGAGAAATCAATTCCTTAGGAATATGAAAAGAAAGTATGCTCTCTGACATCTGCTCCCGAATTCGCATCCACTTATTGTCAGATGTGGGAAATCTATATAATTTACACACTGGGTTCTTCAGCACTGGGACGGAAGAAAAAACAAAAGGTTAGTAGTTAAATTATAAATATATGCCCATTAGATAAAGATCAATTAACAAAATTATTAATCAGTGTACCATTGTAATTATTTATTTAATCAAGAATTTGTTTTTATCATAATTCACTAGTGTGTTTGAATTTCTAAGAATTTTGTTCTTCTATTTTTTTCAGTAGCTTCTGGGACATGCAGTCTTTATTAAATTAAAAAATGATATGACAAATTCCAATTCATAAATATGGCCATTGTGATTCTCTAGTTTATCACCTATTAATTTCTTTGTCTTCTAAAGATTTTGTTAAAGCATATGTATTTATAAATATACATGAAATATATGTATTTATATATAATACACACAAAAATTCTATTTCTTACTTTCTTCTGATAATTGTTAGCCAACTTTGCTCACTTATACAGTAGATGAGAACTGACATGTTATTTTAGAGGTTTCAAATGGCCCCACTACTAAAACGTTTTATTTCTTAAATGCCAGGAAGGTTCATTCCTTGGCTTAAGAGCTATTACAATTCAAATATTCTGCATACTTTAGTGCCAATGAGTCAATAACATGCTTTCCTAATGCCACATATTCCCAGAAGCAAGACCAGGAGGCTGTGAACAAACTATATTTGTGGGTGGGAAGTGTTTTGGGAGAAAGTAACAAGATCATGCCATCAAGCATTTTAAAAGATTTAGAGAAAAAGTAGAGGGCCAGATATTAAGATAATACTTGATACTTTTTTCATGAGGCCTCCTACCACACTCCCAAACCATTTATTTCAGGGGAGAAATTTATATCCACTGCTATTGAGCAACGAATGCTTTTGTTACACTCATACACCAAAGCTTAATGGGCATTAAAATATCAGTCAATTGCCAGTCAAGTATCTACAATTATTTGACTCCAGTTTACCAATAAAGCTGATTTAAAACAAAATTTGATATTAAAATGGAGCATGGGTTGTCTGGGCCAGTTCTCCTCAATGTATACGGTAAAATTCCTTTCAAAAGTTTAATGTCCTATATGACCATATCTCACTCACTACTTGGGTAAATATACAATAGCTTTCTGAACATTAAAATGAGGATCTAGTCATCTGTTCCTCTACAATCATCCATTCTCAGAAGTATAGTCTAGACAGTATCATTATCAGAATTGATGCTACATCAGAAACCTTGGTTTCAGACATCCCATTCTTCAACAACTAGACTCAAAGTTTCCTGTATACCTACCTATCCACTACAAAGAATTAGCCAAAGTGTTTACTTTTCAAAAGCACCAATAGAAGCTGGAAGACAGTAGAATATTTCCAGTACGTTGAGTGAAAATATTTAAAATCTAGAGTTGTGGGGTGCCTGGGTGGCACAGCGGTTAAGCGTCTGCCTTCGGCTCAGGGCGTGATCCCTGTGATCTGGGATCAAGCCCCAAATCAGGCTCTTCTGCTATGAGCCTGCTTCTTCCTCTCCCACTCCCCCTGCTTGTGTTCCCTCTCTCGCTGGCTGTCTCTATCTCTGTCGAATAAATAAATGAAATCTTTAAAAAAAAAAAATAAAATCTAGAGTTGTATGTCCAGTTAAAAAAATAAAATAAAATCTTGAGTTGTATGTCCAAAGAGATTATATTTTTAACATAAATACTACCTCAAGTTTTATCAATTAGATTATATCACAGATCCATAGATAAAATTAACTGTATTTCTTTTCTTTCTTTTTTATTGAGGTGTGATTGACATATAACATTACATTAGTTTCAAGTGTACAATGTAATGATTCAATATTTGTACACTGTTGCAAAATGATCACCACAATAAGTCTAGTTAACATCTGTTACCATCATAGTTATAAATCTTTTTTCTTGTGGTGAGAACATTTAAGGTGTACTCTCTTAGTACTTTCAAATACAGTATTATTAACGATAGTCATCATGTTGTATATTATATCCCTAAGACTTACTTATTTTATAGCTGGAAATATGTATCTTTTGATGCCCTTCACTCATTTCAACCATTGCCACTACCTATCTCTGGCAAACCCCAAACTGTTCTCTGTATCTACGAGCTTAGTTTTTTGTTTAATTAGTTAATTAATTTAGATTCCCCATATAAGAGAAATCATATGATATTTATCTTTCTGTGTCTGACTGATCTCACTTAGCAGAATTCCTTTAAGGTTCATTCATGTTGTCACATATGGTAAGAGTTCATTCTTTTTTATGGCTGAGTAATATTCCATTATATATATCACACATTTCTTTCTCCATTCATCTATCAGTGGACACCAGTTATTTCCATGTCTTGGCTATTGTAAATAATGCTGCTATAAACCTGGGGGTACCAGATATCTTTTCAAGTTAGTGTTTTCATTTCCTTTGGATATATTCCCAGAAGTGGAATTGCTGGATCATATAGCAATTCTATTTTTAATTTTTTGAGGAACCTCCATACTGTTTTCCATAGTGCCTACACCAATTTACATTCCTACTAACAGTGTGCAAGGGTTCCCTTTTCTCTACACATCCTCTCTAACACTTGTTATTTCTTGTCTTTTTGATAATAGCCATTGTAATAGGTGTGAGGTGACCGTTCATTGTGGTTTTCATTTGCATTTCCCTGATGATTAGTTATCTTGAGCATCTTTTCATGTACCTGTTGGTCATCTGTATGTCTTTGGAAAAATGTTTATTCAGATCCTCTGCCCATTTTTTAAACTTATTGGTCTTTTTGCTATTGAGTTTTATCATTTTTTCATATATTTTGGATATTAGGCCTCATCAGATATATTTTCTTCCATCTGAAATAAAAACCAGCCAATAAAAGAAACTATGATATATCATTAATTTTTAAAGTGACAATGTTCCAAAGATGTAAGAATTTTACTACAACCTCTAATGTTCCATCTTTAGAGTTTGAGAAGAAAAAAAAGTAAGTATTGAATTCAACATAGTGTCAGTCAGGTTAAACCATTTATGGGATCTCATGAATTCTAATATAGCTAACATGATCAGGAATATAAACACATTCTTTTACAGTAAGACAAAAACTCTCTCTGAAATGTCTAAATTTTTTCTTAGTAACCTAAGTAAATATTCAATTACTTGGCTTATGAATACTCAGTATATGTGCTGCTTTTAAACCTCTGGGGTTTTTTTCTTCAAGATTATACAGAATTTTTGTAAGCATCCTTCATTTTTCTTGCCTTTTATAAAATAATAATTATTTTTTAGAAAATCTGTATTTTGAATCAAGTTACAAAATACAAAATTTTTCATCTTCTCCGTTATCCTAAAGCTAGTCCTTCCACTTTTGATTATAGTGTTTTTATTTTAATGCTTTTCAGTGCATTTAAATATAAATCTTCACTGAAATAGTTTTAAAATCAGAAATCAAGGGCAGTTGAATTAACGAGCTCCAGAACTCTCCTCTGACGACCTGGTACATATCATACAAGATTCTATGGGAAGGATGCTGTTTTTAAGGAAAACACTTGGGACAAATTTAAAAAAAAAAATCAGGCAACTTGATCATCCTAAAGAAAATCCCAATTATGTCTCCCATCTAACTTTCATGTTATAGGTTATGATCTTTTAAAACTCATAGGTCTCCAAACACTAGTACTAAATCAGGATTTCAATGTAGCTATAGTGGGATCCACCTTACAACCCAATTTGATCCAGCAGCATTCCTTATTAAACACCTACTAGGCACAAAGCAAGAACACCTACTCTGTATCTTAAAAATATCATATAAAGGAATATGACTTTAAAAATGAAAAAAAATATGGCCCAACTTTTTACTACCATGCAAATTTATTGCACTGGTTACAAAAATGACTAGATAAGATGTTCTTAACTCAAAATTCTTACTGTGTTGATAATGGGGAAATTTTATCCTCTCTACGTAGAAGTAAGGCATGGTATTCATGCACCAAATACTGGACAATGGATCATAAATGATGAATGCTTGTGTCAATTTTTTAAAAAAGTTTCTTCCCTATAGAAGCGATACAATTCTAACAATTCTGCATACTCATTCCAGCTATGGGAATGAGTCCATCACTTTCAGCCCTGGCTTTTCATTGATGCCAAGTTTTTCTTTATATAGAAGATGTATTTCTGACCATACAATAGGCCTGTCAACTCAGAATACTATCTAATATCTATTATAAATTCTTTAAAGAGAACTCTGTGTGCATGCTCATTTTTTTTCACTGCTTTTGTCAAAACAAGTGCTAAAAACATCATGTGACAGATTCTGCCAAGAGAAAAGTAGTAGAGATATTTTGGACCACATCATGGTCTTGGGATGACTTAATAAGAGTAAAGTTGGTCCAAATATTGATAATTCCCTTTGAGGTCCACTCCCTCTCGTGAGCACAGAAACAGAAAATAAATGGCAGATTTTTTCCCCAAATTGCAGCACAACTCAAATTTCTATATTGTTTCTCTCAGACACTGTAGCAGGGCTTCTTCAACAAGGTAACGTGCCCAGCAATTGTGAAAGCCAAGCTGTTCTGACTGTGAATTATCGAAATAAAGATGCCAAAGAAATGTTCAACACCACCAACATATAGACAACACACAAAGGAAAACAACAAAACATGGCTGTTAAAAGCAAACTAGGGCAGAAAAGATAAACCAGAGAGAAACCACAGGAATGATTTTCCCCCGTTCCTATTTTAGGAATGTCAGTAGATAGACAAGGAATTTTACAAATTTAGATTCAGGGACAAGAGGGTCATCAAAAAGCCAAATGCTTATTTCCTCCAGTTGTCTTTAATATACTTCTCAAGAGGAAGCTCATCTGTGATTATCTTTGTGAACTTTCTTGCGTTCAGGAGGTGGCAGAAGTCACATATTTAAATGGAATCTGACTTTATTGGCTTTAAGCCTTACAAAAATCGTTAGTTTAATGTCCTGCAGATTCTTACAGAGAATTCATTCTGTAGCTTTTAACTATGCAGTTGTTTAATAGTTTAATTATTCAGCTGAATGTACATGCATTGCCTGTTTTCCAAATGCTACATTATACTTACTAAAGATAAGTCTGTGTAATCCAATTAGATACTGACATTCCCTCATTTGTACTTGGAAATATCTTAGATTTATATACATCTGAAATGTAGGTTGGCTCTTTTTAAGATTGGATAAGAACTGAAAAACCTAAATAGAAACCACTAAAACACTATCCTAAGCATGGTTATGGAAAAGAGATGGCAAGAAGACGTGAAAGGAACTTGGAAAACACAGCAGAGAGAGATCTCTTTAAAAATAATAAAGATGAAAATAAAAGATCAAATCAATTATTTAAAAAAATGAACTAAAAATTGTTTAGTTACTTTTCTCTAGGTGTGTTATAAAATCTAAATTATGTTATTGTTTGTGCTGTTTTTTAAAGAAGAAAAAGAATGGAATAGAAAATAGGATATAACTTTGTTGGACAAAGTGCTGCTTCCCTAGTCTAGCCAAACCCATAAGTTCTTGGTTCTCCATCTTCAATTTAAGGCCACGAATAAGAAAAACTATTACAGATGTCAGAATAGGACATAAAGATAATTATTTTGTGGTCATTCAGTCTCGAGTTGATGATAATTGGTGAGTTTAGTGTGTAGAATTTGGATTTTAGATTTTGGATGGTCAGAAAATGATTTGTGTCACTCTTTCCAGTTTCAACGATTTGCTCTGTTCATTCTAGTTCAGTAATTAAAGTAAAAGACACCACTAGTAAGGGTAGAAGTGCTCATATTTCATGCTGAGCAACCTGAAATGACCTATACTTCTCTGAACTCAAGTTGTTTCTCACCAATTTCCTTCTGTTCAAGGAATTCCCCGCATCTCAAAGGAATATTCCTCTTTCCTGGCTATATGTAAACTCAGCTGTGCTAGCACCTCCTCCAGGAAGGCTTCCTTGACTTCTACCCCATCCCTCCCTATAGGTTTGTCTCCTTTGTCCTTCCCATCCCCATCTCTGCCATGGTTCTTACCAGTTGTGCTACAACTGACTCCTTATTATTCCATGTCACCCATTAGAGTGAGAACTTTGTGAAGGCCAGGATTGTGCTGTTGTTCTTGTCCTCATTCTATCTCCTGCATCTAGCACAGTGCCAAGTAAATACAAACATTCCACAGAAATAAGCTTAAGCCTTGCAACTCAGATGTTTCTCACCATTACTTGCCCCAAATGGAGAACAGGTAGAGCACCAACAACTGTGTGAATTGGGAAGGGAAAATGCAAGAGTGAAGAACATAATCGAAAACCTCACTTCAAGGGAGGCCAGGCATCAGAATGAAGGATGAAAAAAAAACTGATTGAGAGAAAGGCCTCTTCATTTGCTGCAACATGGACGGCACTGGAGGAGATAATGCTTAGTGAAATAAGTCAAGCAGAGAACGACAATTATCATATGATTTCTCTCATCTATGGAACATAAGAACTAGGATGATCGGTAGGGGAAGAAAGGGATAAAGAAAGGGGGGTAATCAGAAGGGGGAATGAAACATGAGAGACTATGGACTCTGGGAAACAAACTGAGGGCCTCAGAGGGGAGGGGGGTGGGGGAATGGGATAGGCTGGTGATGGGTAGTAAGGAGGGCACGTATTGCATGGTGCACTGGGTGTTATACGCAACTAATGAATCATTGAACTTTACATCGGAAACCGGGGATGTACTGTATGGTGACTAACATAATATAATAAAAAAACATTAAAAAAAATAAAAATAAATTCCCTGACAATTCCAAAAAATAAAAAAAAAATAAAAAGAGAAAGCCCTCTTCACATTTGTCCACAAAATGTTAGCTTTTTATTCTATCATCTTCTTGCCTTTAATTTTCTTCCAGTTTAACCTGAGATGGGCAGTGGAGGAGGTAACGGACTTACTACAGGAAGATAGCTGAAGCATTTAAAGGTGTCTAAGAGATGATTCCATTATTAGATAATGAAATTCACTCTTCCATTGAAGCTATTTAACATTCTAAATATATTAGTACACAGTAATGAAAATATATGGAAATTCCAAAAGAGCAAAGTTAATGGACTCTATCATATTTGTTAAAACAGCAAAGGGCAAAGAAATCTGGTGAGTAAATATAAAGGATCAAAGGGCAGTATTAAAAGTCAAAATGGCCCCAAATTTTATATAGCAGAGATTTATAAATACAAGGGCAAAATCTATTTAAATTAGTATGGGGAAAATACAACAGAGTTATCTTTGGTTATATAAAATGACATCATCTAAAAATCCACAAGGCAGGAGATTTCATAGTTCATGAATGAAAAGAAAGAAAGGGGGAAACAGGGAATTTGCTTTTTGACTGGAATTCATCAGGACTTACAATGAGTAAAGAGGGACATATTTTTAACAATCTCTTAATATATTTTAAGTCCTGCACAGCTTTGGATGGGGGTATTAGTGAGGAGAATGTTACCCCAGTATTTAGGTATTGTGAAAGGCAGCTAAAATCTATGGTGTCCTAGGAGGTAGGAAACATGTTTTTTTAAAATAATTTCCATACCCAGCATGGGGCTTGTACTCAGGACCTCAAGACCAAGAGTCCCATGCTCTACTGATCGGAGGCAGAAAACATTTAAAAGTGAGAATCTGACAGTAATTTATCTGAAGTATATAAATTGAAATGATAAGATACACTTGCTATCAGCCATTTGACCAGCATTTATTGAGTTCCTGTTGTTTTCTGGCCCGGGAGATACAGAAATAAAGAAGCCATGTTCCTTCTTCTTAAACAGCATGTAATCCAGCATCTTCTGCAAAGCAGTAGATGGCTTAACTCTAATTTGAGAAAAAGAATCAAATTTTGAGAAAAAGTGTGATTCATCTGTGAAGGAAGAAATGCAAAACACCAATAAAGTCTCCAAACAGGAAGGGGACTGCATGGATTTAGGACTGACAGCAAGGCAGTCCCGTCATTTGTATTTAGATTCCAATTTACACGGTCACAGAAAGCTCAGATATACCCTCTGAATATGAAGGGCAGTATGCACGTTAATACACAGCATGAAAGTGGTCTTCCAAGAATATAAAGGATAATTTCATGACTCAAGAAGTATGGAATTCAACCAAGGAAGATGCTGTATCAGGGTAAAACTCACTCAAAATGTGAAGAAAGGAGGAAATGTTGTGACAGGGCCCATTAGCTCCTCAGATTTGGCATAGTAACAGAAGGGTCCATGGTCTGAAGTACTCTGTAGCATTATACTTTTACAAGGAAAACTGGGAGAATTGGGATTCTGGAGAGAAGTATCTTCTTGACAGAATTTTAAAAAGGTGTATTTCTGGTCAGGCTTATTAAATAGAAATAACTTCTGAGAAAGACAACTGTAACAATGACAAAAAATGTGTGACTCCACGTGAAACGGATTAAAATGAATATTTTAAAATATTCTAAAAAGAAGGAAAACAGGAAAAGCTTAATTTATACTAGATCGACTTCAAACATGTGAGAGCCAGAAAAGGAAGTCAAAGGCTGTGCAGGTTACTGTGGTCATTTTAAAAGAACTAATGTCCAGAGAGGCTGACCCAGGTATTAGGGTCACACTGCTGGTTGGCAAATCGAGGCTCTGATGCCAGTTCTTCTGACAGCCCGTCCAGTGCTCCTATACTAATACCACAGCCCCTTTGTTACTGCTCTGGGGCGGCTAAGTTCCTCAGCTGCTGGGACTTAGCAGGGCATCGGAGAGGCCTGACTGTGCTTCCCGGCTCCCACCCCACCACCACCAAGTAGTTTTAAGCGCTCTTACTACCATTTTGCTTAAATGAATAAGCAAATAATGAGAGATGTAAATCTACTGTTTTAACAACTTTATGCTATGACTTATACAGAGTTAAACTAAATAAGAACGTCACATTTCTAATACTTACTGTGTCTTCTAGTGTGTCTAGTTTCAGAGAATGTAAATGCACCAGCTGAAAGGAACGTGTGTCCCCATATAGCTAAGGCACTTATACGTCTTTCTTAAGGAATTGCAAATTCTGCCCACCCCATCCTTTCTCTCCTTCTGCCCTCCATTCCCCAGACTCCCAACGTATACGTTCGACTTGCAAGGCAACCAGGGCATGAAAAAGGTGAGAACTTAGGGGGAAGAGCTTTTTTCTTGTTAGTCTTACAATAGATAAGTGAATTTCCTGAATGATAAATGAAACCTCTAGAGATATAAATAGAATAGTGAAGAGCTGCTATGAGATATGACATTCTCTTCCATTCGCTCAATAAGTACTTCATAATTCACTTGAGGCTGGCAAGTTCCATATAACACATTAATACAAAGACTTGAAAAGAATGTCAGTAGCTCCCTTTTGCTTACAGATTAAAACACAAACAAACAAACAAAAAAACCAAAGAAACACACGGGAATATAACAGATTAATTCCAAAGTCGCTGAGTTTAGATAGAAAAGTAAATAGAACAAAAGACAAAGGTACGCACAGGCCAAAGTCATATGTATTCTAACCCTGCACAGTGCACTTCTGTATTTTGAGCAGAAACATTTTGTATAGAGTACGTCATTGTATTTTAAACACATTTTTAAAATCTAGCTTTTATTACATTTGACTCTCACTTAGTCTTATCTTTCCTTAATGTAAGAAGGCTCAAAGAAAATATCTGTGGCAAATATCCTAGGTTCTGAGTGCTCCTCTGGGTTGCATGGACTAAAGACATTGAGAAATATCATCAGAACTGAGTGGAGTATCACCACACAAACTGTCACCTCCATGAAAGGAGAAAGGCAGTCATCAATCATCTTTCACTCCACCAAGTAAGTATATTTAAATTGCAGAAAAATCAGCTGCCTCCATCAGTTCCATGTCAGTTGTCTTTGTCATATTACAATTTATGCATCAGGAAGAGTATCCTGGTAATGTGGAAGAGTTAGTACACTTCTAAGACTCATGCCTTACGGATTTTATCGCACAGGTATGAGGAGGTGCAGATATATTTTTCCCTGTGTTCCTCCCGTCTCTTCTTCCTTAGGTAATATATTTTCTTACTTAGAAAGCCGTTTTTCTCTTTCTCTTTGAAATTTATATTAAACTAATCAGTATTTTAAAATGGCATTTCTTTCTTTGTGCATAAAAAATTACAAGGTTTGCATGAGTGAATTATTAAAAAGTTATCTTAGAATTATAGTGTAGATGATTGTGGTGATAACCTGATTCATTCAAACTCTATTTAACATGAATTTAATATGTCCCACACTCCTTTTTTTTCCCTCAAAATTGACATTTAATAAATTAAACAGGTTATCTGGATAGTTTAAAACAAAGGATTAAAGGTTTGGTCAATTTTCAGGTGGAAAACTAAATGTGAGGAGGACCATTTGATAATATATTAACTATTTTAACCAGCCGGAAAACTTATCAAGTACTTTTAGGACACATGGCTGTCTGGGTAGACCCATCATTGTTCATTGCACATCCCTCTCAATATCACATCCTAAATGAAATGAAAAAAAAATGTCATTTGCTCATAGGCCAAGTAGCTGCTCCTCTTTGGCATAATCCCTCATTCCATGTAAGTATAATTCATGCTTTGTTTTTGTTGTTATATTTTATTTTGAGTTCTCTGTCTGTATAATCATAGTCAAAGGGTTGCCTTCCCTTTCTCCATTCCTTATTATTAGAGGTTTCTGGCAATGAAAAACTGCTAATAGTTTAGCAGTTATCTATTAGGAAGCCTTTGAAATTCAGTATCATTCACTAAGTTGATTATTATGCTATCTATGCTATTGTTTAAACATATGACATGTCAGGGCTAGAAAAATATTAAGGCTTATTCTGCTGTTACACCAACTTTAGTTAATGGCTTTTTAGTAATAGCATGGTCTAGTAATTAAGAGAAAAAGGCCTTGGGATCACAACTGGATTTAAATTCTGCACCTGATACTTGCCAGGTAGGTGACCTTGACCAATCTCCTCATCTGTAAAATGAGACTAATGACAGTGCCTTTTTCACAGCACTGGTCAGAAGGCAAGCCAAGACATGTGAGGCATTTAGCTTCCTGCTTGTCACTGTACTAGTCATTGTTCACTATCAGTATTAATGTTAACTAACATAATTTACATTATCATTGAAGAAGTAGATCCATAATTTACATATACATATTATCACAGCTTTAACTGTACTATAAATTTCAGTTTTATTTGCAAAGTTATCATTTGACACATGGCTTAGTGCCTTGCTGAAATTCAAATATAATACTGTAAGCAACACATTCTATACATACACACCCAGGAATGTATAAATGCATGCATGAATTTTTCCTACTGAATCCATAGATTTACTTTTTTAACAACTTTGTCTTGAATTCTATAATTAGAAACTCAAACTAAGGGCACCTGGGTGGCTCAGGGTCCTGGGATGGAGACGGCAGGGAGTCAGTTCTCCCTCTCCCTCTGCCCCTACCCCCAGATCACGCTCTCTCCCTCACTCCCTCTCTCTCAAATAAAAAAATAAAAGCCAAACTAAGAGCTTCATATTTCTAATGCTTACTGTTTTTTAATGTGTCTTGTTTCAGATGACACAAAATTCAAAGCTAAAAGGAATTTGTTTTGCCAAATAGCCAAAGGATTTTTATATCTTTCTTATGGGATTATCATGTTGAGTAAGGGACAGGCACGGCTAGGCAGGGAGAGACAAGTAGGGGAACCACGTGACTAGGGTCAAGCAGGGGACATGTAACCAGGCTCACAGAAATCCCAGATGTGGAGAAACAGACATGATATTTACAAGAACACCTTGTTTGTGCTCATGATATTTACAAGAACATCTTGTTTGTTCTCATGATAGTTACAAGTCCAGCCTGTTCATTCTAAATATAGACCTGATGTTCACAAATCCACCATGATATTGACAAGAAACTTACCAAGTTCCCTGATCCGTTTCCTATGAAAGACCCACCACCAAAGTCCTCAAAGGCAACCCATTCAGGACCTCTCTCCCTCTGGAGAGCTTTTCTTTCTTTTCTGTTGTCACCTTCACTTAAACTTTCATTTCACCCTTTTGTGTCCACCAGATTCAGTCTTCAGCTCCATGAGATAAGAACCCCGCAACAATGTCTACCCCTACTCCCCTGGTGATGATGACTTCTCATGATTACCAGTTCATTTACTAAGTGTTCAATAAATGATTCTGTGAGGATGCTGCCTAGGTTCAGTACTGAGTTCACAGGAAATTAAAACTTAGTTTATATGAAACTAAGTTTCCAAAACTGAGATACATACCTGCATTCAAAAAAGGTAAGTTATCTTTTCCGTTCACACTTTCTGAGGCTGTACATTCACATACCAGTGCACACTAGGGAAGGATAAAGAAAAAAACAACATATGAAAATAATGAAATTAAGAAATGAAATCCTCCCATTTTGTTTGCAAAACATGAGGCTATGCACATGGTTTCAAAAAGTTTTGAACAACACATTTTTTTAAAACTATTTTCAGCCTTATCTTTACGATGAAGTTTGTTTAACTTGTGCTTATTTACACATATATATGATTGTATGCATAATTATAGACTACATCTTGGTTTTAGTTAAAAACTACTTGGGAGAGAAAGCAAAAAATGGAAAAGGGTTGTCTCCAACATGCTAGAAATCTGTTCCTGGTACAGCAGATCACATTGACAAGCTGAATGGTTTTACATTTCTGTCACTTGGGATAGTTCTGGATCAATAAAAAGCAAATTATTTTCTAGATTTTAAGTAAAAGCTTTAAATAAAAGAAAATGTTGTACCATCAAATTACATAGGGCAAAAGAAGATCATCGGTGGCAAAACAATGCAAACACCTGTTCACAAAGAATGAGGACACTTTATAAATTGGTCTCTGACTTATAAATTGTTGATTTATAAATAAATAATTTGTAAATAAGCTGATCCAGAGCACATGAATCTATAATCTATGGTTTCTCATGAGCTTTTACAGAACGGACACTGCTCTGGACAGAGAGAAGAAATACAGAAGAGCACATTGTCATGTTCCTAGTGAGTGAAGCAGGAATGGGCAACAGTATCCCAGACGATGTAGCACTAAGTGATGGACTCTCCCTAACTCCCTTTGAAACTGTAATTAACAGAGGAAGCACCTCTTCTAGCCCCAGGAAGCTGACAAGAGACCTAATTTCACACAGACAGACACCAGGATGACTGGCCTTTGTTTTTTCAAATGAGTTTCTTTCTATCTCTAGCCACAGAAAAAAGGGATGTGTGTGTGGTAGTTCGAGGAAAGAGGAGAGTGATTTTTAGAGCAAATATATAAGACATAAACAAATGCAAATCAAAACAAAACAAAGGAAAATCCAGAATCCAGAAACTTCTTTGGTGAGGAGTTCTGAGGGAGGCAGCCAATCTTCTGTAGCATGCATGGCTTTCCTCAAGAGATTCCAAAGGCTCAGATCACCCTCCTCAGGAAGGTGTATCAAGATTGCTTGGGCTATTTCTGAACCATCTATTTCCCTCCACTCTTCCCCCTCTAGGCACTGGCCCCCTTGGAGAATTATAACCACTGAGGTCACTATTAATGATGGAACGTATATGTCTGTCAGGCATTTTGAGAAGAAAGATAATTTAAAACATTGATTTAAATGTTACTTCTGTATTATAGTCCACTACTTACTCCCCCATCGTAACATTCATTACATTACTCAGGAAATTTCTTGATAGGGAAAAATGTGCTCTCGTAATTTCTTTAGTGCTTCTGTTGAGGTTCTACTTTGCTGAAAGAATGAATAACTGCAAACAGCTCTTAAAATCTGATGTTCTCTAAATCATTTTCCGGACCAAACCAGAACTCAGAGGTTATCCTTTCTTTTACTCCACAGCTATTTGGAAAATGCCCTTCCCAAGTCACTAGAGCAATGTGCAACGATGTTTGGACATACTTAAGATTCTTTATTTCTCTTATTTCCAATATTTCCTTTATTCTTTTTAGTCCATATAGCGCTGTTAAAATAATCTTTCATAAACTTTATATTCATCATACCAGTGTTCTGCTATAAAATGTATAAGGGTTATTTACTGTCCAGTCAAATCCAATATTCTCAGACTGGTGTTCAAATCCTTTCGATTTGTCCCTGATATCCTTCCACATAATAACTAGGTATATAGCTTTGAGCCATCCTCCTTTCCAAAAAAAGGATTATCATCTACAATAGAATTTATAGAAATGGTTTAGATTAAACCCTTTTAGTAAGGAAATCCAGAAGTCATAGGGATTAGGCTATTATCTTGAGAAACTGCTTCTCTATATAGACAGATCCCTGCCTCTTCATAATCACAGTCAACTTTCTCTTTTTTAACAGAAGGACTGTATTATTTTACCAAATGGATACACAATAGAAATTTCATACATTTGTATTTTCCATCTACACTGGAAGGCAGATATTTAGGATAATTTTAACCTAATAACATTCTTATATTGCAACTTTATTGTATTTTAAAGGTTTACTATTCACAATGCTCTCAAGATTTAAATTCATGGAACATAAACAGAAAATATCCAATAACTATTTACTAAATTAATAAATATTTTTTATATTTAGACTCTAATTATTTTTCTTCAATTGTTTCCCAAACATACTGTGTCACTATTTAAATTGAGAGTTTTGAAGCCAAGAACCATAGTTCTTACTTTCTCAGCCTATTTTATTTAATTTTTTTTACAGTTGACCTCAGAATCATTTGAAACTGTGCTAGATGCTACAGGGAATGCAAAGATTAAAATGATTTGGGATCACTGAGCACAGGTTTAAGGAGGCTCCAGCTACGTATCTATTTATCGCTGTCGTTATGATGGATATTCTCAGGGTTGCACAGATATACTGTGTGTGCTCTCAGTGTAACAACTTCATATTTGTGATTCTGAGCAGGAATAATAAACACCACACGCTTTTTGTTCTGCCACAGCACCGTAAGCCTATTGATTTTGATGAGTGCTTTAAAGAGTCATCTGACGGTAAGTGTGACCAAGAAGAAGAAACGTAAGATAGAGAAATTTCTTGGAGCTTTATGATGTTGAGTATCAAGTAACATACCAATTTGCCAGGCATTGGGCTAGAGAATTAACCAGATTTTAAGGACAGTGTTCATCAAGGACAAAGACCAGTACTTCTTGACTAAGCACTTTTACATTTGTTCGTTTATTCCTTAAATCATGGTTGTCAAAGTTTGGTCTGGAGTCTCCTGGGGTCCCTGATAACTTTGGTCTTTGCACCCTCTGCAACATCTGGCACAATGTGAAGACAAAATCACTTTCATAATAATACTAAAACATTATTTGTCTGCTTCTCTCTTTCTCTTGTAAGCATATAGTGGAATTCTGTAGAGACCCTAATACATTGACAGCTAATGGTATGTATGCTTGAGTATTCTTCTGTTTTAAACATTTCTTGTTTGAATTACTAATATGACCAATGTCCATAGATATAACCTAAGTAAGCAAAATCTGTAACACAGTAAGTATCAATAGATAAAATCCACATAAATACCCATTTTAAGAGTGGAAAATATGCAAATTGCTATACTTTGGTGATCTCATTCAGTCTCATGGTTTAAATACCATCCAAATACCATCTGACTACTCACAAATATATAATTCTAGCTTGGACATCTCATGTGAATTCCAGACTCAAACCCCCAAATGCCTGATTATATCCATTTCAGATTTCAAAGTTAACATCTCAAAATCTCTTGTCCTTCTGCACCTGTTCCTTTCAGTTTTCTTTATCACTACAAATGGTAATTTTATTCTTTGGTTTTCCTTGGTACCTGGAATCTGGCCACATTTCACTTTCCCTGATTCAACTCATCAACTCATCTTCATTTCTGCCTTGAATCTATGCAATAAACACACCATTCTTCTGTCCTTGCTTCTTTTCAGGCCATACTCAACGCAACAGGCAGAACGGTCCTCTCAAAACATGAATCAGATCATTTTGCACCTATACTCAAAAATCCTCAACTGTCTTTCCATCTAGCTCAGAGTCTAGTGGCCTCTAAGGGAGTATACAATCTGTCTTCCCTGCCTGTGGATGTTACCCTCAACTTCCTACCACTTTTCTCTTCAACCCCCAGTTCGAGTCATTACAGGCATGCTGCCACCTCAAGGTCTTTGCCCCTGCTGTTCACTCTACCTAGAATTTTTGTTCCTCTAAGATACCCACATCTTGCTCCCCTATTTCCTGCATGTTTCAGCTCAGATATCACATTCCCAGTGAATCTATCCTTGATCACCCAGTATAAAATGGCCACAGCCCATACTCCCTAGTCCTTGTACCCTTATTTTTTTCCGATAGCATATGCTACCATCTGATCAATGATATAGTACTTGTTTATTTTGCTATTGTTTACTTCCCTAGAAGGCAGCACCTGTGTCTGTTTGGTTCACTGCTAGAACCTAGTAGAATGCCTAGAACAGAGAAGGCAGTATTGTTTGATAAATGAATGATGGATATTATATGTCTGCAAATATCTTCTGAGGGAAGTCAAGTCAATTATATTATTTTCAATTTTGTGTTTGGGAAAAATAAAGGGATGGAACCTTTCAAGACAGTCCTTAGCTCCCCTAGGACTCTACCTTTTCCCTGACCATGGCTAATGAATGTCCGATTAAAGCACCACTTCAAAATATGGGGGCAACATGACCTGAGAAGGGCAGCAAGGCATCAAAATAGTAGTTAGGTTAGGTTCGTAGTAAAAAGAAGATGTGTTATTGCTCCACTTATACCATCTCTGTCACCGTGATAAATACATAAGGCTTTTCTTTCCTTTTGTACAAATCAGCACTACTTTGATCATCAGTACCGTGCCATGTGCCACATTCAAATATCATCCAGACATTAAACAAAAGGGGGAGACAAGGCAGGAGCTGAACTCGACCCCAGCACAGCCTCACCGGACGGTGCCTGTTAACAATCCTCCTCCCCTGACAAGAAGCCAAGTCACCCCTGCAGCAGGGCAGAGGGGAGGGCTATGGCTAGCCCACCCGATCCTGTTGGCTGTTAATTACATTGGTTTTCCTATCTATTACCTGATTTGATCATTTTACTTCATCATTTTCCTTTCCCCCAGTAGCATATTTTTTCCTCAACTATTTAATTCATAGGTTGTTTTTAAAAATTTCTTCCTCTTTCCTTCATAATTCTGCACCCTTTACTGCATCCTCATTCCAGTTTTTATTTATGGACCAATCAGTTTGCACACAGCCCTATATGCAGCCAAATATTATTATCCCTCCTAGGAGACAATTTTGGATTTTATTTCTTCAAGGTAAAATTGACTTCATTTACTCATTCACTCATTTTTCCTGTGCTAGGCTCTGTTCCAGGCACTGGGGGAGGGGTAAAGGAGAGAACAAAATAGACAAATATCTTTCTCTCATGGAGCTTAATTGTAGTGAGGGAAAAAGACAATAAGTGAGATAAATAAAATACATGTGATGTTGCACAGTGGTAAGTACTAAGGACAAAAATAATGCAGAGAAGGGAGATAAAAAGTGTCCAGTACGGATGGCAGTTTGGGATACAGGGCAGAGAAGGCAGAGTGAGAAGGTCACGTTTTGCAAAAAGACCAGAAGGAAGTGAGGGAATGAAGCATGGAGTTTCCTGGGGAAAATGCTACAAAGGTAGATTGAAAAACAAAGTGAAGGACCTGAGTCGGAAACATACCTGGAATGTTCAACAGGCAGCCACAAAGCTAATGAGGCTAGATGAAAGTGAGAAAAGAAGAGGAGTAGAGGATGAGGTGAAGAAAGTATTGGGGGGGCAACACTCACGGGACTTTAAGCAGGTCACCGAAAGGATTTAGGCTACACTTTCAGGGAGTTGAGAAGCCACTGGAGGAATGAAATGTTCTGTGTTACATTTTAATAAGTGCTCTGCTGAGAACAGACTATGATGATGGGGGTGTCAGGAAGGAGGAAGATGGGACATTTAAGAGACTACCATAAACACATATGTGACAGACAATGCTGTAAGAGGGGCTCAAAAGTCACTAGGTTCTGGATATATTTAAAAGTCAGAATCAACAGGTTTGCTGACATACTTACTGTGCCTATGAGAGGAAGAAATGAGTCAAAGATAACCCCAAAATGTAAAAAAATTTGGATACCTGATGTAACATTTCACCTACTATGTGAGTTTTGTAAAATGCCCATGTTACGCTTTCTTTTGTCAGGTTTTCTTTCTCTATGTGATTTTAACACTTTGTCTTCTATCACTATGTATGTACATATCAAACAAAAGTTTGAGCCAGGTGTGCCTGGGTGGCTCAGTCCCTTAAATGTCCCATTCTTGGTTTCCGTTCAGGTAGTGATCTCAGCGTCGTGGGATCAAGCCCTGTGTCAGCTCCATCCTCAGCATGGAGCCTGCTTGAGATTTTCTCTCTCTCTCTCTCTCTCCCTCTTTCCCTCTCCCTCTGTGCTTCCTCTCTGCTCACTTCTCTCCCTTTCTTTCTCTCTCTAAAATATAAATAAATAAAATCTTTAAAAAAAGTTTGAACCAGTGTGGTATGCTGAATGACCTTCTGAACCACCTTTGCTTGATAAGAACTATATCATAATAATATGATTTGAGGAAACAAGTAAGTGAATGTGAGAGGACAGAGTTTGGCTTTTCATTTATATTTTATTCCAGGCTCTGAAGGTTATATGAGATTAAAGATTCAAATGTACTTTTTTACATCAGGGATATTGTTATGAACTGGATTGTGTTCCTTAAAATTCATTATGTTGAAGCCCCCACACCCAGTGTGACTGGGTTTGGAGACAGCCTTTATGGAGGTAATGAAAGTTAAAGATGATAAGGGTGTGGCTCTAATCCTATTGGGCTGGTGTCCTTATAAGAGGAGGAGACACCAGAGCTCCCTCGCTTGCTGTCTCTATGCTCATGTGCCAAGGAAAGGCTGTGTGAGGACACAGCAGGAAGTTTGAACGCCAGGAAGGGAGCCCTCACCAGGAACGATGTCATCTGGCACATTGACCCAGCACTTCTGGGCCTCCAGAACTGGGATAAAATCAATTTTTGTCATTTAAGCCCTTCGGTCTGTGGTATTTTATTATTATGGAAGCTCACTGATTAAAACGAGTATTATAATCTTCAATACACATGAGCAATAACGTGTCACTCACCCACGAGACTTACTAATAGTTTCATTTCTTTCTCCTCCGTTCACAGAAACTAGGGAGAGCGGTGGTGTTGTACAGATAACCTCGATCTCGGTTACTTTGTCTTGTCCTATGTTTCATAACTTCAGGACTTAAGTCACCTTTAGGAGACTGTGTGAATACACCTCATAGAGATTTGGATTTAGCAGGTCTGCAAAGGAGTTTGCATATCTAACAAACACCCCAGAAAATTCTGACATTGCTTTGTTAAACACTGAGATAAAGTTGTTCCCACGTAATTCTAAATATTGTGCATAGTGGACCTTACTACAGGTTCTTCATGAATCACGAAGGTTCCAAAGGATTGCCAACAGAGTTTATAATAACTTTGAAAAAAATTCGCAAAAGGTCAACGTTTACCAAGAACCCAGACAGGACAGAACTAATGCCAGCAATGATTGGTACATTTAGCGTTTTAGTCAACTTACGACTTGTACATGGTACGTGCTGACATTGCCACTTCCTATTTCTAGAACAGTTCAGTTAAGTCTTTTTAAGTTCACATTACTAAGTCAGAAACATGATGTGGGGCTTTGGTGGGGTATATTCCTGGGTATCCAGTTCCCGGTTTATGAAAAGAGTATGATTCGATTTGCATTACCTCGTAATAGCAACACAGTAAAGGAGTCAGGGGGTGGGCAAAGTTTGAGGAAAACAGAGAGGCGCCTAGTAATAGATTTGGAGCAGTCAAAATAGGCCTCTGTTGAAATGGGAAGTGTTTCTGCTGCTGGTCTCCTGGCATACTGCCACAGGTCTAGGCACGATTATCTGGCTATTTCTGTTCTCAGTCCCCCACCTGGCCTCCAAATCTCTCCTCCTTAATCTCGATGCAAGCATTCATGTGATAGTGACTAACACGCCTCTTAGATAGAACTCTAAAGGAAAGAGGGATTGAGTGAAGGGGTCCCATAATTGGGGTCTCGGATGCACACGTCCAAAGACCCACTGCTGGTGTTTTGAATACACAGATCTTGAGAGGATCTGCCGCACAACTCACGACAGCCCTCCCATCTCCAGGCAAGCTGATTCAAACTTTGAGCCTCCCTGGAATATTTTCATGATCCTCGCTATGTTCTGAGGGAGAGTAGAGGAACAGAGAAGAACAAGGCTTGGCCCCGTAGATAAGACCTTAGCTTATTTGGGGGCAAGAACAATATTCTTTTGAAGGGCAGTCTTAGATTTCTTTTGTAACGTTAGTAATTTGTGTTAGATAAACACCATTTCTCATGTAGATGTTTCCTCAGCACCGAAAGTCAACTATGCTCCTAGATAAGGGCCACTAAGCCAGAAGGTAAGTCACTAAAGGCCTTACCATTAGAAAATGCTCCTTTCTGAAAAGGTAGGAATTACCGTGTATATACAAAATCTTCCCTGAAAAGATGCGGTTTTGAAGTCCCTCCCCCTGTGCCTCAATATAGCAGGCAATGCATTCCTAAAACAGGAATTTGGGTTAATACTTATATCAAGTTTCTCTTAGAGAAAAGAAAATAAAAATCCTGGACACACATGGATATGCCTTGGGACCTTCATCCTCAGCTTCAAGGAAGCTGCTTGAACTCCAGCTGGCGTTGCCCCTCCTCCAAAGCTGTCCCTCTGCTTTGCGCTGTTTCCTACTTCTCCCTCTGCAACTTCATAAGGCACAGCATTATTAACTCTGTGCTCCTTCCCCTACAAATGAAATCTAAACTCAAATTGCATCTCTTTCTAAAGATGGTTTTGCAAGTAGAGAAGGGGTTACTTTTGGCAACAGCCCTCCCAGAATCGTCTGTGCATCTCAAGTAGGGTTAATTAGGGAGGAATGCAGCAGTGATCAATGCTCTAGTTCCAGTGGAGAGGAGGCAGTGCCAACATGGGAGCGGGGGCGGGGGTGGGGGGGTGGGGGTGGGTTCTGAATGGCGCGTGGCTTTGCATAGTTGCGTGCAAAGAGACCCTCTGGTTCAGTGGATGAGACAGACTTACAGCACTTCAATTCCAGAGCTGATTTCTCATTTTGCTTGTGAATAATGAGATTTCAAAGTGCACAGAGGTGTTGATGATTCAGGCATCTGGCAAAATTGATCATTTCTCATTTAATTTGTGCATTGCGCTGACTGAGACCCTACCTTTTGTCCCTTCACGTCTGTGGTGATGTGGTCGGCTTCCCCATCCTCAATCTCCCCCATCTTCACGACACTGACTTCTATGGTGCCAACAACTTTGCCACCATCTGAAGTTCTGCAACCAAAAACAAATGAAATGGAAAGGTAAGAATCTTCTCTCTCCTTAAAGTATGCTTAAACGTGTCTGTTTCTGAAAACCACAAATATTGCTCTTTACGTCATTAGTTTTAATTAAAGAAATCCATTTTAAAAACATTAAAACATGTTAATAGTGTTGTTGATTTTAATTCAAAAAAAGTGGTTAACAGCGAATTTATGAGGTAAGTGCATGAACTGTCAAAAGCTACCTCATGATGGTGAAACCTCTTCCAGGCTCTCAGGAGTGGACACAAATATCATGCATCGGTGTCCTGTTTGTAACACCACAGCCCCACAACAGCATAAGCCATGGCTCCTCTCTACCAACTGCATGGAATACTGTGCACATCTGTCACAGAAACCACAGCTGGGGGACACCTGGGTGACTCAGTCGGTTAAGGGTCTGCCTTCAGCTCAGGTCATGGTCTCAGGGTCCTGGGATGGAGCCCTGCATTGGGCTCCCTGCTCAGAGGGAGCCTGCTTCTCCCTCTCTTGCTCCCCTTGCTTGTGCTCTCTTTGTGTGTCAAATAAATAAATAAAATCTTAAAAAAAAAAAAAACTATAGCTGAGTAAAATATTAAAGAATATAAACATCCCTATATTCCTCTCTGACTGGGCCATTGGCCACAAACTCTGATTCCGTGCCTTTTCCCTAACACCAGTTTTCTTTCTCGGAGACTAGGTAAAGGAGGTTCTCTCCCAGCAAACATAAGAAAGTTAAGGTACATGCAGAGCAGAAATTAACCACAGAGATAATTTAGTAAACCCTTTACTTCAACAGATAAAGAACAGGAGACTTAAAAAAAGATGAAGAGGGTCATCCAAGGTAACCGAATGGCAAAACCAGAAATCCAGGTTTCTAAAATCTTCTTCCCTTCTGTTGGTCACTGAAAAACTCTTCTTTATTTAATGATGATGAGTATTTTACTATTAAGATTTTCATCATCATTATTGTCTTCAACATATGAATTTTCTGGTGAACAATAATGAAAGATAAAAATAAAATGAATAATGACCCTCCTTTAGGATTCTGTGATTTCTTTTTTCCTGGGCAAGAAAATATACAGAATAAATGGTGTCATCATAACATGGGGGCAGTGTGACACATAATGACATTTTCCCCTTGAATGTCATTTCGAAAAGAGGTAGCAAGCCACTCCACAGGCATGACATTTTGCCATCACTTTTTTCTTAGCCTAATTGACTAATACTAGAAATGCGATGCTTCGTTTTCTTCCATCATGTCTTTTTCCGAAATTTGTTTTTAATTTTAATTGGGATACAAATGGTGTCTTTCTTTCAACCAATCCCTTCTAAATGTCACTATTTTATCATTAAAGATGTCAGAAAAGGAGATTAGGAACATTTGTATAAAGTAGTTTACCAAAATACTAATTAAAATAATGAATACTTTAGGTGAAAAGGAAACCAAATTATGTTACTAGATCATGGCAGGTTTCTCTCAAAATATAAAAAGTACAAATGAAAACACACTTTTTGAATTATGTTTTTAAGGAAATTGAAACAGGAAAATTCTGGCGACATAAGGATACCTAATGTCATAATGTAATAAAATAAAAATTGTGTCCATAGAAAAAGAAAGTGATTTCTTATTAAAATGAAGGTTTCTCACTAAAGTATGAAATAAAATTCCTTTTGGTGACTTTTAAGACAGTGGAAATCATCATATTGACTCAGTTATTTGCAATTAATAGAGAAACTTTAAACATCCATCACAAAGAAGATGTGTATATAGATGACGCTATAATCTATGATTTTGCGAAAAACTGCATTAGCCCCAATTCTGGGGTAGTTTATTCATTACACCATTTTCCCACTGGAAAATGACATAATAACTTGTCATAGATCATGATGTGACTTAACTCTGTACAATTATTCAGTACCTAATAAATAAAGACTGTAATAAGAGCTCTCATTGGCACTACTCATAGATTTTTCTAGAGGTTTGCAGGTTCTTTTCCCCCCAAGCTGATCATCACTAACAATTCCAGATATCTTTTTCTTCTCATAGGAGTTGCTTAAAAATTTTTGCTTGAACAAACTGAGCTAGCTTCATTTCTAGGAATGCAAACCTAAGTATAACTTTCTAAATTTTTCTACTGAACTAAGCCAAATAGTGCCATAATGATTTGAAACAGAAGGTAGGCTTTTCACAGTCTCTCCTGTACCTGGGTTATAAACCAATAGATGCCATAATGGTTAAAAGTGTGCGCTCAAGAGTTTGGGCTACCTGCTAACTGCAGGACCCTGGGCAAAGAACTTAATCCACATGTAACTTCGTTTGTAAAACGGAGCTGATCATTTTATGGTAAGGATTACATTGTGGCATCATTGATGTAAAGTGCTCAGCACAATGCCTTACATGAGACGAGTGCTTCTTCCTTCCAGCCCTCCTCTTCGTCCTAGTAGTAAGCAGTGGTAGGAGTTGTAGCATCAGTAATGAGATTGCAGTGGTAACAGTAGTCGTCACAGCAACAGCATCAATAGAACCGTTATGTCGTTAATATTATATGATATTTAATTTGATTCTCTCCAGAACTTTTACTAAAATAGGCATCTAAGACTATAGTAAAGATTATAGGATCTCATGGCGCATGCATTTCAACAGTGATTGAGTGCTCATTAAAGATACAAAGACTTAGTTATAACAGAGATATGATGAAGCTTACATTCCTAGTAGAGCAAACAACACAGGTTTGTAACTAATTACAATGTGCTGAACCTTTCAAAGTGTGAAGGTGAATGAATAAGCAATGTACTATGTATGGGAGTGAGCTTCTGAACTATAGCTCTATCTATTCCTGTCAAAACACTTATCTGGCTACTTTTTAAAATAATTTTAATGCCTTTGGGGTTTCCTACTTCATTTTATCTCCTATAGGCTACCACTTAGTCCCCAGAGTGGAATCAAAGCAAGGAACTTGATTAATCTAGTGATGCTAGAATGATTCTAAAATCTTTTTTTTTTTTTCCCAAAACCATTTTGGATAGGGAGCTCTGATTACTCTAAAGCATGTCTCTTCATCTGAGATCTGTGCGAGACAGAATGTGGAATCCAAGTTGTAAACTAAAGAGCTGAATCCAAGACACCCGAAAGCATGGTTCCTCCTGGCAACGAACTGGAACATAAAATGAGGAAGTTGTTTACTATTTATCTTGCACCAGTTCAACACATACAAAGTAGGGATATTCAACACTTCTCTTCAATCAGGAGACTCATGATTGAAGTATCTATTTCATGTTTCCAAAGGCTTTTTCAAAGATGTTTTCCTACAAATTTAGAAAAAAAAAATCATTCCTAAATGCTTAATTATGCTTTCAATTTATCACCCACCAGGTTTGGGAGGCTAGCAATAATAGCTCAACCATTATTCATCACCAAAATTCTCCCGAATTTTATCTAGTGGAAATCATCCTATCTGCATGGAAGCTATATGGAAGAGATATCTGGACTAGGAATCAAGAAATCCAAGTACCACTACCAGGTCAGCCACTAACTAGCTATGTGACACGGCACTCTAGATCTCTGGATTTCAGTTTCCTTTGCTGGAAAACAAAGAGTTGGCCTCTAACAGCTCTTCTATCATATCTGCCCTCAAGCGCTATGCTCTAGTCACTCCTGTGATTCCATCATAAGATTCCATTAGAGACACCACAAGCCATCATGGACTGATACAGCCTCAGGAAAGATCTCAGGTACATTCTAGGCTCTCCTCACTCCTCACCTTCCCATCCTACCTTCCCCGCGAACAAACCAAACAAGCCAAACACATGCCAAACCGGGGAAGTAACTGAGCACTTGGAGTCAAATAAAAGAGCTGTTTTTTTCCTAGAATAGCCAAAGCATACATATATATATATTTGACTGCCATTATGGCACAACATCTTGGCATTTTTACAAGGATACAAATTTGACTGAACCCAGACACAAAAGTGATTTTACACACTTTCCTAGCAATTTATACGGCAATAAGAACAGGCTGCAGTGATAAATAACGATCTCAATCTACATGAACAACAACAAAAAATTGCGCCATTTCAGCCACTTGACAGGTCATTAGCACTGTTTAATGCAGAAAGCTGTAAGAGAAGTAAAAGATGAATAGTTCATGGCCGATATAGTATTTCCATCACAACATCAAAGGAAGTTAAACTAGGCAAACTAGGAAGTTAAACTCAGCAAATACAGTAGTCCCTCTTTATCCATGGCTCCGCTTCTCAGTTTCACTTTCTGAGGTCTCCGTTACCTGTGGTCGACAGATGATCGTCCTTCAGACGTATCACTGGAAAATCAACAGCCTAATGCTATGGCACAACACCCCTGTCATTCACCTCACTTCATCTCATCACATAGGCAGTCATCATCTCACATCATCTCAAGGAGAAGGGTGAGTACAGTAAGCTATTTTGAGAAAGAGAGACCACATTCACATAGCTTCTATTACGATACATTGTTATAACTGTTCTATATTATTGTGGTTAATCTTTTCCTGTGCCTAACTCATAAATTAAACTTCTTCATAGGTAGGTATGAAAAAAAAAAAACCAGAGGGTATATAGGATTTGATACTCTCCACATTTTCCATTGGAGGTCTTGGAATGTATCCCCTGTGAATAAGGAGGGGAGGCTATTGTACACTTAAATATCTAACCATGCCAACAAGATGGAAGACAAAGAAGGGGGAATTCTCAGCCACACAAACCTGGACTCCCTTCTCAGATTTTCAGCATGCAGAGTAGATTAGTGATGAAGGTTCTTCAAAATCTGCCTTTAAAATAACTCCCCTAATGCCTTCAACTGAAATATTCAATCTCACATGCTGAAACCCACCACCATTTTTAGAGGACTGAGTGAAAGGAGGTGTAAAACAGTCTCTGACAAAGGACAATTTAATGACACCCTTCCTCACCACCTACTAGACCATCCTTAGTAGAGCGAAAAGAAAAAAAAAAAAAAAAAAAAAAAAAAAAACCTCTGGAAATGTTAAACAGCAACATGTAAATAACTCCTCTGTTTTGGAAATGCCAGAGATGTGAACCAACAAATGACTCTGTAAACATCCGGAGAGAAACCATCATTAGCACTGTCAGTTTTTGTGAATATAAAGTAGTCCGGTGCTATGCACTAGAATTTTCAGCTGTGAGACATGCCTTGCATTTAAACTGTCTACATGTACCTGGGAATTACAAATCTCACCCGGACAGAAAAATAAACAAAGGCCATAAGTAAACAAATGGAGTTAGTGAGTAAGTGAGTGCACCCCGACGATCCTGGTGAATACATTTACCTGGCAACGCTAGATTTACTTAGGGCTCAAAAAATGAGAGTTCCATTAAGTACGTATAACTAAGCACACCTCTATTCTGGCTGAAATTCATAAATGTCAGAAGCCGTATAATACTTTCAAACTCATACTCAAATAAAACTTTCAGTAGTTTTTCACTTCATAGCTTACACACTCTCAGTTTTAGTCCCTGGTTTTCTCCTCTATGCTCATTATGAGCTCTCTTTCAGAAATTCCACCATTATGAGGATTCGACTATCTCTTCTATGAGGCTCTATTATAATTCTATACTCCCTAGTCTGTCCTCATTTCCTGATCTAAAACTCCAAATTCCTTTTGTCCTGATATTTTATATTCTATAAACTTGAAACTTAACTCTTCTCCCAACTCCAAATCACTCACATCAAGAGCATATCATTTTCCAAAGACCACAACCAAAGAACATTCCATCTCCACCTGTGCCCTGCCCCTACCCTCCGATGCGTCCCTAAGCCCTGCTGACTAGTCCTCTACACTGTCTCTTGCACATGTCCTTTCACGATGGCAACATCCAAGCAGCTCTGTCACCTCTTATTACACTTGAAGAACCTACTTCTACCTTCCAGGAACCTTCTCTTCCATTCCATCCGTGTCAGGTTTTCTTCTTAAAGTGCACCAGCCACTGGATTATTTTCTTTCCTCTGTTGAAAGTCCTTAGATGTTGTCTAACGCCTACCCAGAGAAACTGAAATATAGCCTGTCTTTCAAGGCCGTATATCAGGACTTGTCTTGTCGAGGGTTTGGGCAGCTCAGTGTTTCTGGTTTGAACTGATCCTTGCTGATTTACATACCATTAAATAACAGAGCATGGCTTAGTGAAAAGTGCAGTGAACTCTGAGTAACAAAGGCCTCGGTGGCTCTACAGTAAACAGCTACGTGACCGTGAGCAGGCAATGCAGCATCTATAAAGATGTCCCAGCTAGGACATATGAACATACTAAACCATCTTACTTATCTCACAAGATTGATGTGACTAAAAAGGAAAGAGCGTAAGTGTTAAGTACAAGAATGCTTTAACGGATGGTAATGACTACGATAGCTGTACAGTCTGGGCCACAAAGCTTCACGAGCACATCACAAATACACTATCAATTTGCAGACTAATTGGTTAGTAGGGTCTTCTTTATGGCTCAAAAGAGTAATATAAGTAATTATCCCAATACAAATAAGTTGTTAAAGCACATCTTTTCAGGGGCACCTGGGTGGCTCAGTTGGTTACGCATCTGCCTTCGGCTCAGGTCATGATCTCAGGGTCCTGGGATTAAGTCCCACCTTGGGCTCCCTGCTCAGCAGGGAGTCTGCTTCTCCCTCTCCCTCTGCCCCTGCTTGTGCGCTCTCTTTCTCACTCACTCTCTCTCAAATAAATAAAATCTTTTTTAAAAAAGCACATCTTTCCCTCCTCATGTCTCTATTAAATATATATATATACATATATATATATACACACACACACATACATATATATATAGAGAGAGAGAGAGAGAGAGAGAGAAAGTTATATTTGGAAACTTGTTGATTCAATGTAAATGTGAAGTATAAACTCTCCCTTTAAATTTAAGACATACCCTGTAAGCGAGGTGAGAAAACAAGATTGGCACCTTGTAAATGCATTTATCAGGATTCAGGATTAAATTTAATAGGATGCCATGATTTGCCCATTGGTACATACCGGTGTTGTGGGTAAAGCAAGTTAGCATACTCTACTCTCCTGTATCCACTGAATGCAGCTGTAGAACCTGGACAGGTGCACAGGGCAGCTATTTGAGGACTCAGAGTAAATAGCACCAGGCATATTGGGGCAGATCGGAATTTTAGATACCACTGAACCAGCAGTGAGTTCACCCCTATCCCCGCCTCTGGTAATTCCTGAGCTGGACTCCATAGAACCCCAAGCCTAGAGGTGGTCAATGGTGTAAACAGAGAGAGCTTCAGGAGAAGCCCTCAAATTCTGGCACAAAGAACAGAAAGGGGGTTTCCCAACACTCAGAAGAATTGGGAAATAACTTTTCTTTTTTCCACTCTCTCATGTCCCAGCCCCCAAATAATCCAGTGGTGGCAGCAAGAAGGAATTGCAGGAGCCTAAAATGATGGAGGAGGGAAAGTCTCCTCTCTGATTGGAATTGAGACCCCAAGGGTGTAGGGTGAATCTTTTTTACCTCTCTCTTGTTTGCCCCAGAAGAGGGTGCACTTGCAGAGCAGAAAGAAGAAAATAAAACCCCAGCTTTCTGGCTGGAGCACCTAAAAAGGGAAGCCACAGGAAACAGGAACGTGCCAGGAAGGGCGTGAAAAGGAAGCACCTCAGGAAAGGGACTTCTTAATGTTGTTCGTAAACACCTGGCCTCACCTCAAGCTGTGCGTGCGTCAATCTAAATATCATATCAGAGCCTTTGAGAAATAATTTATACACTAGACCCCCCCAGGTCCCAGACTGTTACCTGAGCGACAAAGATGAAGGACAAGTCCTAACGATACAACAAAAGCTTTGAAAATATGAGTGATATTGCAACTATTGTACTAGGTTCCACAGACACAATTTCAACTCGCAGATATCTAGCAATGAACAACTGGAAGCTGGAATTTTCAGAAAGTGCTATCATTCCACAGTAGATCCAAACAAAGTGCTTCAGTGCAAAAATGTATGAGATCTAGTGCGCTGGGCGTTACACGCAAATAATGAATCATGGAACGTTACATCAAAAACTAAGGCTATACTGTATGGTGACTAACATAACACAGTAAAAAATTATTATTAAAAAAAGATCTATATGCTGAAAGCTACAAATGCTGATGGAAGAACTCAAAGAAGGTCTAAATAAATGGTGAGAAATGCAGTGTTCATATAATGGAAGACTCAACTTTATAGGGATGTCAGTTCTCCCCAAATTGATCTATAGATTTAACGCAATACTAATCAAAATCCCAGCAAGATTTTGTGTAGATACTGATAAGCTAATTCAAAACGTTATAAGAAAGGGCAAAGAAATAGAATAGCCAGAGTAAATTTAAGAAAGAACAAAAATGGAGCATTTGCATTTACTGATTTTATTTTATTTTATTTATTTATTTATTTTTTTAAAAGATTTTATTTATTTATTCAACAGGATAGAGACAGCCAGCGAGAGAGGGAACACAAGCAGGGGGAGTGGGAGAGGAAGAAGCAGGCTCATAGCAGAGGAGCCTGATGTGGGGCTCGATCCCACAACGCCGGGATCACGCCCTGAGCCGAAGGCAGACGCTTAACCGCTGTGCCACCCAGGCGCCCCGCATTTACTGATTTTAAGACTTACTGTAAATCTGCAGTAATCAAAACCGTGTGGTGTTGGTGAAAGGGAAGATGTAGTGACAAATGAACCAATACACAGGCAACACGACCAATTAGTTTTGACAAAGTTACAGTCAATTCAATGGAAAAAGAGTAAGCAGTCCTTTCGAAAATGGTATTAAAACAATTAGATATCCATTTGGAAAAAAATAATGAGCCTTTGTTAGACTTCACAACTGAAACAAAAGTTAAAATGATTAAAAAATATATAAAACTTTAAAAAGAAGGTATAGGAGAAAAATCTTCATAAATTGGGCTTAGTCAAATTGTTCTTAAATATGACACTAAAAGGATGATCTAAAAAAAATTCGATACTTCATTAAAATTGGTAACTTTTGTTCCGTGAAAGATAATGTTACATGAATGAAAAGACAAGCTATTGACTAGAAGAAAATAATTGCAAATTATGTATCTAACAAAGAATTTCTTCTAAAACTCATAAAGAATCCTCAAAACTCAACAGCAAAAAAAAAAAAAAAAATGAACCACCCAATTAATAAATGGGCTAAGTTGAACCGACATATCTCAGAAGGGGATATAGAGATAGCAAATAAGCCATGGAAAATTTTTTAACATCGTTGGTCACTAGGGAAGTGAAAATCAAAAGCTTTACGGGATGCCACTATATACCTTAGGATGGCTGGTGAGGGTGAAGAACCACTGAAACTCTCATACACTACTGGTGGGAAAAAGAGCACATTGGGTTTTATACAACTCAACACACACCATATGATCCAGAAATTCCAATCATAAGTACTTACCCTAAAGAAATGAAAATTTAGGGTCATAGCAAAAGCCTACAGATGAGTATTTTACCAGGTCCATTCATAGTCACCCCAATTAGAAACAACCAAAATATACTTTAATGTGAATTGAACGGTTAACCAAACTGAGATACAGCCATAGCATGGAATACTACGCAGGAATTAAAAAACAAAACTGTTTATATACTTGACTTGGATGAATTTCAAAGGCATTAGACTGAGTGAATAAGGCCAGTCTCAAAAGGATATATACTCTATGACTCAATTTATAATCCTTCTGAAAAAGAAAAAGCTATGGTGATAGAGAACATAGATTGTGGTTGCAGGAGTTGGCATGGGTGGGGGTATGAAATAAAGGGGCAGCAGGAGGGAGTTTCTCTGTGGTGAGAGAACAGTTTGTTTCCTGATTGTGATAGTGGTTACAAGAATGTACACAGCTACGACAATAAAAAGTCGGTTTTAATGTCTGTTAATTTGCAAAATAGAATAAATGAGAAAGGATGTAGCCATTTTCTCTGATAATGAATTAATAGCAAATAAAAACAGCCACTGAGTCTGGGAATATAGAATCCAAATCATTAAAAGGTTATCCTATTCTATGTGAACCAAATCTAATTTCTGGTGACACTGATTTGAATGGCAGAGTCAAAGTGTCAATTTATCCCATGCTCTATACTTCCAAGATATCTGCTGACATAGATGTGTCGAGAGAGAAAAAATTCACATGAACCATGGGACATTTCATCAGACTGGAGAGTAAGGTACTCATACAGGGAGTTCAGTGAATTTCCCAAGCCAGTGACTCCCATTCATGGGACAAACCTACCATCTAAAATTACTTGCATTTAGACTTAAAAGGGAAAAACTATGGCTAAGGCTTTTTGTTGGGTCAATTTATTTTATTATATTCATTTCTTTGAATTTTTATTTTGAGTAAGAGAAAGAAAGAAGATTAAGAGGAAAAGAGCACCTATTAAGCAGAGATCATTGGAGGAGAAAGACAATAGTAGGGAGAAAAAAATCATAAGAGATTACGCTTACATTACTGGGGAAACCTGACTTAATGCAGACATTTTTTTTAAAGAAAATATGTATATATACATTTTTAAGACCATTTTTTTCTTACTAAAAATAGATCTGCTCCTGAAGCAGAAACTCTACAAGAATGGTTTGCAATTGTCACTAAGCCAATCAAAATATTCTAAGATATTTTGAAAACATTCCAGAGATAATAGACATGGACAATTAAAGGAGATAATGATTAAATAAGTAGTACTACTACTTATGAGTCAATGTTTAATGCTCAAATTTTGAATTATATATATTTTTACCAGACTTGTGCTTTTGGGTTTATGTCAGTTTCTTAGTGGTAGGAAATAGTGGTAAGAGATTTTTTTTTTAAAGCCAGCATTAAAAAAGTTATACAGTATATGGTCAAAGTTCTACACTGTATAAACATAATTTCAGAGTATGTTGTATTTCAAACCTATGTAGTAAGAAATTCACTAGGCTTTAAATTGCACAATGGGGCTGCACTCTGAAACCAAGAAATTCTTAGGGTCTATATTTTTATGTTTAACTGCATTTGAATTTGCTTTACATTCTTCTGTTATTAAGCTATAAAATCTTGTGGTTTTAAAAATAATTTTTCTGGGGCGCCTGGGTGGCACAGCAGTTGAGCGTCTGCCTTCGGCTCAGGGCGTGATCCCGGCGTTGTGGGATCAAGCCCCACGTCAGGATCCTCCGCTATGAGCCTGCTTCTTCCTCTCCCACTCCCCCTGCTTGTGTTCCCTCTCTCGCTGGCTGTCTCTATCTCTGTCGAATAAAAAAATAAAAATCTTTAAAAAAAAATAATAATTTTTCTTTTTTCTCCTTTAATATGATAATTTTAACCCAAAAACCCTTTAAAAATAAGGTCAAAACCCAGAAAATATTAATTCATTTACAAAGGTTTATTCAGGACCTACTATGTTGTAAGCATTATTCCACACACAAGGACAGTTGCAACAAAGAACAAACCAAAATCCGTGCTCTCACAGAATTTGAACTTTCATGGTAAACAAATAAATGAGACATCAGAAGATGATAAATGCCACGGGGAAAAAATTAAGCAGGGTAAGAAGGTGGACGTGCACTGGGCTGGGGCTGCTACTTTATATTCAATGGTTGGGAAAGGCCTGTCTCATACAACGCCATTTGAGGAAACACCTAAAGGAAGGAAGGAAGGAAGCCATATATCTTCCTCGGGGGAAAATCTTTTCAGGCAGAAGAAACAGGTGGTCCAAAAGCCTTGGAACCTGGTTCTCATAATCAAGGAAAAGCACGGACACCAATGTGGCTAAAGCTAGGTAGGGTAGAAGGAGAGAAGACGAAGTAAGAGAGGTGTGCATTCTTTTTATTTTGCTGCATAACAAATGGCCACAAACTCACAATTTCTATAGATCCGAAGTCTAAGCCATGTCCTCAACTCAGGGCCTCACGAGAATGAAATCAAATGTAGGCTGCAATGCATTCTCATGCCTCATGGAAACTCTAGGAAAAAATCCATTTCATAGCTCATTCAGGTTGTTGGGAGAATTTCTTTCTTTGTGGCTGAATGACTGAAGTCCCCATTTCTTACTAGTTCTCAGCTGGGAATACTGACACTCAGCTCCTAGAGGTCACCTCAGGGTCTTACCATGTGGCCCTCTCCATAGGCAGTGCACAAGAAGGCAGTTTGCTTTTTCAAGGCCAGCAGGAGAATTTCCCTCTCTAGTCTGCTAAGAAGGTCCCTTATACAAGGTTCTCCCAGCCACCTAGGTATAATGACTGGAGTGATTATCCCATCAGCTTTGGCATACGGGGTAACCTAATAAAGGGAGTAACTATCCCATCATATTCACAGGTCCCATCCACACTCAGGGGGAAAGTATCATGCATGGCAAGTACATCAGGGAGGTGGGAATCTTAGGGGACATCTTCGCATTCTGCCTACCACAAGCAATGGTGAATGACATCATCTAGAGTCCCATAGGCCACTGTAAGAACTTTGCCTCTGTGAGTGGGGTGGCAGACTGAAAGAAGATTCTGAATTGACATAAATTTTAAAGTGAGAATCTGGGCTTCAGTGCAGAGAATAAACTCCAAGGAAGCAAAGAGAGAAGCATGGAAGTGAATTAGAAGAAATTGGGATGAAGTCAAGACACACCAGATTCTATTTTTATTCTGAAGGTAGAAAGAATTAGATATGGTGATTGACTGGATATAAAGAAAAAGAGAAAGAAGAATCAGAGATTAGAGACTGCATGAACAATGGGAAGGGCGAAATTGCGATTTCTTGAGATGGGAAGACTGTGAGGATAAATAGGATTTTAGGGGAAGGAATAGGCAGCAGACAGGAACGAGGAGTTCAGTCTTGAATATTTTAGGTGTGAGACATTTATTTAAAGGTCAAGTAAAGATATCAGGTGGTTGGACGTGAGAGTCTGGAGTTCAAGGGATCAGTCAAGGATAGAGATAGAAATATGGGGGATAATCAGAATATAGATGATATCAAAAGCTTTGACACTGGATGGAAGTGACTGAATGAATGAAAAGGGAAAAGTCTATATCTAGACTCAGATATAGGACACAGCAAAGTTTAGAAGTCAGAGTGATGAGGAACAACATGCAAAAGAAATAGGGAAGTAGCCAGCTTCCTATTGGTAGAAAGAAAAAAAGCTCAGTATCTCAGATACCAACTAAAGAATGCATTTTAAGGAGGTAGTGATCCAGTGTGCAAATGTGCCAAGGAGAGGGACATTGAGAACTTTCCATTGGATTTAGCAACATGGAGGCGATTTACTCCTGATCATGACAAGAGCTATTTAGGTAAGGTGACAGGGGTGAAATCCTGATGAGAATGGATTCAAAAGACAACCAGAGCAGGCAAAGTGGAGACAGCTCTTGAAATGTTTCTTCTACACAGAACAGTAGGGAACTGGAGCATAAATTGGAAAATGTGGAAGACTGCGTAGCATTTTTCATGTTAACAGACATGATCTAATAGGGAGGGAATAACGTATGACACAGGGTAAAGGGGATAATGTTCTTAGATAGATGAGAAGACACGGAATCTAAAAAACTAGTGGAGGGATTGACTTCAGACATGAAGCAGAGTTCTTCTGTAACAGTGGGAAGGCAGGCAGAGTGCATGCTGGTAGGTTGGTAAATACAGCGTGGGAAATTGTCAAATTCCTCTTCTCAGTGAAACAGAAACCAGATAAATCAGCTGAGAATGAGGAAGAGGGGAGATACTGTGGAGGTTCTGGGAACAAGGAGATGTAAAATAACGGTCCAAGACAGTGGGAGAGCAAATGGACTAGGGAAATAAAGGACTACGCAACGGTAGCAAGGAGTTATGAACCAAATGAAATTTGTAAGCATGGAAGTCAGGTTATCCCAGCTCACTCAACTGCAAGGATGCATGTATGGAGTAGGTGAACAAAAGGTTGAATTTATCCATTTTTTATTGTAGCTTTTATTTTTATTTTATTATCTATCTATCTATCTATCTATCCATCCATCTAGCTAGCTACCTACCTACCTATTCTCTATCCACATTTATCTGTTTTGCTCAGAAAGTATAGTAACTGAAGAGGGGCCCAGGAGTTGAGGATATATGCGAGGGAATTTTTCGGTCATTCCTAAGTGATCGCCCATGGAACCTCAACTGGATAAGAAAAGAAGAGTAGATATGCAGGAGGGGGCGATGAAGAGTACAGACATGTACTCTTTAGGATCAATGAGTTGGTACAGCCAAAGAGCAACTAGAAGGAGTACGCTGGCACAATATGAGATGGAAATCAGAAAATAGAGTACCTAAAATTAAGACTCTGGAGGAGCGGGATTAATGACAAGATCTAGGGGATGACCCTGGGAGTGGGTTGCTGAAGTAGAGTAAAGAAAATCCTGAGAGGCCCGTGAACTGAAAAGATAATTTATGTGGCTATTAAATCACAAAATGTATGAGAGGAGTTGTGCTGAAGACAACACAGTGAATTGCAAGTTAAAATCCTCATGAAATGAGTGGAATGACGTCTAAATGACCTAGTAAGGCGGGGAATCCAATGGTATATCTGAGGCCATGAGCCTCAAACCAGGAGAGTTTTCAGAAGATGTTCATCCTACACCAGGTATGAAGGGCAGCCAACTTGACAGGGCTGCAACAGAGAGAACCAGCTTCTAGTTAAATGAAGAGAACTGACTGATGATGGGGATGGGGCTGAGGAAGGACCTCGGGTATCAGAAGAGATTTGGGGACCAGAGGGCCCTTAGGGCCAGAGTAGGGAGTGGACAAATAGGTAAAATGATGGGTGGCCAAGTGGACGAAGGGCTCTGTGCGGATCCAGGGCTCTGTGTGGTCAGCATGAGTAACGGTTACTGCCACAATAAGGAAACTCAGTTTAGCTAGGGCAGCGCTAATTTTAAAATATTATAAGACCTGAAATTTCCTATTTTCTGACTTTATCTCATCCTGCTATGTAGTCTTAACACCGCCTTGCTAAATCATCTGGTAATTATTTTAGAGGTCAAAATGTCACTGATTCACAGGTAAAGCAGTCGAGATACAACAATAAAGATTCCTACGGAACTTTTTTATTAAAAGGAAAAAGTAATTAAATCAAAGTTCAAGACACTGCTACAAGGCAACAGTATATTGCTTTTATTCATGCTAAATAGATTCTGAAGATATATTTGAATAGATCAAATGTCCTGTGCCAGTTTTTCAACATAAAGTGCATGAGAAAGCCATTTACTGTTTCTCCAAATATCACCCTTTGGAAACACTATTTTAAGATTTCTGATTATAAGACAGTTTATCTACTAGTAATTAAAAGGTCTTTATCACTTCTCTAAAAAAGAATCCATATAAGAAAAAGAATGGGTTTTAGCAGGAAATAGAAAGACAGTAAAAACTAAAGGTCACAGGAGTAGAATTTTCAATTCAAGAGCAATTGCTATATATCCTTTTGAAAATTTTTGAGAACTGAAGTATGTGTTCCAGATAAAAGTTTCCCTCACTTTAAATAACCCTGGATGCAGCTATTTTCTCTTTTTTTTTCTTAAACTCCTCAGAACTCAGAATTAGGATTGAATGAAATCAGAGAATGTTTAGAGCAGAGAATGCGTATCATTCAATTCCCTTTGTGAATAGCCCCAGAGAGGCCAAGCGACAGGCTCAAGGCCACCTCACGAGTGAGAAGCAGTGCGGGCGTTGGTCCCCAAACTGTAGAAATCAGAAGGCCACATCCGACTTTTTAAAATTTTTTTCTGAAAACCAAGAGACAAAGGCTGGTCATTTATTTTTAGCTGCTTGTCAACATATTTTATCATCTTTATCTGAAAAATCTTCAGAAAATTGTGGTTTTAGTTTAGTCCTCCACAGCTTGCTCCCGAGCTCTGAGGCAACTTGTCTTCTGGGCTACGTGATTTTTCTTCTGAGCAAGAGACTTCTGGGGATCATTCTCTCTCTTTTTTTTAAACTGTGTTCGAAGACTGGATTTTCCCCTAGAGCAGCATGAACTTTCTTGTCCATGTCTGGAGTCCCTTTCTTTACACTGAGAGAATTGTTTCTTGTTGGCAGCGTCATCTTCCTCCCTTAAGTAACACACAGAATCTGAACGTCCTTGATCCGTGATACCCTTCCGAAGTACTTCTGTGCTGAGTGTCTCACTTTCTGAAGCATAACCAGGAGCTCATTTGGTACCACGAAAGGCAGAAAAGCTTCTTCCCACAGCTCCCTTCAGAAGCCCCAAAACTGTAATTCCAGTGGCAGTTGTGGTACGGACCACATCCAAATACAAAATGCCTTCACTTTATAATTTGGAAGCTCATGACCTAAGCCACACAGACTGTCACAGCCCCTTCTGTTAAAGGCGCAAGCAATCTGACAAATGGTAGCTCCATCAGTTACATAAACTATTATAATCTATTTAATTTATCCTGGACGACTAAGCATCCCCAAACATAGTAATCAGTTGTACCCTCTTGCCTTCTTCTTTCACTTGGTATCTCTTGAAGTAGGTCTTATTCTTAACAACTTATTCTTGAAAGCCCTATCCTTTTTGTTTTAATAATAATTTTTTATTATGTTATGTTAGTCCCCATACAGTACATCCTTAGTTTTTGAAAACCATATCCTATAGAACACAGACCCATGTCTGTGGTTCACCACAGACCTACAGCAATGGCCGGAACTTTTATAATTTAATTCATACTGGTAACAAGAAGAAAACACAGTTGATGAAATAAGAACATGATCTGAAAATCTATTCCAAGAACTCTATCAGAGTCTAGTAGCTCTTTGTTTTAGTTTGCTCAGGCTGCCATAAAATACAATTTTCTGTGTGGCTTAAACTACAGACATTTATTTTCTTCCAGTAACGGAGGCTGGAAGCTGAAATCAAGGCACTGGCATGGTCAGATTCTCATGAAGGATCTCCTCCTGACCCATGATAGATGCCTTCTCACTGTGTCCTCTCATGATGAAGAGAAAGAGCAATCTTTCTGGTGTCTCTTCTTATAAGGATACTAATTCCATCGTGAGGGTCCCATCCTAATGACATCACATAACCCTAATTGCTTCCCAAAGACTCCATCTCCAAATATCATCGCGGTGGGGGTTAGGGCTTCAAGAGATGAATTTTGAGGGGATACAAACATTCAGTCTGTAACACTCTTAAAACCTCTAACTTTAAAAATTACGAGAACATAACTCAATATTGGTTGTTATTCATTACTTTTGCTTTATTCATAGAGAACCCATTTGAATTACATTTGCAGATGTCTGGAAAGCTTTATCTTAATATGACTTTGATTACTGAATCTAACCCACCTTTCTTGAAGTAAGTTTATTATTGCATCCTTAAAAATTGCTATGCCTATAAACTAACTTCTCTCTCATCCATTGTATTTTGGTTTATTTTCTCTGGAACTTAGCAGCAATGTGGTATTGGACAATTTACTTAACACTTCTAATCTTAATTTATTTTCATCTATAAATACCACCTACCTTAGAAGATTTTTTGAGACTTAAAATGAGACAACCTAAGCAAACACTCAGTAATTACTATTATTTTGTTGGTGGTGGTACTGGTCGTGAAAACAGTGGAAGAAGTGAGAGGACACAATTGTTAGTAGTGTTTTTGAAATCTGGAATATTGCTTGGGTTTATCATCTGTCTCACTGATTGTGAAATAATAGAAATATATATTATATTCTGTGCCTGATTTCTGGCACAAAATTAAAACCCTTGTAATTTCCTAAGTGATAAGAGCACTGGGAGCATCTTTTGTTCTAATAGTTTGTTTTTGACCCTGCTTCCTGACACAGAGCTCTTAAATCCCTTGGAATTTCCTGGATGATAAGAGTATTTTTGTTCTAATGAGGCAATGTTTGGTGGGCTCCTGGATGGAGGCTGGTCACCAGAAAGATCAAGACATGACTAGAAGCTTAGAATTTTCAGGCTACACTCTACCTTCTGTGAAGGGGAGAGGGGCTAGAAATTGGGTGAATGACCAATGCTGCCTATGTGATCAACTCTCCATAAAAATCTCAAAAGTCTAAGATTCAGATAGTTTCTGGGTTGGTGAACACATCAATGTACTGGGAGAGTGGTGCCTCCCGATTCCACAGGCATCCCACACATTTGGTGACCAGAGATGTCAGAAATAAAGTGTTCTGTGTGAATGGTAAAGAAGAAACACACAGGAGTGTTTTCCTTTGCATGAGATTGTTTTCTGAAGTATCAAATTACTATTCCTTTTCCCAATGTGGTTTTATTTAAGCTATTATGTTTTTAATGTTATTACACTTTCTCTTCCCCATACTATTATTCCTTAATAAATTGAAGTGTTAAAGGACTTTATTGAGAGCCTTGAACAGATTCTTTCTAAAATATCTTTTTATCAATGAATTTTAAAACTGGGTCATAGGGTAGTTCTATTTTTAACTTTTTTTAAAAAGACTTATTTATGTACATGAGAGAGAGAGAGAGCACATGAACGGGGTTGGGGGGAGAGGGAGAGAGAGAGTCCTCAAGCAGAATCCCTGCTGAGTGGGGAGCCTGACACAGGGCTCGATCCTATGACCCCAGGATCACGATCTGAGCCAAAATCCAAAGTCAACTGCTTAACTGACTGAGCCACCTAAGCACTCCTATTTTTAACTTTTTGAGGAACCGCCATACTGTTTTCCAGAGTGGCTGCTGTAACTGTTCCCTATTTACTTTTTCATATATTTGCTTCTCTTGACTGTAATTTCAAACGTTTTCTGAGGCTTCACATGGTTGCTTTTTTTTCTTCATTAGTTTATTCATGCATTCTTACAAACTTAACTCATCTAAACTTGATAATGTTAGAAAGTGAACTCTCAATATTTGTTTTAAAACCTGCTTTATTGCAGCCCTCCCCTACTAAGTTAGTGGCAACTCCACTGCTTCCAAAGTCTAAACCATTGGATTCATTGTTGTTCTCTTTCTCACATCACATCCATGTTGTCATCAAATCCCATTCATTCTGTCTTTGAAATATATCCAGAACGCGGTCCCTTCTCAGCACCTCCAAAGACTTCCCAGGTGAAAGCCGCCATCACTCTTCACCTGGGTTAGTGCAGAAACCTCCTACTCAGCCTCCTGCTCCCACTCCTGCTCCCACTCCTGCCCTCCTGCAGTGAGTCTACTCTCCACGCAACTCATGCTGCAAGTCTGATCATGCCACTCCTCTGCTCAAAACCCTGTGTGACTCCTGGCTCCACTCAGAGTAAAGGATGAAGCAAGCACCATGGCTTTCACTCCTATAGCACCGAGACCCTTGCCACCTCCTTGACCTTATTTCTTTGACTGTCCTCCCCATACCGCTCACTCAACTTTTGCCTCCTGGGCCTCTTTACTGTTCTTTACATTGGCTACAGCAACAGTACTGTCACCACTGCCACCATCACTCCTCAGCTGATATCTGCAGGGTCAGTTTCGCTAGGTTTTTGCTCATGTGTCACCTTCCAAATGTGACTGGCACTGATTGCTCACTGACCATAGGTAGAGGACATGTATGACCAAAGACAGGTAGGTACGAACAGCCTAGAGTTGGTATATACTTATTTTTGAAAAAGGAGAAAGCTGTTCAGGCTTTGTGTTATGAGAACCTCAGACTGATGATGATGATGGTGATGATGATGGTGGTAAAGATGACCAGTATTTGCTGGGTACTCTGCAGCACTGTGTCAGTTGCACTGCGTGTATTACTTTCTAAAAATCTCAATATCAAATATGAGGTACTCTTATTCCCGGTTACAGATGAAGATTGTGAGGTGCCTTCAAACTCTAAGCAGTACCTCTGTTTCTAAAGACTTCTTAAAACGGGATCATGGAAGGGCTTTCAAGAACACAGAAATTATCCAGTAAAAAATCAATACCTTTTCCTTGTATAATTCACTAATTAGGTCCTTTAAGCAATGCAAAAATTACTTCCTTATCTTTCTTTGCCTGCAACCCTTACCCCTTCTTCTCCATTTCCCCATCATCCTCCTCTAAGCACATCGTAGTCATAGATGGGGACGATCCTCAGGCTCTTAGCACTAAGAACTTAGAGTTCATCTAATCATCAGAACCAAAGTGCTCATTTTTGAGCCAAGAAAACTGAAGCACATGCACACACACACACACACACACACACTTCCTTCTTGGAGTTAATGTCTAGTTAATGGCAGAAGGGACCACAATTTTCAGGAGTGATGTGACTTGGTTTCCAGTTCTAGCTAATATAAGAGACAATCTACACAGCCATCCTACAGTCTGCATTGGACCCTCATGAATCAGCTTTATGTGCTGATTATTAATATGTATGACTCAAAAATAGAAAGGGAAACTTTTTCCTTCAATGAGTATTCATGTGTTGTTATAAAATGTTGCTTGCTCTCCATTCTTTGCCTCTCCAGCTTCAGAGTGTTTCATGATTCTATTCTGAAAATCAGTTCCAGAAGAAAACCCTCCTTATCTCTTGGAAATTCATCAGTCCTCCTTTCTGACAGCATCTCTCTATAGAGAAGGCATTAGATGGAACGTTTGTAAAGCTTTCATTGTGGAATGGACCTGGAGTGTATACAAAAGGAAAAAGACTCTCCAAAAAAATATGTATTCCCATCTTTTACTCACCTTTGCCCTGAAACACAAAGAAAATTTTGCTGCCATATCACATCCCTGACTAGCATTTTTGAACTCAAAGAATTTACAAAAACAAACTCTGAGAAAATCATAAAATTTTATAACAAATACTATGAAACCAGTTACACGTGTTTTTACTATTTCCTCCTAAATATCCTTTATTATTCAAATATACTCTTCAAATGCATTTGGCAGGAAAGATAAGATCACTTGAATAGTACTTGTTTCAAGGACTAGTGGGGGCTTAAGGGAGGAAGAGATGCAGGAAAGAGTAGGTAGAAAACTTTTTTTTTCCCTATCAAAATATAAAGGGATCTTTTCCTTATAGCTTATGAATACATTTTTAAGCTAATTTCAGTGGCATTATTATCATTAGTAAATGACATTTACTCATGGGGAAATTTAAGCAAAGTAATTAACACTCCTGGTGAAAGTAATGGAACTCTAACTTCCTCTGATGTTACAATCACAGGCCTAACAACCTTAAAGTACTTTAAAGGCTATATCATAGAAGCAATAATAGAATTGGTCATAGAAGCAATTCATTTTTAGTGGTACTAGAGGTATGTCTCAATAGCCAAGAAATTTAGTGTTAGCTGGCAGTTTGCCCAACGAACAAGCAAACCCAAGTACCCTTAGAAACCGTCTCTCCTATTTACTGTGTACGTCCTTGGAAAATCTTCAATTTGATCCTAGATAAGAAAAAATAATCCCCACCATACACCATTTTTAAGTTTAGGATTGAAACTTTCAAGCCTGCTTTGAATTAGAGAGACTGCATCAATGTTGAGGAAGATAAAAATGAGACAGAATAAAATTCAAGTTAATCTGCTCTGCTCTTCAATGGATGGATGGGGATTAGACCAAGTTTATTATGGCATCTTGAATTTGTTTTTAACAATCAATTTTTATACTAAGTTCCAAAGGAATGTGCTTATTTACTTTCTAATTTACATGAGCGAACCTAAGAAAGAAGCAATATTCAGCATGTATCCAGAAGCAAATTTGGTCATTTCCTTTGCTTGTAATAATGTGATATATGCCCAGTACCATCTAGATCAAGTTAACTTAAATCTTCAATGATTTCAGTTAATTTAAAAAACTTACTTTATATGCAAGATGTAAATCTGCCCCATAGTGTAACAAATTCATCAGTGCTTTGCAATGTTATAAAGAGGTTTCTTTAAGTACCTAATTTATCTATCAGGCATTTAGGTAATTCTATTAGGTCTTTCTAATTCTAATAAGCTTATGTACATTGATCAAGGAACCCAACAGATCATCCATAAAACAGGTTGGGCCCATTACTAGAAGCGACTATCCCCCATTGTAGTGCAGCCTATAAAACAGTTTGCATACATTGAAAGCAATTTGCATATATTGGTACTAAATATAATTAAGTACAGCCAAATAAACTGTCTATTCTTTTTCATTCTACGTCTTTTTATCTTTGATTTCATCCTTCTCTTCTGTATTCTTAAAACCTCTTATCATATTTTTTTACATTTTCTGGTTTCCTTAGCCTCCATTAATAAATCATATTTGTCTTCCTTTCCTGACAATTCTTCACCTTACTGAAGTCTTACTGCAAATAATCTCTTTCCACTGTCCTTTTACTATGAGATAGCCATACTGTGCCACAGAACTACAGATATCGATGAATTTTACTTAATGGGTTAGGGTAAAAAATCCTTAGCTAGAGCGTGCTATAAGGGGGAATACGTTGTCAAGGGGCAGGTAATTTTCTTTCTGAATTTACTTATTTTTTTTTTTTTTAGAGGGAAAGTGGTGGAGGGGCAGAGGGAAAAGGAGAGAATCTTGAGCTGGCTCCGTGGTGACGCTGGACTGGATCTCATGACCTGAGATCATGACTTGAGCCAAAATCAAGAGTCCAACGCTTAACCAACAGTCACCCCAGCGCCCCAGGGCAGGTAACTTTCTATATTCCCCCAGGGCAGGTACCGCCAACACAGCTCACTCGTATGTATTAAGTAGAACAAAGTCAAAAACCTCACTGGAAACACAATTTACGATGGCGACTTTGAAGCCTCCTTTAGCTGGGAGGGGGATGCCTTCTGACCTGCTTCTTCAGGTTCCTATTCAAAAGCCTGACTGTCCTTTGGTCATAGGAAATCGAGAAGCCTGGGTGGGGAGGTGGTGACCAGAACTTTTCACTGACATGCCCGGAGACTATTGTGTCTAAGTTCCCAATGAGGGTAAATTTGGGGAATACCAGAGTGTTCTGGGTGGGTAAGACTTCTTCCTTGGGTAAGAGATACCCAAGAATGGAAGAAACAAGATTGGTTATCAGTGTGGGAAAGAATTTAAGGTGCACCATCTACACACATACACATTGTTGTGCCTCATTGGCTGAGGCTGAAACGGAGCTCAAAACCCCGAGAAGAGGGGTTCCAGAGAAATACGGGGATTCGGACTCCACCCCACCAAGTGTAAAGTGTGCACAAGCCACTATAAATGACAGAGGAAGTGGTGATCGGTGTCAAGGGTAATGTGTGTGGTTGCAAGTGAGGCTGAAGAAGCAGACTTACTATCTTGTATATCTCGGCTGAGGTTTTTGCACACAAAGTTCACATACGTGCTCAGGTATGGGGGGGGTACAGGAAGGAATATAACGTTTAAACCAGAAAAATAACATAATCAGATAAGAATTTTAGAAAGGATGATTTGAAAAAAGATGCTGAGGGGCGCCTGGGTGGCTCAGTCGGTTAAGCATCTACCTTCGGCTCAGGTCATGATCCCAGGGTCCTGGGATCAAGCCCCGCATCAGGCTCCCTGCTTGGTAGAGAGCCTGTTTCCCCCTCTCCCTCTGCTGCTCCCCCTGCTTGTGCTCTCTCCCTTTCTTTCTCTCGTGCTCTCTCTCTAAAAACAAGAAAAAAGAAAAAAGATGCCGAGATTTCTAGCTTCTGCTACATAGAGGGTATCTGATGGTTCTTAATTTAACCAAGAAAGGAAAAGCATCAGAAAGCACAGCTTTCAGGGGAAGAACAAAGTTCAGTTTGGGGTCGTTATCATATTAGGTAATTGTGAAAATAAGTGTATATCTGCTTATACAAGCTGAAAATAAATCCATCGATGAACATAAAAGAGACAGCATGTCTTTTGTCACTCCTTTCCCATAATTCTGTACAAACTTCACAAACCGGTGTCTACACAGCTCATGGCATCAGTGTGAAATGTCACAGGGTTGGCAATGCTTATGGACAGGGGGTGAGGGATGGGAGGAAGCGGGGTGGGTACCGGCATGTTACAGAGCAGGGGTGGAGAGAGTATAAGAGTGAGTATTCATGTGGATAAAGACCACATGTCTGCCTACAGATGTATGTGCTAGAAAACAGGCTTATGGTAGGGAAAAAAGTGGGTAATGCATAGACACAGTCACTCATGTATTTCTCTGGAAAATACTGGGTGGTTCTTGTTCAAAATCAGCATTTTCTGAATGATGCAGCTGTGTTTCTTAGAGCCCAGCAGCTGATAAGCTGTTCACAGGTGTCCCATGAAGGGAGCTCCTTGTGTTCAGATCAGTTTGGGAAAGCTGTGGGCAACGTCTGTCTTCTGAGAGCCTCCAAGGGCCTTGAGGACAAATGAAGGCACCAGTCAAGTGACCCTCTTCATTTTTTTAGTATAGCATTTTCAAACTTATTTGACATAAAACTCCTTCACTCAAAGAACATATAGGAATAACTGAAGGGATACGGGCATTCAAAGAAACACTGTTTAGAAAAAGCTGATATAAATGTGTCCAGAGCAGAAGAAATGCAGGGTGATAATGAAGAAGGTGACTTCAGTAAATATGGGCAAATCCAATACCAAATTTTCAGGTCAAATATAATTCCTTGCAGGCCTAATCATTCCTGCAAATTATCTTCAAAGCTAAATTAGCTCTCAAATTTCTTAAGCAGGTAGGTCTTTGTGTACAGATATTAACTTTACGTGATTTGCACTTTAAAAGAGGAACGATTTCGGGCTTTTCTATACAAACTGAGAAGCTATTAAAGTGTGCTCTAAGTATGTGCTGTCCCTTCAGTGACTGAAAACTCTAATTTGCAATCTGATGAATATGACATCTTTTGAATAATGCAAACTAAGAAAGTGCTAATTGGTTTCCATGGTCATACCTACAGCCTCATGAAAATGGATTAGGAACATAAAGAAAAATGCAGAATGTATGACTGCAGAGCCATTTAAATTATAAATGAAAGCCTAGTTGAATGAAATGCCAAATAATAACAGCGATAATTTTAATAATAGGTGATGAGCACCGTTTGCACCTGCTTTCCATCAGATACTGTTTGATACGCTCTGTACGATATGTCTAATCCTCATCTGCAAAAACCAAACCAAACCGAAGGCTAAGCAAGCAAATCAATAAAAAAATAAACAAAAATTAGACGTCACATTCATTGAGCACTTACTATGTGTCAGGCACTGTTGTAAACATGTCACATTAGTAAGTCTTGTGAGCTTCTCTACAGCCGTGTGAGATGGGAACTACTGTTGTCCCCGTTCCACAGATGAGCTCACAAACTGAGTTTAGAGGACTCTGCCATCCTGCTAAGCTAGAGAAGAGCCAGAGAGCCACGTTCGGATATGTATGTATTCAGATATGTCTCTAAATCACCTACTCTTTCGACTTCTCCACTGTTCTGATCCCATGGTATTTGCACACTTTGCATAGTCTGATGTTATACTAAATTGATATAATTTTAACAGTAATTAGTAGAGCGTTTTGATAATTTGAGGCAATTGTGTCCCCAAAGGACATTGATACATAATCAGTAGGAGAAGCAAATGCCCCCACTTCCGTGTTTGAGGTCTCCCTCTATTCTCACAGTCTGGTCTTGAGAAATGTCACTTGAATTTACTTCTGTGGACAGTTTGTGATCTATTGAGCAATAAAATGCATCAGGAAACTCTAACAGCAATTGACACACTATGTTATATTCATGAATTTCTGTCCTGATTTCAATGCTAAATTGTTGAAGTTTTAAGTAAAAAAAAAATTTCTTTTAATTTTTTGCTCACTCTGTTTCTGTTTTGACCACACTGCTCTCCATATGCCTCTTGCTGGTATCTGCCACCTCATAAGAAGCCATACCTGATGTTAGACAGATTAAAGCCAGAATTTAGGTTTCAGGTAGCTATTTCTCAGATAATAAAAACAATACGTTTGGATCAAAGGTTAAATTGACCCTTTTGCTACTGACCATTTTAGAGAATGGTGGACGTTACCCTTTAAGAAAGCACTTCAGGGGCACCTGGGTGGCTCCGTCAGTTGAACATCGAACTCTTGGTTTTGGCTCAGGTCAGGATCTCGGGGGTTGTAGGACTGAGCCCCACGTGGGGCTCTGCGTTCACTGGAGAGTCTGCTAGAGATTCTCTCCCTCTCCCTCTGTCCCTCTCCCCTCCCACCTTTGCTTGTGTGCTCTCTCTCTCTCAAATAATAAATAAATCTTTAAAAAAAATGAAAGAACTTCAACAAACTAAGCAAGCAAACGAAGCAAACATTGAGCTACGGTTGAGGGAATTAGTAAGTTTAATGCAAGAAGCAAGGAAAACAGTATCGATAGAGTCCTTTTCTCTAATGCAAGACAGTACAAAGAACTTCACTACATTTATTAATTGCTCAGAATTACCCTAGGAGGGGGGTCATTACTATTTCTATTAACAGATGCTACAGAGAGCAGACAAGATGCCTCGGGTGACACAGCTGGTGGCAAAGCTGGGACTTGAACCCAAGTCTGGCATAAAAGCCTGCTGTTCTTTCTACTACATCACATTCCTTCCTGAGAAAAAAAGGAGAGAAGATTTAAAGTTGGACAAGAGCTGCTTTCAAATGGGATCATAGTGAAAAGGCACGGAACTCGTTCTCCTAAACTCCATGAAGGAGAGTGGGGGCCATGGCAAGGACATCGAATTCGAGATAAGAAAGGAATACTTTTCTGACACTCACCTGTCCAAAAATGGGAAAGATGTGTGGCCTCCTGAGTTTGCACTCCCTGTTGCTAAAGGAGTCTAAAGAGAAGCTGGAATGCCCCGATCTCTTCTGTTCTCAAAAATTATTTAATTTTAAGATTCTAAACAAAATATATATTCTCTAGGAAATCCTTGATACCAAGGACATTTCTCTCTTGATCTCCCATTTTCCATCCTGTTCCAGCTGTGTGACCTAAAGGAAGTCAAACTGCAGTTCCTCAGTTTGTTTCCTAGGAAAGCAGGAATATATCACCTTCCAGGCAGGGTTATGAGAAGACTGGGTAAGAGAAGACATGTGACATACTTGACCCATCACAAAGCTTAAATAGTGTCAGTTACCTCTTCCTGCATGTTTACAAGGTCAGAGTCTGTCAGAATCTGAGGCGCTTTCTGTTATATCCACTTGGGTCATGCCAAAAACAGGGAAGGGAAACTCCACAGAGGCAAGGCTCTCCCCTTCCATGCGCATCTGGATCAATCATGAGTGTGCATTTGCTACTGACTTGCATGTTTTCCTGCTCGCTCACTCCCAAAGAAAAAAATGCAGAGTCCTTATGCATTGCTCTCAAGGTTTATAATGTGCATTTTTAGTAAATTCTATGCAAAAGTATCAATGAAGTAGCTTTTACATGTCATCGGCATCCTCTACCTTCTCCATTGGTGCATTCAATAAAGTATAATACTGTTCTGTTTTATAATAACCACAGATATGCTATTCCCTCTCAAAGAGCGTTTTTTTTTTCAGCTGCCAAAGTCTATTGCCTTATTTAATAGAAAAAATGTTTTTCTAATTCTCATGTATGTATTTCTAGACATACATGAGAATTCGTGTTGTGGAACCATCAGAACTTTCTGCTGTAATCCTACTTTCTGATACCTAAAAAAGCTAACTGGAAGACTTTTAAAAGAGAATGAAATATATTCAAAATATATGTGACTATTAAAATGTTTGGCTGTCATTTTTTAAGTCCTTCCGAAGTTCGAATAAATACTGATAAGAAAAGATGTCGTTAAAGAGGTATTCATCATACATATAACTTTAAAGACTCTAATTTCGTACTTAAATTAAGAAGACTTGCATGACTATTACTTGCATACAGGAAAAGAGCAGGGATGGGAAATGAAAACTCTATGAAAATTTAATTCCATTGGAAATGAAAAAGAAATTTATCCTTTAAAACTCTTTTGTCAATCTATGGCCACTGTTCATCACAAGTCCTGTGGGGGTTCAGATGTCTTCATGCATTTCAGTAACAAACTTATTCTGATCCATTGCCCTGTGGGCTAAAGAACATGCACGAGCTCCCAACCTGTGAGGCGTTCGTGACATTTCATCTTTTTATCACTCTGAGTACGCTTATGTAGAAAACTGTATGTCATAGCCCAAGGAATCTCTCCTTATCATTACTTCTAGCTCTCAAGCTAAGAACGTGCCTTTGGGAGATTAAGTTAAAAATACGTGTTTTTTTTTTTTTTATTGTTTTCTAACTTTTAGAAACAAAATTGAAATATGTATCTCTGTGTGTGTGTGTGTATGTGTGTGTGTGTGTGTGTGTAAGAAGATTAAGTTAAGCAAAACACCAAAAACTAAAAACCTAAAGACTTCATAATTTCGACCTTACCTTCTCTAAGCATATATATTCGACAACAGTGGAAAATAAGTATTCATGGTTTGTGAGAAAGCAAAATAACCCTAAAATAATATAGATGCACAAACACATACCCATCCACACATTCTATGACATATTTATATACGCATAAATAGGTACACGTATAAATGTTACATAAAACAGGGAACATTTAAAAACAAACAGTAGATGTCTATTGTTTATGTCTTTCATAGCCTCTCCCACACAGCTGGGTATTATAAAACCTAACACCATGTGTCTATTGAGGATCGGGGAGCCTTATGTTTTATGTTACTGACAGCACGGCTGTAAATGGGGCAGAAGTAATAAATGAAAACAAATTTTCTTTTTATGAATAAATTCGAGAATATTTTGTCACATCCAGTCTGATAAAATTATATTAATGTTCGTTTAACTTGGAGGGGTTACACGCAAAAGACTACAGAAGAAATAATAGAACACTCGCTAAGTGCTGTATTGAAAGTTCCTGTGACAAGGTAAAGGGGCCTACGCCAAAAGCGTAAATTCTAAATAAGGTCTGCAGCTTTTCAAGCATATCACAATCACTCTGAATGTTACCTGTCTCAGATATTCTCCGATGCTTCGGCTGCGTTCTATGCACTAATTTAGGTGGATGCCATCAGAAATGAATGGTACTTGGTTTACATGTAAGCATCCGTACAAATGTAAGGAAGTCATCACCATGAATCAAAATCCCAGCAAGTAATTACTGAACTTCCACTCTGTCGTGGGCATATGAAATTGAATTTTAAGATAAAGCATTAAGAAAAAAGAATTGAGGCCCCTGAAACTCTCCAAAGGATAGAATATAAAGTGGAGAAGGAAACAAAGATTCTATTAGATCATTAGCTTCCTACGAGGCAGGAAAATAAAACAGAGCAAGCTCTGGAGCCAGACCAAACTTGGATTCTAATCTGACTTGTACAATCAGTGGCTGCAGGGTCACAGACAAGTTGCTGTAACACAGGGATGATACTGCTGCATGGATTAAAGACCATGCATGAAGAGCACTTAATGCATTCTTTGCCTGCTAGTACATGCTCAATAAATAATGAGATTTTTTTTTTCATTAGTAGTGTTATTCGTAACATCAACTGCCAAAATATTAGCTATCACTGTAGTTAGCATATGAAAAGCTCTTCATAAGTGCTTGCTGAAGGAATGAGCACTGAATGTAGCCTAAACTGTGAGGAGATATGCAATGAAGTTCATATGCAACAGAGACAAGGTCAAAACACATCCATCTGTCTCAGTTCTTTCGAGAAGGATTTCCTAAAAAAGAATTTTTACCCTCCCCCCTTTTTATTTTTCTGCCTTTGTGGTAGTTTAAATACTTAAAGAGCAACGTAATTTTTCCCGACTGCTAGCACCATTCCCAGAGACAGAGCTTATCTCTCCATTCTTTTATTAAATCACGAAACGGGATTACGATGTCCCAGATTTCTGCTTGCATGGTCCTAAGACATTCAGATAAGGTTAGCAGGGCAAATGACTGTCAGGTGCTTGGACAGCAAACCAGGTTTGGGGCCTGAGAATGCCAAGCTTCTGGGGTGAGAAGAGACTCCACCGGTCTCCCTCGGGCTCTCCCTTAGCCAGGCAGGCTGGCTCCCACTTTCTGCCATCCTGGCTAATATGTCTGAGCTCTTCATGGCCTGTTGAGACTCATTATGTCTTCACTCACTGGAAGACGAGGCACTGTGGTGAGACCAAAGTGGAAGAAACCGTGAACAGGGGGGCCTGCACCTGAGTACTTGCTTTTTTCCTCCATTACCTAAGTCACATGATGTGTGACACGTTTTAACAAATTCTCAGTTTTCTTCCTTGTCAAAGGAGCCAAGAAGCGGGTCACTAAGAGCACAGGATATGCAGTCGGAAACGTGTGGCTCCGTACCTTGGCTTTCCCATTTATGAGCCCTGTAACTGTGTGCATATCGCTTAACTGCTTTTTATATCTCAGTTTCTTAATTTATAAAGTGGCAAAAAGAATAACACCATAGGCTAATTTGATAAGGGTCAATGAGGCAATATCTCTAATATACTTATCCGAGCATAAATCACGTAGAACCTTCCTCTTCTCCTGCTTCTTCTTTTTTATTATTACTATTATTATAAGATTATTCACTGTCTTTCACGCTTACATTTGTAATCCTCTATTCAAGGACCTTAGCTTGTTTACACCGTAGTACGAAAGTCAGGAAGATGTGGCAATGAATTAAGAGAACAAGAACAGAAAATACAATTCAGATCTAAAAGAAGTAAGAGGAGACAGGAACTACCAAATGTAGACTAGCAGAACAAAGTAAATGTAATACAAAAGTGAAAGGGTTAGTACTAAACAAAGATACCAAGTCCAGTTGGGATGCTAGAACACTCAGACAGTAATTTAATAACTACATATTTAAAGGAAGAGAAGTTATATGAGTAGGCACTACTCTATATATCAAAGGCATTTGCTCCAATACATGCAAATAAATTTTATTCAATAACTTAAAAAACAGGCTATATGATATTTCATGAAATTTGAGTCTACATCTATAAACAAGATACACACTTTTTGCCCCTTTCAATTTTCTGTTGGAAAAAAGAATGCAATTCCAAATTCTGTTAAAAGATTCCAGTTCAAAGCACAAATGACATAGTAGCCACATTAAACTATGGTGCTCTGTGGAGTTAGTTTGAGATTTTTGGAATTCAAATTATCTGATAAGAAACAACTCAAAGGGATGGTGAACACAAAACTACAGAGATTTTTGGGAAGCTTGCCATCAGAGGGTGTTTGTACAAGTGATGGGTATTAAGAAGGGCACGTGTGATGAGCACTGGGTGTTATACACAGCTAATGAATCATTGAACACTACATCAAAAACTAATGATGTACTCTACAGTGGCTAACTGAACATAATAAGTAAAAAAATAAGAAAATAAAAAACTAATCACTCAAAAAAAAAAAAAAAAGAAAGAAAGAAAAGAAACCCAAACAAACAAATGTACCCTATTTCTGTGAATTTGTTTCACAGAAATCTGAGAATTCTATTGTTACAAAAATAATGACAAGATGTGGCGCCTGGGTGGTTCAGTTGGTTAAGCATCCGACTCTTGATTTTTGGCTCAGGTCATGATCTCAGGGTTGTAAGAATGAGCTGTGTGGGGCTCCGTGCTCAGTGGGGAGTCTGCTTAAGATTCCCTCTCTCCCTCTCCCTCTGTCCATCCCTGTGCTCTGTCTCTCTCTCTCTCTCTGAAATAAATAAATAAACCTTTTAAAAAATAATGACTGGAATTTAAAAGGAACAAAGTGCAGATATTATCAATGCAAAGTAATAATAAAACAAAACAACCAAGAAAAAATGCTTCTTATCCTTAATCTAATGTTTTTCTAGCACAGTACCTCAGAGACTCACGAGCCATGGGAAAGAAGATGAATTACATCCGAAGTAAAAAGCATGAAGTGTCAGAAATCAAAAGGCTCTGATAAGTCTATAATGGGTCTAGTTCATAGGGAGAGAAATTCACCAATTTGGCAAAGCATGAAAAGGGAGGGAAAGAATAATAACCTAGCCATTTCAAAATTAGTTTTTAAAAATTATTTTTTTCTAGAAAACTCAATTCTTTATTGTTAAACTTGTTTTCCTTTTATACAATCAAAATCAAATGAGCATTAGGCAGAGGTATTAAGATCGAAAGTGGAAATATGTATTGATTTCATCTAAATCTGAAATAATTATATTCTTTTTTTGCTTATAATGGTAGTACTCTCAACTCGACCCTTCTGTTCCTGTTCTACTACTAAGGTAGTCTATGTGTTTACTACTCTTCATTTCACTAAGAATTTGTGGACCCGATTTCTGTTTCAAAGGTAGTGTCTGAAGATGCAGAGTTGTGCTGATGTTAATGGCAGTTATGGGAGAATCAATGTGAGTCAGCAAGAGGTGGGATGAAGTGGTATGCATCTTATCTAGAAAACACGCGGCCTGCTGGTAGTCCTAAATTAACTTAATGCTTGACATCACATATCACGAATCCGGGGGTACTGCGGTCAGGTCTCACCACTGCGCTACGGTGCTAACACATATTTTCTAGAATATCAGTGACATTGTGACCTAGAGTTTTTAGCTGATCCACACAAACTTCAAGCTGAACATCACCACAGCACAATTTTATTGGGAACAACACCACAGAACTGTGAAGATTTATAAAATGTCTTCCCAAATAAAATTTAACAACAACAACAACAACATAACAGATGTTTAAGAGACATAGCAGAGATAATGGCCTCATTAGAACCCATCAACACTTATTTTTCTGTATGAATATGAGTTGCTTTAAATTACTTTGTACTCCCCTAAGTCAAAACTGAAAGGATTAGGAAAAACCAAAAAAGGAGACAGCCAGCAGTATAGATTCCAGCATAAGCCACAGCATCTTTACTGAAATAAACTGGTTACAAGTGGGTCCTTGTGGGGGCAAGGCAGAGGGCAAGCACACTTAGGACACTGTCTCCTCCCTAGCAGTGGTCTCTACGTTTCCTCAAAAGAACGTCTTAAGATTTACAATTTGTGTCCTATACAATTTTTATATTTATTTACACTACACAAATATTGCAAGGTGCTATTCTTCATGTGTACATAATTATAGGAGTTATTATACACTTAGAAAACAGCATACTACTGTTTAGAATGCATAGTGAAGTTTAAAAAAAAAAGTCTATTCTGTTTAACACTCTCCGTAGCCTTAAAATACTATGTAACTTCCTAAAGATTGTTGTCTGGTCTTCTGTATCAAAACAAATTGTACTCAGACTCAAAATTACCTCTGATCTGCTGCCTGCTTCAATATGAGTCTGTTTTAACTTATGTTTTATATTTAATACGATAGCAACAAAATAAGCTTAAAAAAAAAGAGAGAATAATCAGCTTACCCTCTATTATCATTAACTTGCAATGTTGCCATTAACACACACAGTTCAAACCTAGACACTTACTTGACTTAAAAAGTCACATTTTAATAGGTAACAGAAAAATTATTTAATAACGTGCTCATCATTTCTATTCTTCCTATCAAAGAATTTCATCAGTTTAACGATCATGTAATTTTTCCCCCGTACAGGCTGATAACCTTTGACAATGTGAAACACGAACTTCAATGTGAACTTGAATAATTGCCGTTTTGCTACAACTTGCTGCTGTGCAGAACGTAAGCCATTTGAGAGCCGACGTCTAAACATCTGCAAGAATTGGGACTTTCAAGCCCAACCATCCTTCAGTCAGTATCATCAGCTATTCGCTTGACCACATTCTACAGACAAAGAAACCCACCTCAGGCTCAGGGCTAGCAGCTGCTCCTTTGACTTCAGTAGCTCCCCCACTTTAAAACTGGCATAGCCCAGGAAGCTTCGCTGAAAATAAGAAAGAATGGTTTTCATTAACTTCAGAAGTCCTTAATATTTTTGCTGTCACATCAATCATACAAAATTAGAATGAAATGTTGACTCCATGAGCCTGACAAATATTTCACTCGCAGAGATACAATCATCACTGACAGAGATACAATAATACACCCGTCTAGTGGGGTGAAGTCCAGGGGTGCAAATGTATCCTTTTCATTAAAAACAAAGAGACCAGTAGCCTGGAAAATAACAAAATGTATAATAACGAAGCCAGGACTTTTTTGAGAAGTAATTTTCTTCCCCTATGAAAAGTGGGATAGAAGAAAAGATGATAAACTTTCAATATTTACCAATGCTGTCGTCGTTCTTATTAGAATTCCTCAAGTCACTGGCAGCAACAACTTTGTATTCCAGATATGAGCAAATCTGTTAGTTGGAGCTATTTTTATGTGGGACTCTGCACAAGTTATAAATAGAAATGCTATATTTCTCCCCCATCACAGCAATGTTTAAAAGCATTTGTTTCCTTTGTTATTTCTATACTAGCATGGGACAATTTCATTCCAATACACAAAACAGAAAGGTACTTATTCTGTTACATTTTCTAAAATTGCTTTTTTAAACTATCATACTGGCTGTTGACTATCTACGAATATCTCCTTTCTACACTCTTTGACTCATAATGTAAAGAATAAAACTCTAAATTGGTTTTTCTTTTCCAGGATACAAATCTTTCATCTCTTTTTAATATTCTGGGCTACTTCTGATTTAAAAGTCACAATATTATGGTATACCATAAATAGTATTTCTTGTTCTCCCCTCAAGGTCAAGAAGTAAACATGAAAATATCAAACCCATATCATCTAGGCCATTGCTGCCTAACACACTGTAATACTCTACAGAAAGTCAACACTACATCTTCCAGAGCATTCTCTCTTCGTAGGTCTGTTGCAGGGCTACACTAGAGTGAGAGCCTGGACTTAAGAAGGAGTCTGAGGACAACCGGGTCTTTTCAGCAAAAAGTGTGCGGTTATTTCATACACAAAAGGCTGCATCCACACTTAGCGACTGTTGAGCATAAGAAAAGCTTCAGGTCAAAATTTTTCTCCCTCTTTTCAATTTCAAATTGTTTCAAAAAACTTAAAGGCAAACATTGGAAAGACAACTCAGTTCTAAAGTTGGAGATGCCTACACGTTAGCAAGGATAAACCCAATGAACTAACTTGAAACTCAAGGAGCTGGCTTACATACCAAGTCACCAAAGCCAGAAGAACATGAGACTAAATTATTAGGAGAAGGACGTCAGGTGAAAATACTATTTGTGCCAAAAGCTCTGATGATACGTCAATGAGTGATGAAATGAGAGTGAGTCAAGGCAGAAAAGGAAGTCCAAGTGCTATATGAACGAAGCATGAAGGAATTTAGGGTAACTTTTCAGCAAAGGGCAGAGAAGAACCTGGGAGAGATCTGGCTGAACAAAAGTGTTAATGTCACCTCATCAGCGACAGCTACTAGAACATCCTCTATGACCACCCCTTCCCCATCTATACACGCTGCTATTCTCTATTTCTTATCCTGTTGTATTTTTCTCTATTGGCACTTATCACCATATGACATACTTAGATATATACACACACATATATATGCATATATATATAAATATATATGCATATATATGCATATACATATATATATACATGTATATATATTTGCTTATTTTGTAACTCCCTTGAAAATAATTGAGATTTGAAGCTCCACAAGGAGCCTTATTTTGCTTTCTCACAAACTCCTACTTCCTAGTGCACGGTAGGCATGTGATAAATATTTGCTGACAATAAATGAATGAATGACTGGCATAAAAACGAGCTTTCAAGTTTGTTCACTCTACTAGATATAGATATTAGAATGTTCTTTCCGCGGGCATTTATAAGGTACTGTAATTCGCTGAAATGTGGGAAATCAAAACATTTTTAGTGTGCGGATTGTATATTGTTGTAGTGCATTTCACTGTAGCATTTTGTAGTTAAACAGACGTCTATCTCACTTCCTCTTTCCCTGATTGTAAGGGTTTTTAAATTCCTACTCCTCACCCTTTATCCTCACTCAAAGAAAACTCCTCATCAATGAAAGATTTCATGACACCTCCAAATTTCAAATGCTTTTCTCTCTACCTTTTGAGATTTTGAAGGTATGAATGGTTTTGGAATTAATAAAACAAATCGCACATGTCATGAACGTGGCTGAGGTCTTTTCCTCAATAAAAGTGACAAATGCCCCAGAGTGGAATGTAGCGATGAGAGACAGGTGGAGTGGCTATTTTCAGACACGAGCGACACACACACCATGAGGCACAGCTGCACGCAGAGTTGTGACCACAGCCACTGAATGTCTCTTCTGTCCACCAGCGCAGGGGCTGCCGTGGAAGCAGGACTCTGGTTTGGCTGTCTCTGAGCCAAGCCCCGTGCCCAGAACAGAGGGGCTGCATGGAATGCCTCCCGCCGCACTGTTAGTGCTTGTAGCGGGCCAGGAACAACACCCATGAGTTGAACTTTTCCGCCACAACTGGCAGCCACAGGCTTCATCTCAAAGGATAATAAGAGATCATACAACTTGTTAAAAACTAATTTAGGTAATGACATTATAGCACTGCATTATGAAAACATGTCAAACCAGAGGAGGTGTTATTGAGGTATGAAGATGATCTTATTTATGCTACAAATAACTGTACATGGGGACTACATGTGGCATAAAGTACATTCATGAAATCCCCAAAGGCAGGGTATAATTGTTCACATTGCAACACTAACGAAGGAATTGCCTCTATCTTTACTTTCTGGCAGGTGTTTTTGTATTTGCTTCACCTCAACATAAAGAAAACACATCATTCATTTACGTGGATATTCACTGGACTCTTGTAAAAGAAGGAATTAGAGGGAAATAGTCTTCTCTGTTTCCGAAACCTAAGTCCCCTAATGCTAATATGAAAGAATAACTTAATATAAAGCTATTTTATCTTTGCTGTCACTGTAATCATAACCATGGAATTTGAGAGACATCTTTAAATTTTTTTATTTCAAATATAACTCAAGGAACAAGCTTTTCCATCTCTTCTTCAGTGCTGTTTCTAAAATTCTCATCCTAAAGGTTTTAAACTGGGAGCTCTAATATCAGTGGAAAAATTTGAAGGACGAACAAAAAAATTAAAGTCTCACTGGAGTTGGAGCTTAGAAGTCTGGAGTGTCATATCAAATGTTATTCTGTCCAAAAATGGAAATCTGGGCAATTAAATCACTTCTCCCAGCCCCCAGACTAGCTATCCACTAATGGGTATTGTCAGGCCTTGTTTCTCTGTCTTATCTCTTACAAATCTGTGATCCTGAATGAGTTACTTCTCCATTCCCAGTCATAACTGCTGTGGGAAAAAGTTGCGTGTGATCAACTCTATCGTTTGCATAGGTACTGCTACAAGAATCAAAATAAGCCAGGCAAAGCTCTTGGTACATTGCTGGGAAAACAGGAAGTTAAAGGAGTTAACTGGCTTACACATGGTCCCAGAACTAGTTAACATGCAGAGGCCAAGTTGGAATCCAGGTTTCTTGCTTTTTAGTCCAGCATTCTTTTATCCCCATTACACTGGGGTTTATTTCCAAGACAAGTGGCAATTCCCTTTCCCCTCTGCCGGGCTCTCTGCCTGTGCAGCACGTGGCTCTGACCTTTTTTGACTGCTCCTGAGAGTGCGACACTCACAAGGATCATTCTGGTGCAAGTACCCAAAGCAGATGATCATTAAATTGCTTCCTGCACAATTTCACTCACTCGCCTGGCTGGACAGTGATATCAAGCAGGGGAAAAAAAAAAAAAAGAAAAGAAAAAAAGAAAAGGAAAAGACAAAAAAGTGGGGCATCTGCCTCAATCCCTGGTTGCTCTCTATAGAAAGTGTACAAATAAACAGTTAATCCTGCCAGCCCTTGCAGGGACTCTGTGCAAGTCACAAGTATTCAGAATTCTTACTAGGGTTGCACACCTCTCTGTAGCAGGCCCTCAATGGTCCCCGGCTGAGCTGGGCTATATAAGGACCCAAAAGATGTAAAGCCCTGTACACGTTGCCGTGAGCTGGCCACACCTCCATCACCTGTGTTCAACTCCGGAAGCCTTTAATCCAAGTATAGGGTTCCTTTGTACTATCATTTCCAAGAGCCTCCTTACTTTTTCCAAGTACTGTCTAGAACTGTACGATCCAATGGGTAGCCACTAGTTCAAGCACTAGGCTTGTGGCTCCTGGGAATTGAGATGTACTGGAAGCATAAAATACACATCACATTTATACAACATGGTATGAAAAAAAAGTGTGAAATAGAGCATTAATAATTTCTCGTATTGGGGTGTCTGGGTGGCACAGCGGTTGAGCATCTGCCTTCAGCTCAGGGCGTGATCCCGGCGTTGTGGGATCGAGCCCCGCATCGGGCTCCTCCGCTGTGAGCCTGCTTCTTCCTCTCCCACTCCCCCTGCTTGTGTTCCCTCTCTTGCTGGCTGTCTCTATCTCTGTCGAATAAATAAATAAAATCTTTAAAAAAATAATAATTTCTTGTATTGATTACATTTTGCGATGATTACATTTTGTATATACTGGGTTCGACAAACTGTTAAAATTCATCTTGCCTGTTTCTTTTTAATTTTTTAAAAGCATGGACTGCTAGAAAATTTAGAATTACATATGTGGCACACATTTGTGGCACACATAATACTTCCATGGAAAAGTGCTGGCATAGAGGTTAAATGACTATATTAATAATACTTTGACCTATTCTTATAAAACTATATACAGGAAACTGTGGTACAAGTTTGAAAAGTCTTGGAAGAGCTGAAGTTGATAGCATGAGGCCGATATACATCTCCTACATGTAACTTACAGGACAGGCCCTTTTTCATAGCCCATGTACTTTTTCTTCACTGTCAACCCTAACAGATATGGTTACACGGTTTCCCATAAAATAGGAAGGGAAAGAAGATACATGCACTATTCACACTGAAAAAAAATCAGAAGGAAAAAAAAAAAAAGACTTGGGAGGAAAGCTCTTAAAAGTGGACAAACAGTACAAAGAAAAGATTAAGAAGCTTTTAAGGGTAAAGTCATGTATTAAAATATTACATCTTTACTATGAATATACCTCAAAAGGTCTCAGCACAGATTGGTATCTGCTTCACTAAGACATCAACAAAAGGTTTGGGTGCATCCAATAGATACTGCTTAAGAATGCAAAGAAATGTATAGAACATTCTTGAACTATTGATAAATAAAGGTTTTAGCTCATTTTTGGAATCAGAGTAGTCAAGAGCTAGAATCCTTAGCAGGTTGTAATGGCAGAGCCAAGTCTTGGCCAAGAGCTAAAACTCTCTGACCCCTTAAGTAGTGTCCAAAGAAATATTTCGAGGATTAAGTGATGAGATACATATTAACCAGGGGTACACGATAGGTGCGTAAGATGTGGCAATTCTCTATCCTGAATATGGCGTACTCTGAGGGTATTAGGATGCCAAGGCGTGCAGGCTTGTTCTTATTTGGGCTCATTCTTACTATATTTGAGATTTAGGTCTATAATATAATTGTTATTTTATTGAGTTCTGATGTATCATGAAGTGTACTAGATTTTTACATATTATTATAATTTATATACTACTGCAATTGCTTTTAGCTGCCCCCCCCTTTCATTCTGATGGTTCTAAAAAAATTTAAGATGGTTGGCAAACCAAAATCATGGTATGCTTTCTAATTCAATCAATACATATATCATAATTTACTTGTTTCCAGGCACAAAGCTAGGGCTTTTAGAGTGAATAAAATAAATAGGCTCTTTGCTATCATGAAGTTTAACATGGAGGAGGAGTGTGCAGACGTTACCAATATCTAACACCTATTTTGCTCACTTTTCATTACTAAGAGCACCTTGATTTTGTTCCAATGGGAACTGACCCAGATTCTCTTCTGCTTGGAGACTCCTGTCTTCTTAGTGATAAGTATATAGCAGTATACCAATTGAAATTTCCCCCAAAATTACTGTTTCCCAGAATTGAAGGAACAAGATCAGCTGCCCTTTGTCCTTCAGTCTTCTTCCCACCTGGACTGTGATTTATGAAGGTTCAATGGTGAGACTGGACGATACTCTAACAAAGGAGGAGAGGGAAGGTAGATAGAACCCGGTTGCTCTACGTCATTTTTGAGTAGCTGCAGCCTTGGGCCATCACCCCAAAACTTTTTCTAACAAGAGAAAAATGAATCTGTTACTTTTAAGCCCCTGTTTGTCAGGTTACTTGCTTCTGAATGCATTCCTAACTGACCTAATAGATATGGCACATAATGTCAATTGAGAATTTTCTTTTGACCCAGGAATTATAGCTGAGTCTTTGTCAAAGACAATACACCAAAGGCACCATGGTATCAGTTCAGAGAACCTCTAGTGCTTGGAGCTAGCAAACTCTCACAATGCCTAAAAAGAAGCCAATTTAGGGGCACCTGGGCGGCTCAGTCTGTTAAGTGTCTGACTCTTGATTTCAGCTCAGGTCATGATCTCTCTGCTATGAGAGTGGGAAAACAGCCATAGACAATGCACAAATGAACGCATCCAGAACAGACGGCGAATTTGACCCGCAGGCTATAGTTTACAGACCTTTGACTCCTGGGGATCTCTTAACCAATCCCAATTGGAGTACAGTTGAGAAAGTGGTATGTTTAAATGTCTCAAATTGTCCTATCATTAAGGATACTGGCATTTTTTTTTCAGTAATTACTTTTAAGCTGTTTTCAATTGACTCTAATGTTATAAACTTTTCAATTACAAAATTGCATTAAACACAATCTGTGTTCAGTATTAAAGCTTAAAAAAACCCAGTAAGGACTATGTTACTATGGGTATTTGACTTTTAAAAATTAACTCATGGGGCGCTTGGGTGGCTCAGTCAGTTAAGCTTCTGACTCTTGATTTCGGCTCAGGTCACGATCTCAGGGTCGTGAGATGGAGCCCCATGTCAGGCTCTGCGCTCAGCTCCTGGAGTCTGCTTGAGATTCTCTCCCTCTGCCCCTACCTCCGTTCATGCACACGTGCTCTCCCTCAAATAAATAAATCTTAAAAAAAAAAAAGGAAGCCAATTTAGAGAAACTGACCTATTAATAACGATGACACACCCACCCAGTTGATATAAAGGTAGTGTTAGAAGAGAGGGAAGGTGAGCATTTCGGGAGATGCATTACTTAGGAAATGGGGCTAATCTCTTTGTTATATCACATTCAGGAAGACACCTCAAAGTTGGAGGAATCTGGTCCCAAAACATCAATTATAAAGCTTGGGGGTGTTCAAACCATCTTTAGTTCCACTATACTGGGGACTGGAGATTGTCTCTCCTTTGAAAATCATTGACCATCTAGCCCCTGATGCTGGCAGGGCTTGTAGAAAGTGTCCACAGAGAGACAGCTGAGCCGAGGAGGAAACAGCAGTGGGCAGCCTGCATCTCTCCTGTGTGTCAGGGCAAATACACGTGCCTTTCATGGGCGCCAAACAGCCCTGATAGCGGCCAAACATGCATCACATGCTGCTGGAAAAGGAGGTCTCAGCAGCAAGAGAGTGCAGGGTGAGCCTGGGCAGTGGAGAGGGTCGAGCCAGGACCAGATTCCCCATGGTAAGCGAATATGCCACAGGAAGGAGTCTACATGGTCTCCAGAAATACCTACAGCTATGCTCCTAACAGAGACAGCATTTCAATGTCTGCTACAAGCTGACAGGCAGTTAGCCCGAGCAATACCAAAACCAGCAGAGAGGGAAGCACACCCGCACCATGGGCAGGCACGGAAGGAACCTCTCCCCATTCCTTTCTCCTTGCCACAGCATTGAGCAACAAGAGGAGGAAAGGACCAGACCTGTGTGAGAATCGGACTCTGCCCACCCCCCGCAGTACACATTGCTAGAGAAACAGAGATGTCTACCCTACAGTGGGAGATGATGGGAGGAGAGGGGGGAAGAAAATTTAAAATCAGGGAAGAAACTCAAATTTTAAAATGAATAAGATGTATTTCAAGAACTCGAATGAGAGAAAAAATGGAAATTTACAGAGTTTGGCCAAGATGTCATTAAAGCTTCAAGCAAGGGGGATTTAACACTGAGCAGCTGTGGGGATGAGCAGTTTGAGGAGGAAAAAAATTAGACTAGCTCTTCTTTCTCGAACCTCAAAAAATAAATAAAATCCCTTATAAAGTAATGCATTAAGTTAATAGTTACCAATTTCAAAAGGAAGTAGGAAGGGTGTGATGACAGCTTGCAAGGGAGGTTCCAGTTTGAAGGAACACATCTGGGGTGGTCAGAGCCCTGGGCCCTGAACCCTGAGCAGGGGGAGGGAGATAGGTGGGAGCAGCGCTGGGCAGGGGGAGGTTCCTATTGCCCGCAGCAGTGAAGGGCCTGAGGCTGGAAAGAACTTGCTGGTCCCTTTGGAGAAACTAAGCTAAAGGCAGAAGAAGTTTGAAGGCACAGGCAGGAGAGAAAGCATGAAGAGTCATTTGAGTCAAAGAGAATTATTCAACCTGGCCCCAAGAAGAAACCAGAAGCTTGTGATAGGCATGGGAGATCACAAAGTGCCCTTTTCCTTCTCCTTCACGATCAGATGCAGAGATGGCTGACATTCTTCTCGGTCAATTCAACCCACGCTTTGGTGCGTAGATTTGAGGGCTCCCTTGGCAGGCTCGGATGGGAGCCTTTGCCCATGACGGAATAACCGGTACATAGGACACTGCTCCACACATCAACTAGAAGAAGGCTGTCAACTGCCTAGGGGATGGCTGGGAACTTCCCATAGGCCTTTCAGTTGGCTCAGTCCCGTGGCCTCTTTAGACCCAACTTACTTCTAGGCTTTTTCATCCTCTCCGCATGGATCCCAGGGACTCAGCCTGCTGGGCTCTCCCTTGGGAGTTGCCACCACCTACTCCAGGCTGATCTAAGCAAAAAGCACGTTATTCTCTTCCTGCTCTTCCCATTCCTAAAAGCCGCACATGTGATGGTTCCGACACAGCAGGAAAACCTCTGCAGGATGTTCCAACACTGGACTGCGCTTTGGTGGCAGCCTCTGGTTTGACCCGCATTACGGGGTTGAAGGGGCAGGAAGCGGAAAACAGCACAGCCCCGCGCCTACTTAGTTCTCTGCCTCCTTCCTGAAGGGCTACGGCTCACACCTGCAATTTCCCAGCTTTCCCAATTTCCGGCGGTGCAGGAACACTGCTCCGAACTGCTTCTCGGCTAACTGCAGGGCGATTTCTAGACTCATCTCTAGCCAGGGCAACTAAATATGAATCCATTGGAGGGTGATTTTCAAGAGACAGGATGAATGCCATATAATTCGCCAAATATATGACAGTGTCCCCTTGCAAAGTCACACCCTGTTAATTTAACTTAATTTCCTGTGTCAGTTGTCGGACAACAGAAGGCCAGAGGAAGTCCAAACGATTAACTTAGAAGTGGTATGTGTGCCTCTTGGAAACATAAGAAACACTTACCCCAACCTCCGGCAGGGGATCCTTATGTTCGGGTAGGACACTGGTTCGAACCTATAGAGAAAAACAAACATGCTCTGTGTGGTTTTGAAATAGAAAGCAGTGCCGAAGCTTCACACAGGTGCTGGGTGTCATTTCCGTCATCAGCCGTCAATTCAGACTCTGGGGTTAATCATTACTGAAGGCCACCTGCTGCAGCACCCAAAGCTGCCCTTTTATCATCGCTAAGCTTCCTGATTTTCCTAAGTAGACAGAACCGCCGGGTCCTCACCCCATCACCCCTCGTCAAATACAGAGATAGCTGGGCTTAAGGTGAAGCACCTTTAATCTCCTCAAAAAGCAGCCCTCATCCAATATTCAAGGGGAAGGAGAGAGTTGGTATAGAGAAAGTCATTCCATGTAAGCTCCATAAATATTTATTCTCCAAATGAGCACCAAAACCCACAGTCTTTATAGGATATCCCTCCCACTTGAGAGTTCTGGGCCAAATTGTCAGATACCATTATCTAAATTCATTTGAAAACTAATTCTCAACTGGGGGAGAGGGAAATAATGTAAAATAATCAGTCATCTGGGGAAGCTTTTCATACGTTTGAAAGTGTTCCAAGTGAAATATCAACTCCTTAGATGATAAGTAGACATATATCTTCTACTGAGCAGGGATCCTTAATCCTGGCTGTGCATTAGAGGTACCTGGGGACCTTTCAAACTCCTGGTGCTCTCTCCTGCCCCCAGATATTGATTCTAATGTACAGCTGAGTCGATGTTTCTCTATTTAAGAAAAAAATGTTTCAAAGGAAAAGAAATCACGACAATCTTTCTTACTTAAGAAAAAGCTAGTAAAAGCAAGAAACACAGAACACCTAAATCCAGTATATCTTAATTTGAGGTAAGGATTAGATAAGCAAGTTAAATGAATACAGGGCAACAGACAAGCATACTCTAACTGGAGAGCAGAGGAAAGGGGGGAGGGATGGAAGAGAGGAACCCTCGAAACACAAGATAGATCAATATTTTAGGGGGTCATTTTCACAAAATCCCTTTGGGGGTGCAACTGTCAATCATAATTCTCTTGAAATCGTGTAAGTGCTGACATACCTGACTGTACCTGGTCAATTCTCCCAGTTGAAGGGATGCTCATAATGTCAAAAGACTTGAACTATCTCCTAAGGGCCTACTAATCTTTAACACGGTTTCCATTTCCCTGGCAAAAGCCTCAAGCCATGGGTAAAACAGTGCATTTTAACTTCCAGCTTAATGCTCTTTCTTCGTGTCTTTATGGCAGATCCAGCACTATCACTTGCACAATTTGTCAGTCATTATGACTCAAAATTGTTCACCAGAGCACAAAATAAATGACAGGAGAGATCCCAACAGAGTAAACAACACAATTTGCAGAACACACTCAACTCAGGATTTCATGACAGAGCGCTCACCGGCTAAGAGCATTTGCAGTGTGGAAGCTGCATTAATGTTCTTTGGTCCAGAATGTTCAGAGGTACCATTCAGTCTCATTATCTGAAAAATCATTAGCTGGCCTCAAAGGATGAGGAATCTATGTATTAACAGGGGACCGTAATGGACCATATAGTGTGTGCATATGTATGATCGATCTCTCTCTCACACATGCACAGCCACCCCCCCACACAGACTATATACTTTCTCTCTGTCTCTCTCTCTCTGTCTGTCTGTCTCTCCCTCTATATATGTTTAGGCAGGGCACTGGGTTTGAAGCTACAGAGAAAAACAAAGATTTTCTGTGTGATTTTGAAGTAGAAACCAGAGAGAAATAGAGAGAGAGAGAGAGAGACTAGTCCTCCCCCTTATCCACAGTTTCGCTTTCCATGGTTTCATTATTACCCACAGTCAACCACCCGTCTCTGGAAGCAGAGGACCCTTCTTATGCTGTATCATCAGAAGGTCAATGCCAACGTAAAGCTCCATCACAATGCCTATGTCATTCCGCTCACTTCATCTCAGCACACAGACATTTTATCATCTCACATCATCATAAGAAGAGTTAGTGTAATACAATAAGATGTTTTCAGAGAAAGAGAGACCACATGCACATAACTTTTATTTGTAATAAAACTAGCAATAAAATATAATAATCATAACAATATACTGTGTATATTGTATAGTTATAATTATTATATTTTGTTACTAGTTATTGTTAAACTCTTATTGTGCCTAATTTATAAATTAAACTTTACTATAGGTATGTATGTATAAGAAAAAAACATAGTATATGTAGGGTTTGGTATTATCTGTGGTTTCAGGCATCTACTGGGGGTCTTGAAGTATCCCCATGGATTCAGGGGCCTATTGTATACACACACACACACACACACACACACATACACACACTATATATATGAAATATATAAAGTGCACATATAACGTGCACATATATAGTGTACACATGTATATCTAATATATATTAGAATAGACTATATAATGAATATATATTCACACACATGCAACCCATTCACACACACACATATATGTTTATGCATCATTTTAAGAAAATATTTGCCATCTAAATAATGTTATCCAAAGGGATATGCTTAAATTTAGAAATAAAGTGAAAGAAGTCAGACACTGGTGGAGGTCAACATATATAGGAAAGCATGAAGTGTATATATATCTTTATATATACTTTATACACAGATATATAATGATATGATATAATATAGTGAAAAAATGTGTGATATAATGGATATAATATTAAATACAGTAGAATAATATTGACAATTACTGCAATATGGTCATTAAATTTATACTGATTTTATCAGTAGAACACTTATTCCTTATAAATAAACTGTTACAGAGGGAAAAAAAAAAGATTCTTAACCCAAAGTTATATACTATGAAAAAAATCTAAAGATATTCAGGGACTAGTTTGCCATTTCCAATGTGTGTACATGTGTGAAGGAGAGAGAGATAGAGAACGAATTTCCCTTTACATAATACAAGTATTTTTAAAAAGTATGTGTATGTCACATTTTCTTAAATCAAGGAAGGCATGCTTAAAATGCTAGCAGGGCTCCTGATTTAGAGGAATTGAAAAAACAAAACTTTTGTAAACCAATTATATATTTTCTAAAGTCAGACTTTCTTATGAAACATTTGTTTAAGATAGTCTGTATGTATAGGTCTAAAACTTTTATATTTAAGGTCAATGCTACAAATGTGTGGTATATAGGTTACACATTGATGATGTTTTTTCTTGCATAATATATATCCTTCATTATAGTGAACACATACTAGGTGGCAAGCACTGGGTTTGCCAGTAAATAAGGTCCCATTCCTTCTCTTTGAGACTTCAGAGACTAGTGGGTGGGACAAATAGATGAATAAATCCAGTACAACATAATACATGCCATTATGGAAATATGAACATTTTTCTGTGGGCATTCAGAGTAAGGAATAATTCAGACTGTGAATGTCAGGAAAGGCTTCACAGAATAAGTAGTCTGGGTTTTGAAGGATGAGTAGGAGTTTGAGGCAAGAAAGATCATGACAAAGCAAACAGGGTGTTATATAATGGGCATGTGTGATGGAGTTGTAGAAGACCATTTGTGTTTGGGAAAGAGTGAGTATTCTGATAATACCATAACAGGGGGTCCTTCAGGGAAATGGCAAGAGTTAAATATGCTTGGGGAGAGAGGTTGGAGCCATTTGCTATCTATCATGTTATAGAGCTGGGGCTTTATGCAATTGATAGGTGATAGGAAATCACGTAAAACATTTGAGGAATGACATTATCGGAGCCCCTTGAAGGTCCCAAATCTGCCCTGAGTCATAGTGGGAGGATTATTTAACCTCTTTATGCCAGTTGCCTTTTGTCTTTATGTAACTTATCTTTAGCATAGGGTTAATAACAGACCTCACAGGTTGTTGCAGTACATCTTTTTAGCACTTGGAACAGGACCTGACACTGAGAGGGAAGAAAGTGGGGGAGTGACAGAAAAGGAAAGAAGAAAGCGAGGAAATGAGGGGGGAAGGGAGAAATAGAAAGGGAAAAGGAGGAGGGAGGAGACAAAGGAAAAAGAGGAGAATAGAGACAGGTAATAGGGAAGGCTGGAGAAATATGTCGCTGGAAACACACACACACACACACACACACACACACACACACACACCAAAAAACAAAGACAAAACCCTGGGCAGATTTAGATGAGGCCTCTTGATGAGGAAGGGATGAAGCAGTGGCTGTCACTGTAACATCTGGAATATTCCAGTTCACGGGCAATGTCATGCCTCCTGAGATTTACTGGCCTTCCTTTGGAACTCATTTTCCCTTTTTTGGTCTTATTAGCAATCCTTCTCCCTGGCTTTATTATACCCCCACCCCCTGTCCTTCCTGGAGCATAAGAATGTCTGCCTGACTACATATTTAAAGTTCTTATAACTTCCTCTTGTCTAGACTTTAATGATATCAAATAAAGATCACTTAATAGAAGTGATCATGTAGATTATATATTCCATCTTGAATTATTTCTTAAGTTTCTTGTAAAACCAATTCATTTCTTTTTTCATAAGCTCAAATGTCTAGATATGAAATTTACCTTAAAAAATGAAAAAAAAATAATACTAGGTAACATATAGTGACTTATACTCAATTTTTCATAAAGTCCCTATAGACTAGTTCATAAACTTTAATGGTTCCCAAGCAAGAAGCTCCCCCTGAAATGATGAATGCCCTAATCCATGGAGAAACACTCCTTATACTGGTCAGCCTTTTACAAAGAGCATGGGCACCGCTGCCCGGAGCATAAGAGGATGGTGGGGACTGCTGTATTCTTCACAGGTGAGAAGGCATCATTGAGTATCCAGATCCAGAGAAGACGGAGGCCAGGCTGCCATGATTCTGTGCGCCAGGGTGTCCATGCCTGGGCCTCGCACAAGTGCATCTCCTCACTGGTCGGTGAAGAAGGAGCAACTTTTCCTTGGAAGGGCTCGGCTGGAACGCAGAGGGGATGGTGTTGCAACAGTGCTCCAGGCAGGGAAAGGGCCCAGACCTTCTTCTAAGACCACTGTCACATCTGATGGGGCCTCTGATAATGAATGTGTCATTGAAGTGCATCCTTTTTATCCCTAATAAAAATGTTACTCTAATTCTCTATGTATCTCGAATTAGAATACATAATTTCATCACGCTTACTTGTTTCACTTGGAATAAGACATTGAACTGCCTTCAAATTCAAACACATGAAAACCTGAGTGGGACATAAATGGCTATCCTCCTTCCAATATTAATTTTGGGGGAGGACACTGCTCGGTTAGGACTATATTCCTAGGCTGCCTAGTTTTGAGAGCTAGCCATGTAACGAGTTCTCACCAACAAAATATACGTGTAAGCGATGTTTGCTGCAACCAATCTGGACTTTTCAGAAGTGGACAGTGTATGTTCTCTCCACTGTCTCTCTCTCCTTGCAAGGAGTACAGCCCTTGGCGGACTGCAGAGCCGCACATGAGAGAAAGCCATTTGCCAAGTATCACTCCCAGTATTAGATTATTACATGACTGCATGTTACACGGCTGTGTAACAGATTGCCACAAATTTAGCTGCTTAAAACAACACCCACTGAGTAATTCACACTCTATCCGTGAGCAGCCCAGGACTCCTGCGGCTGGCTTCTCTGCCCTGCTCTCACACGGCTGCATCCTCATCTGGAGGCTTGTCTACGAAAAGGTCTGCTTTCAGCTTCGGCGGGCTGTGAGCAGAATTCAGTTCCTTGCAGCTCTAGGACCAACGTTCCCATTGCCTTGATGACCGTCATCTGGGAGCTGTTATAAACTCCTGAAGGCCACCCTTATTCTAGGCCATGTGGCTTCCTCCAGCTTCAAATCCAGCAACAGAGAATCTACTTTGCACCAAATTCTTCTCACACTTCAGATCTCTGGCTTCAGGACCTGCTCTCTTTTAAAGGCTTACCTCATTAGGACAGACTCTCCCCCAGATAATCTCCCTTTCATAGGCAACTTTAACATGTAACATGACCTCATCACAGAAGTGTGTCCAGGGACTATGCTGAACGTGTACAACATGGGGCAGCAATCCTGGGGCCCCTGGAGAATTCTGCCTACCACAGTGGTCAAGAAATAAACTTCCACTGTGCTAACACACTGAAATTTGGATGTTTGCATTTGTTTCAGCAGCTAGCATAATTTAGACCCTCCATTTATTTTAAATAAACATTTGGATTCCATTTAAGTCTATGAAGAAATAAAGCAAAATAGCTCATCTTAAATCCTAATTCACTCCTTTAATGTCAGCGGACTTGCATTAACTACTTATTGTGATCCAGTGACTATTATAAACACTGGCAATCTCAGAAATTTAAGAAGACAAGGTATTTCTCACCCAGAGGTAGTAATGATAACATGGCTAGGGTCAAAACATATAATAATAATTGTTGAGCATCTTCAATTGTGTAAAACTTAGCAGCCACTCTTAGATGTTGACTTTCCAACTGTTTCAATTTTGTTGTGGATAGAGAAAATGATCCATGTACGAACCGAAATGATTCATACCACAGAACCTTAGAGATGGAAGGGATCTTATAGTGAACCTAGAAAAACCACCTCTGTGATGTGAAAATTTTATACGAAATATCCCTGGGGGGTACACTTAAATTTTCTCCTTAGACATGTTTAATCTCTAGTTTACTATTTTACTAATTAGTGTTGTAGAGATAGTGTTGCAAACTCACCTACCCAAAGGCTCCAAACAGATTAAGTTAATGAAAGGAGTGGGCTGAGTGTGAGAGACAAGAGGGAGTGGAGAGGAGTCTGGCAAAAATGGAAATCACATTCCTAGTCTATGAAGAACAACTATACAGCTCCAAGTGATTAAAAAATTCCTGAGAAAAATTCTTTCAATTGTCAACAATGGATAAAACCTAATTTCTTTTGCAGGTGGGCCATGATTAGTATTTAATTACTTATGTCGGAAACTAGCCTGGTTAAAAAAAAAAAAAAGGTCAAAATAGGCCCAGTACTATTTTTAGTGGGGTGAAAAAGTGCTATCTTAAAGCAACTGTTCTTAATCTTGACAATACATTAGAATCCTCTGGAATATTTTTTAATGCCAGTTTCCAGGCCACATTCTAAAATGATTAAATCAGAATTTCTGAGGGAAGGATCTAGGCATCAGTATTTTTGAAGGCTCATTCCCTACTTAATTCCAATGCACAAAGTTATGAACTACTGCTCTAAAAGAAATGAGATTCCTTTGAGTGTGAGCCTTATAAACTAGGTCCAAATCCTATGACGGTTTGCAAAAAATGGAATAGGCAATGGTCAGTCAATGCAATAAGACACTCTTGGAAAGCAATTTTTTTTTTTTTTTTAAATTAACAGACTCTCAGAGCTGCAAGAGGTCTTAGACATTATCAGGCAACGTTTCTTAAACTTCCTATGCATACTCATTACCTACTGGTCTGCAGCTGGTCAGGATGGTCTGAGGACCTTCCTTTAAAACGTGTTATAGAAATGCAGAATCTCACGCTCACTGCAAACATACCACATCACAGTCTTCATTTTAATAAAGTGCCCAAGTAATTCATATGCATGTTCACGTGTGAGAAGGTCTGGTCTAGAAGAGTGCTTATGAGGGAAATAGGTCACAGATGAGAATGGTAGGCAGTCATTTGCACATAAACATGCTTGAGATAAGGAATGGGGTTTATTCTTCGGTTATGAAAGTATTTAGTATTGTTTTTTTCTTTAAATGTCAAGTATCGGTAAAAGCTCCAGATAATATTTTCTATCAGAGATGCCCTTTCCTTTCTTGTGCAAGTGGAGAAAGGATTGCTCTCATCATCAAGTCAGGGACCGACTTAGAACAGAGCTCAGCTGGAATTCTCGTTAAGACTCAGTGCTGCGGGCTGAATCTCCACTTCTCTAAGCCCTTCACTGCCCCCCCAAACCCTAATCTCAAATTCATATGTTGAAGCCCTAACCACCAGTACCTCAGAATGTGATTGTATTTGGAGATAGGGTGATTAAGTTAAAAGGAAGCCATTAGAGTGGGGCCCTAGTGCAACATGGTTGGTGTCCTGATAAGAAGAGGTAGAGACAGAAGGGGTGTGAACACGAAGGGATGACCATGTGAAGAGCCGGCAAGAGGGTGGCCATTCGCAAGGCAAGGAGAGAGGCCTCAGAAGAACTTTTCCCTGCCAATACTTGGATCTTGGACTACCAGATTCCAGTATTTCAAGAAAATAAACTCCTGTTGTTTAAGCCACACAGTCCGTGGCAGTTACAGCAGCTCTAGCGAGCTAACGGAGATACTCGGTCTACCCATGTCGTAGAGGGTATGATACCCCTCCCCCACCAGGACTTTCAACGAAGAACCTCTAGTTGAGGGGTCTTTGGCCCTCAACCCTAAAGGAATGCTAGAGATTCTCAGAGGTCTCTGCATACCTCTTTTGCACTGTGCCCCATTCAGCTTCAAAGTATGGCAAATGTCTTTAGGGGCAGAGCAGCCATCAGTTTGAGTCCCCTTTGGTCTCTAAATTTGTCACTTCAGCTACACATGAAAACCAAAATCTCTGCTGGGTTCTCTCTCTGCCAGCTGCCACCTTGTGTTAAGAAAAGCTTTGATGCTCAGACTTCTAGCTACAGGGACAATCTGTAAATGCCTGCAGGTGAAAAAGAGCTTTTTAGTCCCTCAGTGTCAATTCCCCACCACTCCCTCTAGGGCTTTCTCTCTTGCCTGTCTCTCTCCCTGTTTCCTAAGCACTGTGAAACGGTGGGAGGTTTCACTCGGCTTTTTATAAGACTTTGGCCTGGCTCTTTAGCCTCCTGCAAAGCTTAGAATTCAGCAAGTCTCTTCTGAGAAAAAAATGTTCATTGACTTGAAGCTGATGAAGTCTCAGTTTCTTACTTCCTCCAACAGAAGCACTGAGAGTTGTACTGATCTTTCTCTCTCCAACCAGCAGCAGCCCTGTGTCCAGGCAAAGGCATGTTCTTCAGCTTACTCTCAGAATCAGCAAATGCCCAAAGAGGAAAAATCACAGGCTCCTGAGAGCTCAACTCCCAAAGGCTCCCCTTTCTCTGCGATTTTAGTTTATCTCATTACTTTCACAGCTGGCTTGATGATGCACTCGAATGTGATTGTCGTAATATGTCTGGCTTGTTTCTAGGTAGTGTCAGGGGAAGCATTGCTTGCCCCACCCTGCACATCCTACCCAAACTGAAGTTTTTAACATCTGAAAGTTATTGGAAATTTAAGGAAACTTCCAAACATGTGGTTAAGAGATAAAAAGTGATATTCAACAGAGCATAGTTAAATATGATTGGAGAAGGGAGAAATGCCATTACATGTTGGACTATTGAGTGAAGTCTTTGGTAAACCAGTTACAAATGCATAATTATAGGTAATTTTCCTAGTAAAAACAGAGTTTACCCTGAAGCCTGACCACTATCCAAAAATAGTCCAATAATTATTGAGTGTGACATGTTGTCTTGGTCTTTACTAGGTAAATGTGATCAACTTTCACATATTAGAGGTGTCTAGGTGTTCAGTCGGTTAAGCATTGGACTCCTGGTTTCAGCTCAGGTCATGATCTCAGGATCCTGGGATTGAGCCTCAGCATGGAGTTTGCTTGAGGATTCTCTCCCTCTCCCTCTGCCCCTCCCCCATCCATGCACTCTCCCTCATCCTCTCTCTAAAATAAATACATAAATCTTAGAAAGACATACAAAATTATATACACAAGAACATTCTATCAGCTTCTAATCCTAAAGGAAATAATAGTAAGACAAATATAAGCACTCTTTTAGTTTGGATGCATCTAGTCCTAGAGTTCTCTAAGGCATGGATGTTCACACCACAGCTCTCTAGTCACACGGGTCCCTTTACGTTTAATTGGTGGCTCTTTAAGACTTCTAATTTTGCTATATGAATGCGCCATCATACTAAATTCTACCAGTCATACAGGAGTCATGTGGTTCTTCGGGTTAATGGTGACTGCAAATGTAGCCCCAGAGTCACATAACTCTGAGTATCCCTGCCATTACCCACATTTTATTCCATTTCCCTTTCCAACTATTACAGAGATCTATTACAGGCAGGTGAAAAAATACTGAACAGCGAAATATCTTTAGACATTCTTTTCCTTTGTCAGAGGCTGTTGGAAAGATACACGCTCTGCTGAAAATATGAGATGCTGAAACTCAGGTCTAGTTTCAAGGAAGTCTAAAGAGGTCTCTCTACTGCTGTTCTGAAAGTAGGACCCTCTGGCCTATCATATTCTTCTGGATCTTCTAGAAAGGGACACCAGGCTGGGAGAGGCAGCGCTGTTCGGGTCCTGTCAGGCTTCTCTACTGCACCTGAGTCAAGTCCGATCCTGGGCACTTACTTAAGGCAAAAGGGACAAACCTCCAAAGAGCTGTGGGATATAAGGCCACACGCTTTTTTTTAAAGTATCAAATTTTAAGTGTTAAGATGTTTGGATATTTTTAAGATAGAAATAAAGAGTAAAGGCACTCCTTGCACTATAAAAATTAAAAGGTGTTACAGGCACCAAACACATTAACTGATAATTTGCTAAATAATTGCTCCTCCTCAGTTGAGACCTTCATTCCTACTGACTTCCAGAGCCCCCCAGGAGGCTATAATGATCATCTCAATACATACAGTGCTCAATTCAAACATCATGTATCCATACTAACAGCTGTTTGTCAGGTCAAACCTCCGTTACTACTTCCTCCTTCCATCATCCTTCCTCTTCTTCTCTACTATCCCAATATACAAAAAAATAAAAATAAATAAAAATTTAAAAATGTGCTGTCATTCTGAAAAGTGCAAAAAGTCATCAGAACTGATCTCTTGATCCCAGAAATAGACCTGGATTGAGTATGAGCTACCCTAGAAACTTTCTACCCTGGAAAGAAATAATATAAAGCTTAAAATTGATAAGTAAGAATAATGGAATCGAAGGAAATAACAACTATACTTCCCAGACCTATGGGTTAATTATTTCAGAGGTGCATTTTTTTTTTTACTTGTATATCTCATTTAATTTCTGCAGTTGTGTGTTGTATTATTATTGCTTTGCCCATTTTACAGGTAAGGAAACTCAGTTTCAGAAAACTGGATTAATTTGCCTAGGGTCACTTTAACAACAAGCTGCAGATCAGACTTTAAATGGTTGCAAAGTCTTCCAAAGCCTGCGCCCCTCGCACTGCAGTGTGCCTCTCTTCTGAACCCAGACTGATGGTGACTTTAATTGTCTTCCCTAGGGCTGCTTAATGAGAGTTTTAAAAGCCAAAAATCTATTAGCCTCGGGGAATAGAAACAGACACAATTTATCACATTGCCAGACTCAAAAACACCATCCTTACGTATTAACAGCCCCCAATTAAGACCACAGCCATGAGTTAATGAACAAGCCATTAGACAGAGAACAGTAATATCAACACAGGCACATGTCTATTAATCTGTTGCTCCCTGAAAAGTCATTAGTTCCTACACTATAAGGCTAAATAATTTCTAGGTAGCTTTAAAACAAAATTATTGTGATATCACTCAGTATTTTAAGAGATCATTTACAACCCAGGTTTTCCTAACTCCAGCCAAAAGAAGATCACCAAGCCCTGGGTAAAGATCAATTGACTTATAATATCAATCCCCGGAATGTGTGTGTGTGTGTGTGTGTGTGTGTGTGTGTGTGTGTGTGTGTGAGTGAGACTGAAAACAAATGGTGTGTAGAGGCAAGAGGGGAGGGAGCTTTCAATAAGGTTATCCCATGAAGACTGTTCATCTGTTCATCCCTGGGCAAAAACGGGATAACTGCAGTAACTCTATTCAACTACCACACTAGTTTCTTCTCTGTAGAATTCTACAAAAGTATCTATGAATTTGGTCAGCAAGTCTCAGCATTGGCTGTCCATGAGAAATCAGCTGGGGAAGCTTTCACAATGTTGATGCCAGGGCCCCATTTGCTTCCGTTCCTCTAATTGATGTTTCTAAATTGCTCCGAATTTTCTTTCGCTGCTTTGCCTTCCTATTTAATCCTCAAAACAAGCATATGAGAAAACTGAGGTTCACTTTTTTTTTTTTTTTTTTTTTTAGAGCAGGGAGGGGCAGAGGGAGAGGAAGAGAGAGAGAGTCTTAAGCAGGCTCCATGCCAGGCATGGAGGCCCACGTGGGACTTGATCTCACAACGCTGAGATCATGATCTGAGGCTTAAATTTTAAGTAACTTTCACCCCGTAAGTAGAGGAGCTAATATCTCAACTTGAATCTGCAGTATTCCCAAACCAACAATTTCAACCCCTCTCTTGTGTTGCCAGCAGCTTGGGCTGAAATCACACCACACATCTATGATACAAAAACAATGGGAAATTGAAGCAAAACTCCCCCTTTCCCTGCAGGACAGGGAAACGGGATGGAAGCATTTTCAACAGGACTGTTACAAAGTGGCCAGAGTCCACCGCATGGCTTGCTCAGTCTTGTCTTAAAAGAGCAAAGGTGTTCAATTCAATGTTGTAAGCTTTCCCCAGGAAAGTAATAATGATACATAACAATGTTTCTATAGGAAAAATGTATTTGACATTGCAAAAGATTGATTTACAAAATTGGGAAAACGATCTCATTAAGTAGAGGGCTCCTTTTACTCTCATAAACCAGGTGCACACCGAATCCTGTGACATGTGAGTAGTGGCTAGGACACAAAATGCCTGCAATTTATATCTTATTCAAACCACAGATCAGCAGTTCTCTAGGGTGGTACAATCAGAGGATCTGCAAGGTCAAAATGATTTTCATAACAATTCTAAGATGGTATTTTCCTTTTCTACTCTTCTTTCCTGAGTGCACAGGGGAGTTCTTCAGAGCCTACAAGAAATGCGAGTTCACCAGAGATGGCATTCAGAAACACACAGGACAACACGTCTCTGCTATTAATTGAATATTAGGGGCGCCTGCGTGGCTCAGTCGGTTAAGCATCTGCCTTTGGCTCAGGTCATGATCTCAGGGTCCTGGGATCGAGACCTACATGGGGCTTCCTTCTCCGCGGGGAGTCTGCTTCTCCCTCTCCCTCTTCCCCTCCCCCCACTCGTGTGCTCTTTCTTTCTCAAATAAATAAAATCTTTTAAAAAACTGAACATGAAAGGGATTTGCAAAATGGTAAAACAATGCCACTCTCTCAAATTACTTCTTTAGCTTTCCAAAATACAATAATTTTAAAAACATGCATTATTTATGTTAACCTGTAAGGGGTTTATTATTTGCTATTTTAAATAAATTACTACAGGTTTAAATTTTTTCTGAGCCTTTTTTTTTTTTAATGTTCTGAGTTTTAATTTCTAATGTAGTGAGCATGCAGGTACTTTAGTTAAAGCTGGTCCATGTTTTATTTATTTAATTTTTTTATTTGAGTACAGTTGACAAAAAACATTACATTAGTTTCAGGTGTACAACACCATGATTTGACAACATCCATAGTTATTAACCCACATAATAGCCCTTTGGGATTCTTGATATTTAAGACTATAAATGGGACCTGAAACCAACAGTTTGAGAAACACACTGACTGCTAATGGTGATCCTCAACATTTGGGATTTGCCTTTCATATTTGCTAGGTCAGCCTTACATGTTTAAGCAGATTTTTTCTTTTTTTTCTGCAGAGTCTCTTTCAGAGATGGATGAGATGTTTGCTATGAACCCCTAATCCAGCCACTCTAAATCACTATGTTTCCCTGAACCTGCCTTGTTCTTACCTCCCTCCATGCCTTTGCATATGTTGGTCTTCTGTCATCCTAAGTTGGAGAAATATGGTTGTGAAGACAGAATAATCACTTCTTGGACTTTTATTCTAGCATCAACAAGAGATAGAAAATCCCAAACTGGATAAAGTAGTAAGTATGCATGAGAGTGAACTAGCGTGATGGACATAAAGTGATAGCTGGATGGGGATACTTTGCCTATGGTGGTGAGAGTGGGTTTCTCTTTGCAGGTGACTTTGATTAAGACCTACATAAAGAAGAGCATTCAGCTTAAAAAAAAAAAAAGAAGAAGAAGAAGAAGGAGGAAGACGAGGAGGAGGGATGAAAGAGATGGAGGGCAGCCAGCTCAATGAAAAACAAAGAGAATAGTATTCCAGGCCAAGACAGAACCAAGGGCAAAGGCCGTGAGGCCAGAGTGGCTGAAAAAAGTGGCTGAATGAAGGGGAAAGAAATGGGAGGTAGAGTCCAAGAAAGGCAGGACTCTAGTAATTAAGATCTAGTAATGTAATGTAAGGTCTCCTCTAATGACAATGGAAAATTCTAGCAGGGTTTTGAACCGAGGTGATCTTTTTCATATTTTAAGAATATTACGTTCATTCTATATGGAGAGCAGACTGTAGACGGTCAAAATGGAAAAGATGAACAATTAGGAGTCCCTTGCAAATTAGAGTTTTATTACTATTATTCTATTTTTTCTGGAGTGCACGTCAAGCTAGGTACTGAGGCTTTAGAGGGATAATCATTGGGTAGCCTCAAGTCATTTATTTTGTTCCAAATATTTATAGAAAGCACTTTGATACTGACAGAGAAATAAAGTTGGTATATAAATTTCCTGTGTATATAATTACATCCATCTAAGAGGATAATAATGCTCAACTGGTCATAAGGATATTTGTGGATGAATAATTATTTAAATAAATTTAGCACTAAATAATAAATGTTGTACTAGTTACATCCTATTTACATTATGGATATTGAAGAATAGCACAGCTCTTGAAATACAAGAATATTCAGAAGCAACTTGGTACCCTAATGCCTGAGGGAACTGAATTCCCTGAAAAAAATGCACGAACAAACTGAATGAGGATAAGAGAATTACAATTTCTGAAGAAATTTTTATGAATAAGACGGTTTATGGATAGATTCAGCATGTCTGGCAAGTACTTGAGGCAGCAGTACTTGGAAAATATCTTCATTGTCGTATCTTTGCATTTGAACCATATCAGCAAGCAGTGATTCAAAAGCCCAATGGCAAATAATGACACACATATGGAAGAATATAAAAGAAAAGAACAGCACCTTTAATTTTGAAGCCAAACCTCTCCTTTCCAGCACAAAAGGCCTATTAACAGGACTTCCGAAAAGCATCTTTCTACATAGACAAAATCGTGCACACCACTGGGCCTGACTTAAAATATGCGTGGGAAATCCAACTCTGGGTTTTTCAAGTTAAAGTGTGGCTCATTCTACATTCTGGAGCAGCAGCTGAATGTGTGATAGCTTTTCCATTTCTTAATCAAATCAAATTTTTTCTGTTTTACAGCATGAACTGGTAGTCAGAACCAAGTATGTATACACACACACACACACACGGGTGCGTGTGCGCACACAGACATATGCACGCGTGAGTGCACGTATTCAGTAAAGCAATTCAATTTCATTAAACTATAACTATTCAACAAATGCCAAAATATTCCTATTCCCTCAAACCATTCACAGCTTTAAAATATATCTTCTCAGATATCTAAGAACCTTACTTACTGTCTCAAACATCTGAAATGCAGAATCTTAACACTTAAAATTCTTAACAGTTGGGGTATAATGCATGTTTTGTGCTTAAAGTAAGTTTATACTTAATAATCTTGCTGCCCCAGTGCCTAAAGAGGCAAACTTTGAGAGGAAACTATCTAAAACTAAGTGCAGCAAGCAAAGCCCATTCACAGGGGCACGAGAGACAAGGGACATTTTCATAAATTCTTCTTATCAAAAGTTGTACTATTACCTTTCCCACTTCTTAGAGTGAATTTTCCTTTGATGTTTCCAAGAAGAAACTTTCAAACATTCTCAGATAAGGGTGTTCATTCTTGCACAGACTAGATGAGACTACCGGCAAGAAAACTCAGGGGCTTTAATCTAATCATGCAAAATGGGATTCTGCCTTTAAGGATAGCAGTGTGCAGGTAAACGTGTAACAACTGGTTCTTATAGGGTGGGGATGGGAGGGGCTGCTAGGATTGATAGAGTGTGCAATTTCCATAGAGTAAATACTCCCACCCTGGCCTGTTTCAAAGCTACGGACTTGAAAAAACTGAATATGGGCGTTAGGAAGGGATTTTGCAAGATGAGTTCTCCAGGGCTTCTTCCAGACCACCAGCCCACTGGGGGATCATGGGGTGGGGGAGGGGCTGGGGGCGGGGGGAAGTAAGCACAGCAGAGGTGCCAGGAATGCAGATCTACTGAGACCAAGTGTACTGAGAGCTGGGCTGTGGTGAGCTCAGGCATCAATTTCAAAAAGAACCTAGTATAACACAACTATACTCCAATCAGTAATTTGAAAATGAAACCATCTTAAGTCTCACGTCTCAGGGTAAGACCAGGTCTCAGAAACCAATGATGTTAATTTTAAACTCAGGAGAATTCAAATGTCTGTTGGAGAGGTGACCAGCACTATCTATTCAATTAGATTTCTCAGTAGCTGCTGAGAAATTCTTTTAAAATCAATGGAAACTTTGGCCATGGGAAAGATGCAGAGACACACAAAGAATCCGGCTTACAAGAATTGGTCTCATGACATATCTGGGCTCCAGGGTCAATTTTAAGTGCCCTGGCAGCGAGTACTGGATGCTTCAAAATTTTCTCTATCTTTGGAGCCTTTGACTGTGGTCTTTACAGGCCGCAGACCATGTTATGCATCAATGTTTAGACAAGTATGTTCACTGAATGTACCACCCAACTGGAAGAAACCTGAGGTTGTCAGTATATCCTCTGGCCCATAAATAGACATTCAGTACCAACACTTCTAGAGTCTAAACTCTTACAGAAATCTTCCAGTAAGGAATTTTAAAAATGTGTTCCAATTAAGCAAACAAATTTCTTTAAGGGAATTAACCATGCCAATAATTTTACCTCCTTAAAAAAGCTAACTTTTAGAACAGCTGTCTTGTACAAGTTTTATTTCACAGTGTATGCCTATATAATATGACAGCTGTATAATATGACAGTTTGTGCTTACAGTATCACATGTCAGAGACTTCAGACAAATTTATACTTAAAAAAAGAAATTTATGACACTATAATGAGACTTTATTCTTGGCTTTTTTCCCCTGTCTTTAAAATAAAACAGAAGTAGGGTAAACGTGGCTCAACATTTAGTACAAGTTTTGTGATAATAGATTGTTAGCCTTCGTAGACACATCAATATTCGTCAAAAGAGCAATGGAACAGAAGAGTATTATGATGCTATTCTTAATGACCTTGGGACATGAATAGGTACACTTATTAAAGAAGGAGAAAAAGAAAAAACACATATAGTAAAGAAGATTAAAAAAATAGAAAGGAAAAAAAGACAGGATCACATTCATCATCATGAAGACCCTTATCAGAGCATACTATCATTTATGAGCTAAGAGGTGTCAGGACTAGAAAAGGCAGTAGGAACAATTCAAATCAACAACTTAACGAATTTTTGCAAAATAAAAATTCTATTTTTTCTAGCTTTATTGAGGTATAATTGACAAATAAAAACTATATATATTTAAGATATACAGTGTGATGATTTGATGCATGTACACACTGTAAAATGATTACCGCAATCAAGTTAATTAACACATCAATCACCTCACATTGGACACCTTTTTCACATGCGGTGAGGGCATGTAAGAGCTCTCTTAGCAACTTTCAAGTATATGGTACCGTATTGTTAATTACAGTCACCACACTAGACATTAGATCCCCAGAACTTCATCTTATAATTGGAAGTCAGTTCCCTTTGACCAGAATCTCCCTGGTCTCGCCATTGGCTCAGAACAGAATTAGGCCTAAACTCAAAGTTTTATTTTTCCTTTAAAAACTTTAAAAATCACAGACATGTATCCACAATGAAAACCTGGAAACACAGAAGACGGATTACCTGGAAGAACCCATCTCAGGTGCGTTTTGATCACAGGTGTGAGGAGGGCACATGGGCCTGTCCAGCTGGAGTTGCTGGGGCCGTAAGTTACTGTCTGTGTTCTTGTTCCCCAAAGTCAGGTATTGCATCAGCAGCACTGGAATCACTTGGGGAATGCAGAATCGTAGGTCCCGCCCCAGCCCGCTGAATTAGAACCTGTATTTCGCAAGCTCCTCAGGTGGCCCTGAGTGCATTAACGTTTGAGAAACCCTGGAGCAAAGGAGATTCTTTCAAAATGGAGGACGGTTTGCTAAATGACCATATTTGTCCATTCTAGCCTTTATTTTTCAAAATCTGCTCTGCAGAAATTAGGAAAACCGGAAAAATGATAATACATCAGTTAAACATCAATAAAGATAACATTCTAAGATGTTACATCACAATAGGGTTTGCATATATGAGAAGGAAGGAGGACTTGCACATAAATGCCTTATAATCAAAAGCATAAGATAACTGCATGACCTTATCATTACAGGACTACATTTACCCGTTTTTTTGTTTTTCTTTAATACACACTGCCTTTAGGCAGCTGGTGAATTGCCTCTGAATACTGAATGCATACATTCTTTAGGGAGTAACCACACCTTTGGCAAAGGCTCCCCTGACGCCCTCCCTGGAATTTTGGCCTCCTCAGTTCTCCCAGAGATAATGCCTATGACTCAAGCAGATGGCCTAATGCTGTCTGCTACTTCCTGGGAAAAATGAAGGAAAAAAAATGTGAAGTCTCTCTAAGGGTCCAAGAATTCCCAATGCAGCTGGAGGAGTTATAAAAAGAATGGCATTTGACCATTTCCATGGGAGCTTCTTCACTTCTCTCATTTTCGTTATTAATAGTAACTCAGATCAAATCTCTCAACAACGACAACGAAACCTCTAGTGAATTGGTTCCTAACATCTGTCCGGGGCCCAGGATGCTTCTCTTCCGCTAGCGTCAGCTCAGGTCCTGGCGCTTGTCTAGTTCAAGCTACCTTGTGTTAACCTTTCAGCGCACTTCCTCAACTATCGTATGCTTTAGACGGTAGCTCTTCTTCCTTATGACCCCATGTACACATTAAGGACGATCTGCTTTCCATACACCGAAAGGAAAGCAATAATAGTGCAAAGCTCATCTTTATTTACTATATATTCAGATTTCTCGTCATGCTATTCATGTTTAAATTCTCGACAACTAAATGCTATGTGAAATTTTGAAATAGTACCTTTAAACACCCTTGGGAGATAGGCAGTATCGGTCATCAAACTGCAGATTATGGAGAATAAAAAATTGATTGACTTTTAAAAAGTTGTTAATCTGTTTTTGTCAGAAAGAAAACTGCATAATCATGTATGTGCAGTTTAAAAAGCACAAATGAACACCAGTATAACCACCACGTGTGGAAGAAATGTGACACAGCCAGCAACCTTCTTTCTGAGGCTTTTTCCCAATACAATCCCAACCCTCCCCGCCAGAGATGACCACTGTCCTTTTCTAATGATTTCTTTTCTTTTCCTTAGAGCGTTTCCACCAAAACCGCACCCCTAAAAAAAAGAATGTGGGCTTTCTATTGCCTACCTTTTTACTTAACATAAAATACATAAATACCATATATATTCTTTTCTCTTGCTCTGTTAACGCAACATTTTTTTTTCTTTTAAAGATTTTATTTGGCAGAGAGAGAGACAGCCAGCGAGAGAGGGAACACAGGCAGGGGGAGTGGGAGAGGAAGAAGCAGGCTCCCAGCGGAGGAGCCTGATGCGGGGCTCGATCCCAGAATGCTGGGATCACGCCCTGAGCCGAAGGCAGATGCTTAACGACTGAGCCACCCAGGCACCCCTAATGCAACATTTTTTTGAGGTTTATCCAAGCTGTTGCGTACAGCTCAGTTTCATTTATTTTCCTTGCCATGTAGTAATTTACTATATGGCTATACCATAATTTATTTATCCCTATTACTCTTGATGGATATCTAGATTATTTCCATGTATTGGCTGGAATGAACAGTTGCTATGAAATTCTTGCACTGTACTCTGGAGCACATGCATAAATCAGTCTCCAGGAGAAGAATTATTAAGTCTTTAGAGATCACATCTTCAACTTGACTAGAATGCTAAATTGTTTTCCAAAATGTTTATATCATTTACCTCCAACCATATGGAAATCTTACATCTTATCAATACTTGAAATTACTAGACTTGGTACATTTTGGCCAACTGTTGATATGTAATTATACCTTATTGTAGTCTTAATTAACATTTCTCTGATTACCAATAAGGCTGATTCCCAAACGTTCATTGGTCATGTGAACAATCTCTTTGGTGGAGCACTGATTCAAACCTTTTGCCCTTTTTCTCTATAAGTATTTATTTTTCTTATTTGTCTAATTTACAGGTGTCCTTTGTACATTTTATATATGCAATGGGTCTTAGTCTTTTGTAATTTATATGTGTTGCAAATGTTGCTGTAACCTGTATTTTCACTCTTTTCATGGTGTCTTTTTCACCCGACTCTGTTAAATGTTCCTATTTGAAAGCATTAGGACGAGGTGAGGAAAAAGTAGTATATAATCACACACCTTTAAAAGAATGAACCCAATATCATTATCTCTAATTTTGCATTCTAGAAATCACCTGTCAGCACTTACCTACCTGCTTTAAACTGTATCACCCCCAAATTGCCCATGTGAAGCTTTGCGAATGCTTTCAAAAAGACTCTCCTCCCTGTGTCTGACACCTCGCCTTCCCTAGAATCCTAACACCCGGATACTGACCTAGATCTAACAAATATGCCTAATAAAAAAGTCCAGTTGGTTAAATGTCACATGAGAGACTAGCCATCCAATTGTCCTAATAGTTTATAATTAAAGCCAACTTAGAAAGAAAGAAAGAAAAAAAAAAAAACATAGCCTGCATAGACAGATCTGCTCATTTCCCTTCACATAAGGCCCAACTAATGAGTAGGTCATTTTCTGGTTTTCCTACCTTTCAAACTCAACAAGATAAGGCTCTCAAAGCCTAAATGCCTCATTAGTACTAAATATTTTCTATTAATCTATTATCACAAGCCATCAAAACACTTGCATTTCAAGATCCTCATTTCCATATATTAGAATTGGTGCCAAGTGTACCCAATCCTATTTTGCTGCTCCAGGTCACACATTCCACCCCTTTCTACCCTCTCTCTGTCTCTGGAGGCTGAGCTTGGTGGACTACATCATGGGGCTTCCTTGTCCTCTGGCTTTTGTTTGCGGCCTGATGGTGTTAGCCCTGACAACAGTTTGGGGGTCCCAGATGGGAAGAAGAGGTCAGAATATATATGCCCTTGGCTCCCTTCCTGAGAGGTAGCTTGTGGCCAGCCAGGCCCCTTGACCAAGCTGGCCTCCACTCAAGCATGTTTTCTGGAAGCTGTCCCCCGCCCTTCTCTCTTTCAGACCTAGGAGTAATAATAACACTACCATTATTAAACCAGATTACTGCACTACTCCTTGTGGTTCTACTTTGCAAATAGTCCCTTTGTAAATAAACCCTCCTGGAATTAACCTAATTTGCAAGTGCCATCTGTTTCCTATTGGGACTGTGATTGATACAGACTTAATAACCATGTTTGTGTGCAAAAAAGAGAAGCAAAACAAAGCATTAAGGTAGATTACCGGAAGTGTGGTTTTCCTGGGCTCATATATAAAGCGCGTGGAAGCACAAGGACTCTTTTCTGTGGAGCTAGCAGAATAATCAGGAACACAAAAAAATACGTTGGGTCCTGGGAATATAATAAATAATGAAGGACAAATTATTCTTCCCCTCGGAAGGATGGGTTCCTTTTACCAGCACGAGGTTGTAGAACCCAGTTATTACCTGCCAGCTGGGTAGCCTTCAGAGGGGTGGGGAAAACACTTTCCTCCCACAATTCTTCACACCCTCTTGCCTAACTCATTCATTCCCACTACCACATTTTGAAACTGAAGGGGACATTATTTAGTGTAGGAAAGTGAACTATGTTTCAAGTGACCCCGTAAATCCTGACTCTGAACTTCATTCAGTTTTTTTTTTTAACTTTTTCTCTTTCCTGAAAGAAAAAAGGCGTTTCAGTTGCTGCTTATTTATCTATTCCCCATTGTATAGATCTCTTATTTTCTCATGCTTTGATACAGTATTAAACAACACATTTTCCTCTTATTTGTAGTTCATGCAAAACTGAAAAGCAATTATTAAGCAGAGAACAAATTAAAATTAGCTACATGAATACCTCAGAGTGCTACAAAGAAATATTTTTATTTCTCAGCTACAAGACTGTCTTCTTACAGCAAAGCCTTATTATTTATACACTACAGAAATGAAAGTCCCTCTAAGCTAGGGTATGTTTAATACCACAGAAAGCACATCAAACAGAGAGATCTTACTAACTGAAATTACTAACTGGGAATACTTAAGGTGTATCTGGTGAAGGGAACAGCAGTGAGAGCTTTTCCCTCCCTGTTCACCTACAGGAAAGGCAGCCTAATTTCCATAGGAAAAAGACAGGAAGGCTTAGTTTGAGGGAGCCCTTGCTCCCCAAGTTACTAGATGTTATGGCAGGTAGCAGAGGCAACAGGAGATATGAGAGCCAGCCACTCTCTCCCCTCTAAGTAAGGATCTTCCCCTTCTTTAAAAAAACATGACCCCATGTGGGGTTCTCGTGAGCCTGTCAGTGCAGAGCTGCCCGGTTTCACGCTTTCCCTCTGTTAGCAATCAATGATATGACTAAACAGGTAGTGACCTGAAGGTTTAAAATCATGGAGGACTTTTTCTAGTCAGTCTTCACCATTTGGAGAAAAAGAATTACAGATCTTTTGTTTTTTCATCTCCATTCCTGAAAAAAAAGGACCTACAACTTCATAACTATAGCATCATACTCCAGGATCTTCAAGGGCAGTTCATAAGGCATTTGCCATTATTTTATAGACACTCTGATAGAAATTAAGATCCACTTCTTAAACAGAAAAACATTACACAGGTTCTAGTGTGCTTACTAGTGAATATAGAACTTAGTTGAGGGAAAGCCATTTTCCTGTCTCCCTTGACCCAATCATTACCTCATTGAAAGCAAAAGTGAGTCTCTTTTTGCCAGTGTTATTTGGTGTCTAATCCAACACTACACTTATTTATGTTTCTAAGCAGATGTGATAAAACATACACCTATTTTACCTTAAGGGGTAAATTAAGATTAAGAAAGTCCTCAAATGTAGAAATTACATCAGTTTTTATACTTTTAAAAAGTAACTGAGGAGCGCCTGGGTGGCTCAGTTGGTTAAGCGTCTGCCTTTGGCTCAGGTCACGATCCAGGAATTCCAAGATGGAGCCCCATGTCCAGCTTCCCGCTCTGCGGGGAGTCTGCTTCTCCCTGTCCCTCTGCTTCTCCCCTCCACCCCGCTCTTGCTCTCAATCTCTCTCTAATAAAAAAAAAAAAAAAACCTAAAAAAAGTAATCAAACTACATGCAGACAACTTAACATAGTTGTATTTTTTTGTCATTTGTATTTTATGTAAATAGGAAAATATAGTACTCAATACATGGGTATTTAAGTCAGTAACATGTAGCTATGAATCCCAGCAGCTGTGTGACCTTAGATAATCTATACTTAACATGATCAGCAAACCTCAGGGTGGCTCATGATCCCTGTCTCCTGGTGTTCCTGTCCTGTATACTCCCCTTGCCTTTAGTGTGGACAAGACCTGTGACTGGCTTCTAATCTCGAATACAACAAAGGTGACAGAATGTTAGTCTTGTGATTGTTAGATTACATGGCAAAGATGATCAGATGTCACCCTGTGGTTATATGACATTACATAAGACTCTGTTTTTAGCACACTGGAGCCAGAGATCCTCCTTGTATACGTGATGAAGTCAATGACCATGTTGAAGAAGCTCACATGACAAGAACCCGCTGGCAGCTCCTAGGACCTGAGGCAACCTCAAGTCAAAAGCTAGCAAAAATAGAGGGGTAACCACTGTACGGCCACAAGTAACTGAATTCTGCCAAGGACCAAAAGATGTGAGGAAACAGGTGCTTCTCCAGTTGAGCCTCCAGATGAGATCATAGCCTGGCTAACACCTTGATTCTAGACCTTGAGCAGAGGACGCAGTGAAGCCCAAGTCCTGACCCAAGGAAACTGTGCAATATAAACATGTATCAAGATGCTAAATTTGTGACGATTTGTTATACACTTATCTACTCTTCAGGTTCCTTACATGTCAAACAGAAGGAGTGGGATCTCCCAGAATAGTCATGAGCATTAAATGCAATACTTTTTTAAACACACACATCCCAGGACCTCACTCATGGAAAGCTCTCAGAAATCAGTAGTAACCTTATTACTACTAGCATATGGGAAAGTGAAATCTCAGAAGAGTGACTATAAGATAAGGCCTTAGGAAGAGGTGAGTTCTACTGACGTCAATAGTAAAGATGCAATCAAATAAAGTACTCATTAACCAAAAACTTGACAAAATCAATTTTAACACATCTGATTTTTGGAACAACACTAAATGAAATCAAGAAATGGAAGAAATTGGCCTTGAGCCTCTTCCCCCCATCCTTTCAAGCCCTCCCCACCTTTTCCCCACAAGCTCTCAGCTGTTACATGCTCAGTTTTTCTTAGCAGCTGAGTATGTTGAAGATCAAGGAATCTATTTCAAGGCAGGGAATCTTAGAGTAGCTTGAGCCACACCAGAAACATAACCGCTGCTTTGGCCAGAGTCTAAGAATTGCTGCGTATTTGCACAAAGAGTTAAATTAAAATTACTGGGAGATGTATATAAGAATATGAACATTTTCATAATATATAACAATTTCAAAATAGACTTCATACATTTTGTATAGAGGAATTTTGCTGAAAAAGCATTCATGTTCCTTAATAGCAGTCTGAACTATCTTGCTTGCTGCCTTGATCTTGAAACGGAGCTTTATTTATTACTCTCATTTTTATTTCAGATCATTTTAATTACCAATAAAAAGCTAGTACTAACACTGAATGGATTATTACTTATGTGGATGCATTTAAAGCTAGAATAGTTAGTGGCCTCATTCCAAAGGTTCTATGAACCATTTTTATAAGTGAATGCTATCATAGAGAAATTTGGAAAGAAACCCTGTTATTAGTGGAGAAAGGCAAAGCGAAGAATGACTACTACTTTAAGTGTGTCAAGTACAAATCAACATCGTTAACTTAAAAGTGTAATATTTCATCCATCCCTCAGTTTCATTAGAAGAGAAATCATCAGTGGGAAGACGAAGGATTTCATTTCTATCCTGTCAGTTCAAACAATGAATTAGAAGAAATTTGAATATTAGCAGCATAGAAGCCCAAGGGAAACAATTTTGTGGTCTCAGTTCATTCCTATAGAGCAAATGGGATGCTTTCTAGTGTAACCACTCACACAGGAACCACTGAAACTGATATCCTAACTGGCAAATTAACCAGGGATCTCAAGAACTGAGTAGACTACGTAGCCCTTTCCAAGTGGCGTATTTCATACATTGTAGTGACAAAGATATTGGCACTCTAGAGATGAAGTGATAGACAGATATAGGACATTTATTTAATGGATTATAAGAATAGCTTTGCTTCTGAGCTCACATAAATCCCTCTACCTGTAAAGGTTTGAAAAATACCTGAAAGTTTATAATAAATCAAACTAATGTAAATTGGGCTTTCACTAAACTAGGGAATTGGGAGTTTTGCCCGTTTTTTAAATACGAATTCCATAATCAGAGTTTCTAGCGGATTGGGTAGAATAATGACTAACAGCTCCAAACCATCCCAAATGCCTTTTATGCTTCCTTTTTTTTTACCCTATATTCTGATGTATTTACCTCTGCATCAATTAGTATGCCCATGACGTCCAATAGTTAGTTATCAGTGAGAGCTCAGCCACTAATTAATTGTAAATTTGGCCAAATCACTTAATCTCTTTGACTCCTTGTCTCTAGTAAAAGAACAACCATTTCCTTTACTCGTGTCTTTTGTTTAGGGGCTCAGAAGTGATAACACACGTGAAAACAGTAAGGCACTATACAGATTTAAGATAAAATTACTAGAAATATTAATATTACATCTCTCCCAGAGATAGCTCATTGAGTATCACTTCTGCTAAGTAATAAGCTGCAACCTAATAACATTTATTGACAATGAGATTTCCTGTGCTTTTTAGCTGTTTTTAATATTGAGTGTACTTCGGTTATCTTTCTAATAATGGCTATAATTTAGTTTTAATCCATTAACATTCCCTAAAATAGTCCCCTTCTCTTGTGAAGAATAGCATGCATTTAAAGAGAAATAACCACATAAGTAAGAAAAATCTCTGCAGATGGAAAAGAGAGCATTAGTCTCCTTAACAGTAAGATACTCTAGCAGGATCCAGGGTATAGAACAGGGAAGCTAAAAGTGAAGGATACACACACACACACACACACACACACACACGTGTATATATCTATGTGTGTGTATATATATATATATATGTGTGTGTATTTACAAATGTTCTATAATGTGTGTGTAAATATATATGTATATATATATACATTTATATGTATTTACATATTTATATAAATATATATATTTATATTTTTTAAAGATTTATATATTTAAAGATTTATATATTTATTTGAGAAAGAGAGCTCATGTACATGGGAGCAGGGTGGGGGGTTGGGGAGAGGGGTAGAGGGAGAGAGAGAATGTTAAGCAGGCCCCATGCTCAACACGGAGCCCCAACAGGGGCTCGATCTCAGGACCCTGAGATCATGATCTGAGCCAAAAACAAGAGTTGGACACTCAGCTGACTGAGCCACCCAGGAGCCCCTATAATGTATATTTTTATATAAAGTGTTTTATAGGCCCTTTACACAAACTATAAAGTTTAGAAACTCAAAGGATGGCATCATAATGGGAAATGTAAATGTGGCAAATGTTTCTATTTCCATCATGCCTGTTCAGCATAATCACAGAGTTCACAATCATATAGCTTCTACAAGGTACAAATTTACATGAATGGAAAAAGATACCAGATAAAGCAAGAAAATCAACTCCTTTTCCAGGATTACACTCATCAGTCACCCAAGAAATAAGAACATAACTTTGTTTGACAACGTGATAAACAATCAAATCACTTAAGATGTTGATAGTTTTTCTTTAAAATATAAAGATATGAAATAATCCTTAATTTGCACATTTCTTTTGCCATTTTATGTCATTCTGTTAGCACACAACAATATTTTCTCTAGCTGGAGTACTTTAAAATAAAACATTGTTTTCTTGGTGTCTATCATCTCATTTGATTTGTACAGAGTGCTTTACAAGCTCTCCTTAAATTATTCTAAGCTAACTTTGCTTGGTTCCACTTATTTCTATGCAGTCTTAAATTCACAACTAATAACAATGAAGTGCACCTAACTCACTTATATTTGGGGAAATATGCACCATAAAAAAGTCTTTATGGAGGCATCTATGCATTACAAAGTCATAATATTATTCTTTAGTAGAAGAAGAGACATTATATACCAGCAGATGTACTTATAACTAATTAGACTCTATTACAAGACACACTAAAGGTGACAGATCTCTAGAGAAAGGAGACATTTCTTGATGAGAGGGATCTATAGTGACTATCAGATAATTCTTTTCTGATGTTAAAAAAATCACAGTGAGAGGAAATATTGTTGAGAAATAAAGCATTTGAAAGATAGTGACAAGAAACAGATTTGGAGAAAAATGTATACTCTACTTCGTAAAGGTGTGACAGGAGGCTCTCAAACACCAGGTATGGCTCAGGGGTGTGGTGACGTCACTCAGTGCAGATGACTGGAGATGGCACACACACTCATACAAGCACATACTTGGTGGGGCATCAAAACATGAATCACGGCCACATTAACTAGAGAGCATAGGACCTGAGCAGATAGTTCATTTAATTCAAGTCAAATATAAATAGTTCAGTTCCCATAAATTCTGGTGGTCTTCTTAAGAAAACAGTCACAGTGCTTCACATATGATTTAATTTAACAATGATCAAAAGAACAAGAATAACCAAAAAAATAGAGGATTTATGCTTACACAGATTGAGGGTTTACAATTGCCCATTTTCCCTATGATTGTTAATACTTCTTCTTCAGTGTATACCTAGCCTAGAAAGTGAACCTTTGGGTACGTGGTTTCTAGATCTTTCTTTCTTTTTTTTTTTTTAAAGATTTTATTTATTTATTTGGCAGAGATAGAGACAGCCAGCGAGAGAGGGAACACAAGCAGGGGGAGTGGGAGGGGAAGAAGCAGGCTCATAGCGGAGGAGCCTGATATGGGGCTCGATCCCATAACGCCGGGATCATTCCCTGAGCCAAAGGCAGACGCATAACAGCTGTGCCACCCAGGCGCCCCAGATCTTTCTTTTTCTATTATGCGGTTGTGGCAGTTTGGTCAAACTGCTTTTCACCTCAGCTGTCCACCTCAGTTTACTGATATAAACATATGGCTATAACTCACTAAATCATGCATATATAGTCACAAAAACATGAAATGGAATTATAGAAAGAAACAAACAATAGTAGAAATAGCTCTAGTTTATTGGACATCATTATCACATCTTACATAGTGCTGAGCTGGACACTTAATTTAAATAGACATGGTCTCTGCAACCTAGGAATTTATGAACTAAAATATAAATAACACAATCTCAATCTTTTCCAAGAGAAGAAGAACACAGATCTGCCCTGTGGGCTTCCTAATTAAATCTAAGCATTAGGGCTGTAAGATAAACTGGCCATTAGCTTTAATCCATTTCACTTTTCTTCTTTTTGACTCTTGCCCTCTATCACTCAATAATTTAAGGAGACTTTGGGAATGAGAAGGCCTATAGGAGGAATCAAAAAGGCAAATGTCCTCAAACATTAAATAACATGAAATAATAGAGGCTGAGATGAGACTAGAAAAAACTGACACACTGATGATGTGGAAAAGGATAAAAGTCTCTTTCATAAACAAAACCAGGTAAACAAAGAATGTAAAGAGGTACCATCTGGATAAGCAATAATAATCAAAAAGTGTAAATTAAAGTCAAGAACGGAAGAACAAAGAATATTTTTTATAAAAAAATTATAATAGAGGGCTTGGGAGCTATACAACAAAATAAATATTTCTAAACAAAATTATGGCTCTAGCAATTCAGCAAAAAAGACCAAATAAAACAAATATTAAACAAGTCAAGCCTACACTATGTAAATAATTGAAATACCACCTTAAATTGGAATCCTTCAATACTTTTATGTAAAGGTGAAATGTTGAATATCAGCAGCATCAAGCAGTACATGACGACGTGCTAAGAATCTTCCCCATTTGAAAGGACACAGAAGGTAGGGCCTGGTAGTGCTGGCCACCCCATCATTGACCAGGTCCTGATGTAATAGGGGGAAAAGATACCAGGCTTCATTAAGTTCTACAGTTGCTTTAATTTTCCATTTTACTCTGTGCCTAGTCTTTACAAAAATGTGGAAGCAATCTCTCTGCTAAAAAATGTGTGGTCTTGGTCTTGAAGTGCCTAGATAAGCAAGCAAATTTGATGTTTTATTTCATTTGATTTCATTAATTTAATGCTATTCCATTGTAAGTTTATATTATAAATGAGATATTTTTCGAATTAACCAAATGAGTGCTTAAAGAAAAGATTGATGTCACTTTAATTTCAATGTTAATAGATAGTCAACAAACATTTATTGATTATCTTGTTATAGGCCAGCCAGTCGGACCAAAGTTCTCACCTACCTGCTTACTAGGAATAACATAAGGAGAGTCTTAAAGAGTCAGGGGTAGTATGTATTACTTTTTCAGATGAAAGTGCTGCATACATTCTAATTACCTCATTATTATTTGGCCTGTGATCTGAGTGGAAAGTACAGCCCTTATCATTATGAAGCCCTCGAAGTATTGCATCATGGCTAACACATAAAATGAAGGTTGGAGTAAGCCAAGTCAATACATGTTTGAGCACCTGCCTTGGGGTCAAAAAATTCACAATGAATTTAATTTATTCATCTGTAGCTGAATTAGTAATGATGCTACTATTTTCATTTAAATTCCAAATTGGAAAAATCAAAGTGAAAAATATTGAAATTCAATAAAAACATGATTTAAAGTAATTTGTTAATTAAAATAACGGAGCAAATGATTTCCATGTGAACTTTTCTCCTGAGACGCTCTGACAGCATAATATAAAAGACTGAAAATGAAATAGGAAAGCATTTATGAGATGGGGAGAGACTCTACTAGGTGAACGTTTTCTGCTAGATTAGGTCCATAGATAATAGCAAAGGTGGTTCAGCAAAAGGGGATAATCTCCTTTAAAGAGTGGCAATACGGTCACGGCACTCCCACCTGGGGGTTAAAAGTCCCCATCCTAAATCAGAACAATTTCCTGCTCCTCTGAGGCAAAAAGAGGAGACAGGGAACTGTAATTATCAAAAACACGAGAAAACATCTAAACACAATAATCCATAAATTCTGCTATATAATTATAAAACAAACTCACAGCTCCATCACGTGACTGCATACACATGTGCACATTTTGGCAAAGTGCACACCAATAACAAAGATACACGTGAGCTTCATCTGATGAATATTCTTCTTCCATCTTAAAGCCTTTACTTATGACACAGGGAGGGTGGGGCAAGGGCTTTAAATCTGAGGAGGGGGTGTTGTAAAGAGCCCTATCCCAACCCTGCTACTGCAAAGAAGTCACCAAGGAGAACCTTTGCTTCCATCAGCCCCTGAATCAATTGTCCATTATTAATTCTCTTGGCAGACGATGAGAAATGAGTTGACTTTCGCCATTTCAATGAAGTTAAGGCACTCACCATCCAGTCGCTTCAGTGTTTGGTCTTGTTTAAGGAAAACATTTCATTTCTGCAATATTTTACCTTGAGACAGTGTCATTAACCAATCAATTGTGGACCCAAATCAGGTTAATTCTGGAGCTCCCGTACCAGCCACCTGCCTCACCTTCTAATTCTTTCTCAATATAGATGATTGAGGAGTCATTGGAAATCATCAGCATGTGGAAGACCTTTTCTCTATTCTCTCCCTTTCTTTTTCTCACCTTACAATTACGAAGTGCAAATCTGGGATATAAGGAAATAAAAGAACCTCTTTCTCAAAATGGGCTTAGCAACACACTCATCTAAAGTAACACAGCTCCAGGTTGGCAAACTAGAACTGGCTCAACCCAGGGCAACGGTTGTCTAAATATTCCCAGTGAACAGTTTGAAGAGTCCTTCCCACTAAAGCCACAGAAGGCTAGCGGAGCAAAGCTTCATCTGTCCTGAGAATTCCCACGTCAACTTCAGTGAGTGCCTACTCCCGGGAGCTGTTCTGCTGCAGAGAAAAGTGATGTCATGCCCTCCACAGCCAGCTCCATGCAGGGAGCTGGAGGCTGACGCTCTGAAGCTGGCGTTTACAGCTCAGCCTTGCCAGCGCCAATGAGGAACGCAGAGCAGATGTTATTTTCCTCGTGTTTTTACACTCTTTTGGAAAGAAAGATTTTTCTGTTCCTCTTCCAAATTTCTACCATATTTGGCTCTTTATTAGCTATTGCTATATACTCTGTCCAGTAGCCAAGATTATGATGGTGATAGACATTTACAACCTGAGTTAAAATAAATTAACATGGGTCAATGATCAGCAAGGTATCTTAATTGAGGTATGATTTCAACGTCAAAGAAGACAGCCCATCCTCGACATACCCGTTATTTCCCTTCAGAGAATAAGAACAACTCATAACCAAGAGACAAAAGCAAGATTTGTGAATCACTTTCCAAATGAGGGGGAAAAAGAAAGATGACATAAAAAGGATGCTATTTTCTGTATTGTTTGTTGTACTCTTTGTGAGTTGGATTCTTAGGAAGAAAAATCTACTTTCACGTGGTAGTTTACCACTAATTGGTCCTCTAAGAGAATGGAAATCAAACTGCCCCCTTACCAAATAGCTTAAAACCAGAAAGTGATTTGGATACCAGAAGAATCTCATGGATCAGCTTTTCTATTTTCTTGCAGAGGCATAAAAGTATTCTATTTCATTGAAAATATAAAATGTAGGTCTTTTCAACATCAATAATTTACAAAAATAAAATATTTTATAAAGATTTATTGTATATTAACAAAATATACTTTTTGAAGTAGAAGATTTTGTGAGCAATAAAGGAATAGCAATCACTCTATCTGAATGTAATACCAAAAAAATGTCCTTTAGAAAAATCACCTCTTTAGATCCTCCCCCACCACCACTGCCAAGCAATCAAGGAATCACATAAAACTTCCTTATTGTTCTGATCATTTAAAAATAGACAAACCAAGAATTTTATCCTCCAATGATTCCAGATCTTCCTGAAATCAGTATTGTCAGAGAAATTATTAAAAACAAAAGCCATCATCACTATCTGACTGGAGTATCTGTTTATTCTCTTTAACGTAAGATAGAAATAAGGGGTCTTTTTTTTTTTTTTTAAGATACTCAATGCACTCTAAAAATAATCATGCTGCAGGACACAGACTGTTACCACCACAATCAAAGCTACTTCTATGTCCTTAGATACAATAAGCCCTAGAAAAAAACTACCATGACATGTGAAGCTAAATAACTGGGATTCAATGTTGCTTTTTCCACTGTTAAGAACAGCCTACTCTATTAGCCTTTCTCTGAGCACTCAGGGGTACTGTGTCGTCAAGAACATATGGTATGCCCTTGATTTATTTAAGCAAAATGATAAAAGTGGAACCACTGTCTCATTCTATGTTCAATAATTGGTATCCATGTTTCCATTACCATCACTGTAAGATCCTTTAAAGATCAATCAGAGCACATAATGTATAACATTCAACACTGCTCTTCTTGATCATTCAAGTATTTTCTTTGGCAAAAGAAACAAAAAACTGAACCTAAATCAGTTTCTCTTACATATCACCAATATTAATGTACTACAAATGCTCACCCCACTGCCCCTTACCCTAGATTTACGTCCTTCTACATTAATGTTCTTTTTTAAAAAAATATTTTTTAATTTATTTGAAAGAGAACGAGAGAGAGAAAGAGAGAACACGAGCAGGGGGTAGGGGCAGAGGGAGTGGGAGAAGGAGACTCTCTGCTGAGCAGGGAGCCCCATGCAGGACTCCATCTCAGGATGCTGAGAGCATGACCTGAGCTGAAGACAGATGGTTAACCGACTGAGCCACAAAAGCACCCCTATAGTAACATTCTAATTCTTACTATATTATAGCAGAATAAGCATATTATTCATCAGTCATTGAGCCTCCACCGTAGGAGGCTCCTCAAGTGGTGTAAATATTAAGCACCCTGCTATTAGTAAGATATCTGATAACACAGAAGTCAGTTAAGGATACCTAAGCCAGAATTTTTTCCAAGATTTAAAAGAGCAAAATGTGAATGACTGTAAAAGTCTTCCTTTATATGGCAAAATATAGTCTATATTTGTATCTCAATTTTCAATGCAGTTTTACATACAACTGTGCCAGTGATTCTCTCTCAGCTCCAAGTCCACTGTCTACACTCTACCTTGTGAGGCTGGGGCTGGGACGCTCAGAACCATAGTCCTGCTTTTCCAACTGGCTCTGCGTTAGGCTCTTCACCGGGAAGTGCTAGATGGAGACTGAGAAGGCTGGAGGAGGAAGCCTGTCCTTCCCATCGGCCAGTCTTCTTGCAGTTCTAAAGAGCGTCACCCTTTAGAACGTAGGCTTCTTTACCCTGCCTATACTTCTTTACACCAGGAGAAACTGTTCCTTTCTGCAGCATGAGCCCAAATCGGCGTGCAACATTTCCAACACCTGCAGCCCTCACGAGACCTCTCAGGGATAGGAGCGCTAGCTTGCCCCTGTGCCCTCTGTAGAGTGGGTGTCAGGCCTCTGGGACCTCCTGGTCCAAGCTCCTCAACAGCGAACTACACTTTAGCTCTACTGAGCCTTTCCTCCAAGGTTCTAAGTTTTAATAATCCCAAACTCTCTCCTTTGTTCCTCCAGCTCTAGAGGTGGTTGTCACATCTCGTAGTTGCCACCTTTGTGATTAGTTGCACCCTGTAAAAATATCATGCCTACTTAATCACTTATACTCAGTGTTCACTGTATGTTCACTATCTATCTTCAAATAACTAGTGTGCTTTCTGTCTCCTGGTTGAACCCTGATTGATTCGATAACCTTATGTGGAACAAACACTACTAACCTACAGTGAGAGCAAACACTGTTGTCCCCACTTCACAAAATAACATTTCAACCCTGGGAGAGAAAAACCCGGGACTTGAACTCAGCCTCAAACTCCAGTCTTGGCGTTGCTTCCATAAAAAATGCTTCCATGTATAAATGGAACACAGTACTTCTCACAGACACTCTACATGTTCAACAAGGCAACATGGAAAGTATGTAAGGTGGCCCAGATGACTATATAAATCGCTATATAAAGTCAGATTTTTATACAAAGTCCCAGGTACTTTTTAATATCAAAGTTCTTCAATTTAAACCCATTCTAATATTTTTGAATTTTAAATTTTCTTCAATTTGAACCCATCCTAATAATTTCGAGCTCGGGCTCAGATGTATTCTTATTCCTGCAGCATAATAAACAAGCAAGATCCATTAAACTGGAGCCTACTGAGGAATGTCAAAACCCCACTTGTGAGCTCATTATTTTCTATACAGCTTTAATAGTGGAATTTAAAAAGCAAAAGTAAAATACTAAATAAAATGTAGCTTTCAGGATTACATTTGTTTGCTGCCAAATATTCTATAAATATAAAAACAGATCCTGGAAGCTGCTGTTTAAAATGAAAGTAATGAGTATTTCCTGATGGGGTGTTCAGCAAGATTTTCCAGACATGGGCTTCCTTACTCTTGTTGGCCAAGTCGTGTATTTTTTCCTGCTGTCTGTTCAGTGAATGTGCTTCTAAAGGCTGCTTTGTGTTCCTGTAAATTATAGGAGTTCCTTTACCATAGGCCCTGGCAGCAAAGCTTAATCAAGTGGAAGGAAGCATCACGAATACTTCCCAAGTGGCCTTCCACAATTGGCAGCATTAAGACAGCAGTAAAAAATAAAATAAAATAAAACAGAAACTGCAAAAGCAAAACATCAACTCTTGTTCTTCCCTCATTTCTTTCTAGATCCTCACGACTGAAAAACAAGAAAAATAGGTTAGAAATACAACCGCATCTGTGGTATCTACGCTATAGAAATGTATTAAAATATTCGGCAGGAGAGGAAATTCATACTCTTAAAGATTTAGAGAGATAAATAAATACAGATATCACTTTTCTACACTAGAAAATATTCCCAAGCCATATGTTCATATGTCTAACCAGGAATTTAACAAATTCCTCTGCTAATTTAATAGGATTGGACTTCAAATCTCTTTTGGTAGCTTACGGAACATCATCGCTATCAGAGAACAAAGTAAGAAACGAGAAAACAAAAGAAACCCTTCCACCTCTCATAATTGCTGTCAATTAGTGAAACACCTGTGAAAAAGCAACCTCCCATTTTTATAGTCCCAACATTATCGGGATTCGCCAAGGAGAAACTGATGTTAATGACAGCATCTGAGTTGCGTGTGTGCTGCCGAGTAGAGCCCACTGCATGAGAGCCAGCGTCCTACAACAGTGATGAGCCAAATTATCCACGGAAGCTTTAGTGGGTGACAAGTGGCCTATTCAACTATAAATAGAGTAGCTTGGAAATGAAGCTTCCAGCTCACCACTCTGATAACCAAACCCCCATTTACCTGACTTTGGAGGTCACAGAAGCCAAATGTGCTATAACGGAGCACACATTAGAAGGTTAGAAGTCACTAAATGTATTTTTTTGTTTAATGTCCATCAGAAAAGAAACAGTATCTATGTCTTCTATCTCTAACTGATGAGATACAACTGTGAACATTCCATCTTCATCCTATTAATATTTGTAGAGGTATTGAATAGAGATCAGGCTAATATATTCACTAGGAAATTGTCAAGAGATTAAAAACACCAATATCTGTATACTGCAAATCCGTTTTTTAAGTTGTGTGTATAAATATTAGCCTCTAGGGGGAACTCCAGGCTCTTCACCTTGATTCTCCTAAAGGCTAAGTCAGGAAAAGAGGAGAAATCTCCATTCCCCTAAGAGGAAATGACCTGGCTAGTCAGATCCTAGGACATTGACGGGACCATGTTTTGTACGACTGGAGCTTTCAAGAGGGTTTCTTTTTTTTTTTTTTTTATGTTTTTTTATTATATTATGTTAGTCACCATACAGTACATCCCTGACTTCTGATGTAAAGTTCGATGAGGGCTTCTAAGTCGGCAAAAGCAATGACTTCTCTCTTCATGCTCTCTATTCCTTTTCTACGGCAAACAGGCTGAATCACTGCCCTGGAAAACTCCTTCCCTCCCCCTACCCCATATATATCTATATATGTACATATATAGATATATACCTATAATGTGTGTATACATATATGGACATAAGTATATACATGCATATAAACATACATACACATACATATTCAAGTGCACCCAGGATTACCTGATTACTGCTTTTACTCCATTATACATTTCCATGTTTTTGAGGGAAAATACTGTGCAAAGAAATATTCAGTATTCNNGCTGCACTGGCCATAATATCATAGCACTGAAGATAGTTCTCTAATTTCAAATAGTATGCAGAATAGTATAGAGTGTTTATTTTCAAACTGCACAGAGTACCATTAACTACTTTTGTGATTTGGGCATATCCTCTTGCTCTATGAGTCCACTTTCCTCACTAAACGGTTTCTGAAGTACCTTCTGGTGCCAAAATTCTATGCATTTTAATCTTCATCAATTTATTTCCAATGCTAAGTGAAATTCTGTTCAACAACTCTTGGCGGTCTAAGTCATTTCCCCACTGGGTGATTTCATTAACCTAATATCACTCAAGATCGTGGAGCAAACCCCGAAACATCCAGTAAACACATCAGAACTCAAATCAAATGCATGTGACCAGTCAGCTGCAGAGACCTGGAAAACAACAGCCCAAACCCACCGAAACAGACAAATCTCTATAGCAAAGTCAGTCTGCCTTTCATCCAGCATACTGGGGAATGCGTGACAAGTCTTCTTAGAGCCTTGGGACATGGACTCAGCAAGTGTGCATGCTGACTCTTACACCTAAAAATGCAGTGGAATGCACAGACACCTTGCACAAATCACCTTCCTGACTGTGCCAGCAGCTTTTCATCCATAAGCATGTGGCAATCCAGAACAGGTTTGGATGAGCTCAGCCCATCTAAATGTAGGAGATATGAGATTTTCACAGGAAAAGAAGAGTAGGAGGATTCTTGTTACCCCATATATTTGCAGCTCTCACTCCTTTCCATTTTGTATCTTTTATCTATCCTGGACACTCATAGAATGAACTTGCCAGAACAATTCAGGGAGAGGACAAAGAAGAAAATTAGAATCATGAATTCCAGTTCTTCCAGAAAATCCAACTATCGAAATGAACTGGCATTATGGAACACAGAGCAAAGAACAATCTTTTTTTTATTTTAGGTGGGGAGGGCAGACAGAGAGAGAAAATATCAAGCAGGCTCCACACCCAGTGCAGAGCCCCAGGTGGGACTTGATCTTAAGACCCTGAGTTCATGACTTGCACCAAAATCAAGAGTCTGACACTTAACCAACGGAGCCACCCAGGTGCCCCAGGAGCAAAGAACAATCTTAAACGCATTAAATCCAAAGTCCTCACGTTACAAATTAGGAAACCGTAACTCAAAGAGGTCCAATCCTTCAATGCAATGATCTTTATTTTGGGTTTACCTTAGGTGCTGTTATGTGAATGGGAAATTCTGCTTGTGCATCCTCGAGAGTTTAAGTATACCCAACTACATAAGCCTCGTCCATCAGTTACCTATTTCTGCATAACAAACCATCTTGATATTTAGTGACTTAAAACAAAAATGACATACTATTTCTCATGATTGTGTGAGTGCACTGTGCAGTTTTGTTCATCTCCTCTGGGCTCACTCATGGAGCCCAGTTAGTGAGTCGTTTGGTGGGGGCTAGATGCTCTAAAATGCCCTCACTCACATGCCTGGGGCCATAGCTAGGATGGCTGGAACAGCTGTCAACATCTAGGATTTTCTCTCCATGCAATGTTTCATCTGAGCTTTTCACATGATGTTGGAGGTGTTTCAAGACGGCAAAAGTGGAAGTTGTAAGACCTCTAGGAATAGAGGTTCAGAAGTCCCATTAAGTCACTCTTGCCATATTCTGCAGGTCATAGTAAGTCACAAGGACAGGGCAGAGTCAAAGGGTGGGAAAATAGACTCTACCTCTTTATTGGAGGACCTGCGAAGATTCTGCGTTATATATAATCTACCAACCCAGACAGAAGAGGTTTGATTGGATGCAAATCTGATTTCCTTTGTTTTCAATAGAATATATCCTTAGGGACAAAGGTACATTGATTCATGCTTTTAGATCATTCAACAGTTTGAATTCTAACAAACAGAAAACATGCCAATATTCTGCTTCTATACAATGTCTACATCATACCTGGCACTCACTAAAAACATAATCATAACAACGGAGGAAATGTATGCACAGGCATGTTTCACAGAAAATAAACTAGATTTGGTAAGTTTATTTATTAAACAGATATTCCTATCTATTATGAAAAGTTATGACCACCTCAGCTGAGAAAAGCAATTACTTTTTTTGCACAGAGAATCTTTATATTAAAACACAAAGGAGATTCTTTTGAACTTTTTTTCCAGGTTTCTGGCAAGACCAATACATTCAAGACAGGCAGTTTCTAATCATGAACACTTCATGAAGCCACTCAGCTTATCAGAACATGGGGGGCTAAGGAAATCAAAGCTTTGATCCTCAAGATAGGCCAGTTAATTTCATTGACAGAAACCCTTTTTAAATAAAGACAGTCTTGATCACTTCTCCTCCTACTGAATTCTTTCTTTTTTTTTTTTTTTAAAGATTTTATTTATTTATTTGACAGAGATAGAGACAGCCAGCGAGAGAGGGAACACAAGCAGGGGGAGTGGGAGAGGAAGAAGCAGGCTCATAGCGGAGGAGCCTGATGTGGGGCTCGATCCCACAACGCCGGGATCACGCCCTGAGCCGAAGGCAGACGCTTAACCGCTGTGCCACCCAGGCACCCCCCTACTGAATTCTTTCTTAACCTCAAGAGAAACGGACAGTATGATTCAAATAATGCATCTCTTAAATGCATCTATTCTCGCAGGTGCTAAGAGCTACAAATATGAGAACCATGCAGTTTTATTTGCCAGAATTTTGAAGATTATAAGGGCAAAAACAAAACAGAACTATTTGGATGATTAGTTTACAACATCTAAAACGACAGAGTGCTGGAGAAAAGGTACAGATCACAACCCAAGTTCAAAGGGAGAAGCTATCACATTAAGGCATATAAAAATGTACAAAGGTGGTGAGATTTGCACTAGACCTTTACATACGGGGTAAGATTTTTGCCAGAACAGAAGGGGAAGAAGACATTCTAGATAGAAGGGAGAGGGGAGAGTAGTGAGTATTAATTAAACCAACAAACACGGAGGAGTGGTTGGTATTATGAGGATGTAAGGTCTAAAACAGAAAGTTCATGAGAAACAAGAGTACAAATGTAGGTTGGAGCCAGATTATAAAAGAATTTACCTTAGAATTTATTTTAGAAGGTAAGGGGAAGCTGTTGAAATAAAATAACCAGAGTGGTATTTGTAGGAAGATCATTCCGATAGCAATAAGTATGGTTGATTACAGAGGAAATGAGTGGTTAGGAAGAGAGGTTAGGCATCTACTACAATAAACCACATGAGAATTCTAAAGGCTACAACCATGAGGAAAAAAGATCAAGAGCACCAATGGACAATTTACATTTAAAAGATGACGTATGATCTCAGAAACAGGGGTCAAGTAAGGAAAGAATATAAATCTTACATTAATGTTTGAAATGAGGAGGAGACAATGTGAGGAAAACGTGGAGAGTCTCACTATCTTCAGTTATCTAGACTTTAGTTCCTAGAGAATGAGGTTGTGCTTTGACGGGTCACCTGATGAGTCTGGGGACTTCACAGTGATCAGTGCATTAGAGCAGAGACAAGGCACGGAAAGGAAAGCAAACAAGCAGCTGAGATGAGACGCAGGACTTGGGAAGAGAATCCAGTCAGCATGATTTCGCAAATTTCTCCAGCCACGTTCAGTAGTCCAGGAAGATGCAAGTATCTGGACGGTGGAAATTATCCAGGCTCGGAACCAGAATGAATCAAGTAAGGAGGTGAGAGAATCTAGGGTTCTGCTGAGTCTAATTTTGAAAATTCTATTCTGTGGTAGTGGCTGAGAAAGGAGACCCAGGAAGCCAGACGCAGAGGGCAGACTGACTGGGCAAGTGGGGGTGGGGGGTAAGTGCTGTGGATCCTGGTCGGTGGGGAAGCAAAGCCCAGGCTCTGTAGCCCTAATGAGGAGCTGGAGGAGAAGAGGCCGGGGCAATCATCTCCTGTCTCACAGTCAAGTACAAGTGCGGGCAGGCAGGCCTCAGGGCTCCTCTTTCTCCTCAGAAAAACCTCAAAAATAATGTCACCTATGGGCAATGGGGAAAAGACCTCACCTTTCTGTAAGAGAGCCCTCATACTCATGAATATAATGGGTATTGAATGAGGTGATTTGGCATTAGCATTTTATGATTTTGTGTTTTAGTCCATAGTAATTTTTATTTCCCAACCTCTTAACTAATTTGCAAATAATTTCAAACTCATGGACAATGACAAAGAAAACATAATATAACAAATATCCATATACCTCCCATTAATCTGATTATCATAGCATTTTGCCTTATTTGATTTAGTTCTACTTTTAAAGAAAGATGTAGATAAGGAAACACATTAAGCCTTTTGTTTCCTTTCTTGATCCCATTTCTCTTCCTCCAATTCCAAAAAGAGTAACTGTCCTCAACTTAGTTTTTATTGCCCCATGCTTTTTTACATCTTTAGTAAATATGTGTGCATCTGTAAGTTTCTATTTTCGATGTCTTGTTTTTGACAATGTATATAAAGAGTTCATTCATTTTTAACTACCCTACTAGTACGGACAATTTTTTTTTTCCATTTTATGTGTGTGGGCATTTAGATCTCTTGCAATTTTATACTAATACAAAGCAAAAAATGTTGCAAAGAAATTTTAGCAGACTGTGTGGCAACCCTGCCTGAACCGTATAATTATCTGGAGATTTCAAAATCCAGATGCTCTATACTGGAGCTAAGCAAGCCACTCTGTTTTAGATCATGACAGACCTAGAAAATGATCATATTTATAGGATGCAACGGAGTAAAGAGAAAAGGTTACTCGTAGACAGTCAAAGTGCACCAGCCACTTCTGCCTCACCAAACACACCCAGCCACCCTAAGGGCTGAGAAGAATCAAATCTCAACGGATTGACTACCTTTCCCAATTTTTTGCACAAGAATGTGTAGGTAACACTGGTTGAGCAGCTCTGCTCTAGAGCAAAGATGCTCAAATCTGGCTGCACATTAGAATCTGCTGGGGAGCTTTAAAAAATCCCCTTATGTCCAAGCTGTGCCCCAGGCCAATTAAGTTAGAACACTGGGCAGGAGGATCAAGACATTAGTGCTTTTTAAATCTTCATGAAGCCCAGGTTGAGAACCATATTGAGCAGTATCTCCTTAATTTCCCTGATTATGAGATTCACCTGGAACACTTGTTATCGATGTATTTCCCAAGGCCCCAGACTCTTTAGTGGCCAGCCTAGGAAGCTGTGTGCATAAAAATGCCCCAGGTATAGCAGAACTATTGTGTCTCAGCTTAACAGTGTGGAGAAGGCTACCTTAGAGCCACTTAAAAGCCCCTATTTGCTGGAACAATCAATCCAAGCAAGTAATCTTGCCTTTCCAGATAATATCCTTGTCTAAACAGCTGTTCTAACCTATTTTACTTCAATGATTGACCTGACTAGAATTGGAAGAATCAGTTCAGATCCCTCAGAAAAGGATCCCCGCTGAGTGTTATTAGCCTTCTGAGGGGCTTCCTACGGTAGCCATTGCTGGCACTGCTACACCACTCCATGGGCATCGACCATTTTGTCCATTGTGCTGAGAAACAACCTTTGAGATTCCAGCCACAGTGCTCGTTCTTACTTTGTTGAAAAGGCAGTAAAGAAGACTGGTAAAGTACAGGCTCTGGAAAGAGTAACTGGTTCTCTTTGGTCTCCCCTCGCAACTAGTCTTACAACCCTTGGCCACACGCTTAATGGAGCCATACCCTGGCTCCCTCATTTGTAAAAATATGTTACAATAATGAGAGTACCTACCCTCATGTTGTTGTCATGAAGATTAAATAGATAAACAATCAAAATGTCTAGCATTTAAGTGCTTAACAAAGGTAAGTTTACCAGTTGACATTTTGCAGTTCTCCCTTCACTCAGGTATTCTCCCATGTTTATCACCTAGAATTCTTCCCATTGTCACCCACCTAAATTCCTTTATTCTCACTGATTGTAGCAAAAGAAAACCAAGTTGTAAAAATACCAAAATTAGTAAACTTTTTATCAGATAACAAATTTTTTATATATGTTTTCCAAAATATATTAAGTACCTTTCTCTCCTTTTTTGTCACTACCATCAGTGAATAATGTGGAGAGTTCCTAATTCAAAAATAACACATCAATTGTGTCTACTTTAGTTTAAGCTTTGTGCCATCCTGATTCAATTTTTTTCAACGATCTCTAGGTCTTGGTATCTCATAACCTACTCTATATGACTTGTTGTAGAGCTAAAATAACCCTTTTGGGCAGGAAATTCACTTTCATGTCCAAGTTTATTCGGTCATGCTGAACTTTAAGGCCATTTTTCTCTGACTTTGTATTTTGCGCCCATTTAAAAAACTGGAACTTGTGATAACTATCATTATTCAGTTTTCACTACAGAAAGAACTTCAAATCTTTAAAAAAATAAACTAGAGTGTTAGAGTATGTTTTCTTTTGAGTTAAATTTCATAAATAAGAGGAGCTTTTCAAGAAATACTAAAGGAAATATTATCGAGGTAATTTTAATCATAAAATGCCCCCATCACAGACCCTGAGATCAAGATTCTGGTAACATGTATATGAATTCTGGCCCTAATGTTAATATAAACATATTTCACACATACCAGTAATTAAGCTAATAGTTTCAAAGGCCACTATCTAGAAGGATGAATAAACAGGCAATCTAGCAGATATAAAACACGATCAAATCATAAAATTTGGTCACTTACTATTATTAACAATATTTACTACTTTGTCTTGTTCCTGAGAAGCAGCTGGTCATCTAAAACGATCTGCTTTTTTTGTGCTGGATAGAAAGCTGTCAACAATCAAGGTGTTTCCAAATCATCACTACAGGAGTAAACATATTTGAAACCTGGGAAATTCACAGAAAGTCACCCTGAAAATACACCTCAGACATTTTTATTGTCAAAGACTACTTCATATTACAAAGCCAAGTGTAGTTACTGATACACTGAAAATAATTAATGCCAGAATCCCTTTGTAGGCTGTGAAGAATTTAGGTCATTTCAGTGATGGGATAATGTCTATGTTAATTCTGCAAATCCCCCAGGAACCAGGTCAGGGATCTACATACTGCAGGAAAGGAAAACATAATTTTAGATAAGAGTTGAAGATGATGATTATGGTGACTACAATGATAGAATACCTTTTAATTACGTCAGTTCACAAAAAAGTGATTATCGTTTTTAAAATGTTGACTCTAATATCCAATAGTCATGCAAATAGTTTGAAAAACCTAATAAAGTGACTCAAAATCTGTATCAGTACTTTCCTTGTAGAAGCTGAGTTTGTACCCAAGGTAAATACTTATATATACACATCTACGTAGTTGTTTTCTCATAATAGTTTGTGTGTATGTGTTATTTTTTGTGTACATCCTTTGAGAGTCATCCTTGATACTTTCTCTTTACCTAACCACTTTAGCCCATTGTTTACTAAGTCTAATCAATTTTGTCTAATCTAAAATCCAACCACTTCTTTCCATTCCACAGTTACTATGCAGTCTAGCTATCACCATCTGTCTACTTGCTCATTCCTAACCCCCTTTAGTTCATATTCCACATAATAGCTAGAGTGATCATTTAAAAATACAAATAGAATTATATCTCTTCTCTACTTAAAGCCACTCGGTGGTTCCCTAAGTCAGAAAAAATTAAATTAAAATATCGTCAAGACTCTGAATGAACTGGGGCACCTGGGTGGCCCAGTCGTTAAGCGTCTGCCTTCGGCTCAGGGCATGATCCCGGCGTTCTGGGATCGAGCCCCACATCAGGCTCCACGGCTGGGAGCCTGCTTCTTCCTCTCCCACTCCCCCTGCTTGTGTTCCCTCTCTCACTGGCTGTCTCTCTCTGTCAAATAAATAAATAAAATCTTAAAAAAAAAAAAAAAGGCTCTGAATGAACTGATCCTACCTGTATGGCCAGCCTAATGTCTAACAAAGGCGTGGGTATTTTGGGTAGGCGGAACAGACACTGCTGCTTGCCCACCTCTTGTTAATTTCTTCCCTATTACCAGAACCCCAGTTTTGTCAGGATTAGCAAATTTTCCCAGTTTTCCTTGTCATTTAGAGTTGGCCAGCAGATTTCAGTCACTGAGACGTAAGTGGATATATATGCGGAGGGACTTCCTTCAAGTTTCCAGTTGAACAGTTCTTCCTCAAAGACACTTTCCCTAATTACCGTTTGTAAAATTAAATTTCCTCCTATTAATATCTCAAAATCCCATTTCTTCTTAGCACTGATTACAATTTTTAATCCGTTGGTTTGTTTGTATCTGACTCCTCTCCAAGTCCTAGGAGAGTAAGGAACATTCGTGCCCTATTAACTGCTACATATTGTCACCTATCACAGTAGAGATTAATATTAGTGGACAATGTAAATATCAGTAGACATGAGAATGAATAAAATAACAAATTTTGTTAAGTATTTATCAAGATTACAAACTACATTAGAAATCTATATGTCAACAGACTTTGGTCTTATATTTATTTTGTTTAAGGTATCATGCTTGGTTATATGGGAAATACAACAGTAAACACAACATGACTTCAAAAAGCACCAGGCTAGTATAAGAGAAAAATATTTACTCAAATAACCAGAAAGGGCAGCAGGTAATATAAACATGGAACAGATACTACAGGAGTTCAGAGGAAGGAGAAATCCCTAATGACTGGAGTGTAGGAAGGTCTCCTGGGATCATGTCTAAATTGACCATGAAATTGAGGACTATTATTTCAATGGAGGTAGAGGATGAGGGTGAGGAGGTAGGAGGAAAGCACCTCAGACAGAGGAAACTAAAAAGGCACTTCCAGAATTTCAGGTTGTGGGTGAAAAACTTTAGTAGCCAATTAAAAAAAAAAAAAGCAAAGCAAATATATCATTCCATTTATTGATTCACTCAACAATTAAATGTGTAAGCTCATTAAGAAAAAAGAAAAAGCAAAGCAAATATATCATTCCATTTGTTGACTGGCTCAGCAATTAAAGATGTAGCTCATTAAGAGAAAAGAAAGAAAAGAAAAGGCAAAGCAAATATATCATTCCATTTGTTTGCTTCTTATAACACTTTACCTCGAGGCAGCACCTGATGAGGACCCAGTTTGGTCTAGGAATAAGGGTGACTGTGCTTTAATGAGGCTGATTTAAGAATACGACCGTAGATACAGAAGAAAGAAACAGAGAGGAAACAGGACATGGTGTCTGGCGCAAATTCAAATCTTTAACGGAGGCAGGAAGAGAGATTGGAGTAGTTAACACATCTAAAAATTATGTATGTCCAAATTGGGAATTACTGTACAAAAAAGAAAGAAATCAGTCACAAGGGTGAGAACACAGATGATTAAACACTTAACACAAAGGTAAAAGGAGAGAAATGAAAAGTACAGCTTCGGAATCAAGTTTAGTAACCTGTGACACAGTCAGTATCACATGTACATGTACACACACAGGCAACTGTGACAAATTCTCAAATCATTACAAAAATGAGTTACAGTGATTCATCAATTTCACTTGTGTATATCAATGTAAGAAACTTCAAGGGCCGCTCTTCCAATGATATCCTGTAACTAACATAATCAGAAGGGGGATATGGGACATGTACCCAGGCATATAGAAAGGTATAGGAGTATATTATATATAATTACATAGAGCTTTATTATTTTATATGCATATATAGTCATAGACACTCATATATTTCAAAGTACATTATACATCTCACAGACTATCTCACCTCTTGTGTATTTGACCCTCACAGTGCCTCCGAGGGGTAAATACCATTATTACTTTGCTGCACATTTTTTAGATATGGAAGTAAACGTAAAGAGATGACATAACTTGCCTAAAGAAATAGTCAGATAGTGCTCAAAGCCAAGTAGAACTGTAATTTCAAAACTCATTGAGCCCAAGGATCTTTCTATTACATTTAGAACAGCACGAAGACATCTCGTCTTGTAGTAGGTAGAAGAATGATTAAGGTAGTGCCTCATATATAACACCGTCCTAGATTTAGACATCACATTTCTTCCAAAGGTTTTCAGATATTATCTCATTTGTCTTCCAACAACTCTGAAAGATAAGTAGGGGCAGGCAGGTTCATCTGCATTTCCCAAGATGGATTATCTGAGGCAGGGAAGGGTGAAGTCACAGGGAACTGCTGAGCTCTGCATCAATCAGACTAGAATCTGAGTGGCTGTTTCCTTCCCAGCGCTCTTTCTACAGATCTGGTTAACAGAATCCCCTGAGCGGAGGTAGTGGAGGATAGGGTGTGAGGCTGGAGGGATTCCAGAAAAGAGATACAGCTCAGTTATTTCACTGTTACTCTTTTGAACATCTCTCTCTGGTGTCTCTGCCCACAGGAATATGAGAACACGTAACTCGATCTTAAATGGGATTTTTTCCTGTTGCTCCAAATTACTGATTAATGCTTAATGCTAAGAACATAAAGAATTTAAGTACCTCACATTCTACGGAGAACTGCCAACAATAAAGGCTTTTCGTCTTCAGAGCTTTCTAAGGCAGCTAAGTAGCTCTACTACCATAAACATCTCTCTAACCTCCTGACTTCCCTTACCTGTCTATTAAAAAACAGGAAAAGGACAGAGGAAAGAGGTCATCAAGAGCCATAGATTCTTGGCCTCAGGGGAAGTAAAATCTCCTTGTTTATAAACAAGCTAAATAAGAGGAATCTGAGAGAACCCCTAATAGAGACTAGGTTTCCAGCCTTCATTGATTTCCCTTGGTGCAGGATATTCCTGATTTCCCTATGTCTATCTAAGCAAAGTTAAAGTAGATTGACAAACAGACCAAAGATGGAGGTGATTTTAGTATTGTAGCTTGTCTTTCTGGTATTTGGTTCCCATAGTCAAGTGGGTATCTTTGAAGAGAACTGGACTGGAACACACTCTTACCAACACCTCACAGAAAGGACTGTTAGCCAAGTCAGGGGCCTCAAGGAGGAGGAGGCTATGGGGTCCATGAACATGATCAGGTTCTAGAGATTGTGCAGAAGGAAGGCCCCCAACAGAGCCCACCAACAAGTGCATGCATGCCCGCCATGGGAGAACCATAGCCTGGGAAGTAGTGGTAATCAACAAAGAGAAAATTACAACAGTTCCAGTCAGGTAAGAGAAAACTATTCTTTCTCCTTTTCCTTTCTCCCCTCCTCAGCACACAAGGAAAAAATGAGAGGAAGAAAGAGCCCAAAGGCAGGTCAACCAATCCTGCCCTGAGCTCCCAAGTGAAGAACTGGTAGCTGTGGAAAAGCAAACCAGGCTCCCTCCCGATGGATCCGGGAGCCCTGAGCCTGGCTCATGATGTTGGAAGGAAAACTTTTGTGTAAGAAATGCAATTGGAAATTTCAACTGGACAGAATTTGAATAATGGGAAATGACTCGAGAGTTATGGTATCTGCCTAGGATGTCGTTAAGGGATCTGCTACCCAGCTGGGAGGAGGAATTTGACATTACACAATAGGGGAGCAAAGACTGGGGAAAAATAAAACCATTTCATGTTTGTTCCCCACTGAGCTGAGTCTTCTCAATAAACTAGACACATGCAGATGCAAAAATCAACGGAGACCACGGAAAAGGAAGGGCAGGCTTTAACAGTGAAAGGAGAATATTATGTATGTTTCTCTACAGAGATAATTTACTGGAATAACAACAACCCATAAGTAATAGGCTGAAGACATACGAAGCAGTGAACATTTGTAGCCCGCTATTTCAGTGAAACCTGCAGTTTTCAGACTCCTACTTTTACACTCAGATGTGGGCTGTGCACATTGAGGAATCTAGAGGGGTTTACACGTGACACTACAAGGAACATTTATTTCAGACATGTGGCTACATCAATTAAATGCAATGTGTATTCACAACATTAGTCATTTCACACAGCAGCTCATTACAATGCATGTGCCTTGCAAAAGCAGCCAAGATTCAGTGAGGCAGAAAACCACAAAGCATCATTATAGATCATGCATCACTATTTTGAAAAAATATTCAATTTTTACAATGGTTTTCTTCTCCAAATTACTAATACTCATCAAAGATAATCATTTTCCTCACCTACTCAGGGTAACTTCCACTTGACCTTATATCTTTTTTTTTTTAAAGATTTTATTTATTTATTCGACAGAGATAGAGACAGCCAGCGAGAGAGGGAACACAAGCAGGGGGAGTGGGAGAGGAAGAAGCAGGCTCCTAGCAGAGGAGCCTGATGTGGGGCTCGATCCCAGAATGCCAGGATCACGCCCTGAGCCGAAGGCAGACGCTTAACCGCTGTGCCACCCAGGTGCCCCCACTTGACCTTATATCCTGATTATATAAATTGACCCTATAATTACCTTAATTCAACAATAGTTTTTAAAAGTGTCTTTCCATATTATAAAATGACAACTATAATTTTTGCATAAAGATTAAAGAGTAAATGGCTCTATAAAATATTATCAGAGGGAACTATTTCTAATGTAAAAAGAGTCATTAATTAAGTTTCTGCATGAGAATAACTGAGGTAAATCACATAAATGAAAAAAGGAGAAATAATGTGCAACATGATTATATAAATGACCATTTTAATGTTATGTAGGCAGATTGCCACTCAATAATCTATGTGCAGCTTAGCATTATTACTCATGGTGTCTGATGCAATAAAAATAAGAGAATTCAGTGTGAATTCAATTCAGATCAACTGAACAAAGATTTCTCTAACACATCCTACGAGAGAAACTATGTTGCTGAGGGACTGATGTAGATTCAGAAATGCAAAGATAAATAAAACATAGCCAATAAAGAGGAAAGAGTGGAATAAATGTAAACATCCTGAAATTTAAACATATCACCATCAACATAATTCTAGGTAAAAACAAAACAAAAAGAAAAAGAAAAAGAAAAAGAAAAACAATATATTGCCTGACTGAAGCAAGTTGCATTTGCTGCATCAGTCAAGGCCCAGTAAGAAACAGATGCACACTCAAAATGGTTTAACTGAAGAGGATTAATAAAAGGAACCTCTTCCAGAGGTGTAGGAGGGTCAAGAAATGCAAGATAGCCCCATGAAACACCGGGGAATGTAGCCCCAGCAGTGGGTCTCCCCCACCCTAGGGGAAAGAACAAGGAAGGGACAAGAGACTGCATTTACTGAGGACCCACAGAGAGACAGGGCCAGGAGCATTGCTGATGACTGAACAAGGACTCTGGAAGGAGAGGAAAGCAGCCAATTCTAGAAACCGAGTGAAGGTAGGAATGGGAAAGGGGGCTGGTCAGATTTCTCTCTCCTGCTGTGCTCTGATCTCTAGAAGAGATTCACATTGGCTGGATTTGATGCAAAGCTGCAAGCAAGACAGCTCAGGTCCTGAGGTAGGTGAGGCCAGACCAGGACAGAGTAGTGTGGAGAATGGCTCTGGGATGGAGTGGGGCAAGCGGAGGCAGGGCAGACAAAATAACTATTTGTTCAAAGGGAATTTAGAATATAGGAGATCACTTTTGTTCATCAACAGTTCAAGGTTTCAAAAACCTGTTTGAGGGGCGCCTGAGTGGCTCAGTCGTTAAGCGTCTGCCTTCGGCTCAGGGCATGATCCCGGCGTTCCGGGATCAAGCCCCACATCAGGCTCCTCCACTATGAGCCTGCTTCTTCCTCTCCCACTCCCCCTGCTTGTGTTCCCTCTCTCACTGGCTGTCTCTATCTCTGTCAAATAAATAAATAAAATCTTTAAAAAAACAAAACAAAAACCAAAAACCTGTTTGACATTTAAATGAGATACAACATCGAATGTAGAAAACTTCAGAAGTTTAGGAAGAATGTTTTAAAACACTCTAGTCCTCAAAGCATCTGACATCCTGACATGGCCAGTCCACCTTGCTAATCAACAATTAAAGAAATAAATGCCAGACATAAGCTTCCTTCTGCCTGATGCTACTCAAAACAGGACAATAGCTCCAAACTTTTTTGGTACAAGAGTCATGTTCTCCTTCCTAACTCAGTGCTGATATTCTTACTTCCATCTTTCCTTGTATTTAGAGAACAAATTTGTTACATGTTAGGCACTCAACTGACAAATTATTCTACAGACCTTTGGTGATTCAGGAAACATATAGGAGGAAATATAGAGAGCTAGAAAAATGTAATGGATAATTCAGATTAAGTGAAATATTTATATTAAGAACAAGAGATGATTAAATGCATTTAGGGTTAGGGAAATGAGTGTGAATTGTTAGGCATGGACCAATTTACCCCAAATAATGACATCATCACAGCTCTGTTAAGGAAGATCTGGTGGACAGAATGGAATGTTAAGAGCTGTGTAACTGGAGGCCTGGGAGACTTTTCTTGATTATTGACACTTGGCTATGAACAGGCCGTTCCCAATAATACATGGCTTTTGCGATATCACTGAATTGCTTGGAATTGATATCCATAGTTTCCCTCATCAGTCAACAGCTCGTTCTCATTTCTCATGACCCCATTTAAGAGAGGGACTGAATTTTTATGATGTAAAGGAAAAAACGTGAAGGCTTTGCCAGTGGGAAATGAGCAAGGCCATGGTTCTTTCCATAAATGAGTCGATAATGAAAATAAAGGGGCCTAGCATGTTACAGGGCTCTCTTCTGAGTACCCTAGTTGCACTTCTATCTCACGGGAACAAGGAGCACAGACCACGCCCCTGGGCATCGTGTAAGGATTCTGCTCACGCTGGCTGCCTGACTGCATCAGTTTATGTCGTGAGGCTTGATTCTCTGGGGAGTATGTGTATGTGTCAAAGTATATAAAAGGGAAATGCAGACAAAATAATCACTCTGATACCTTCATATTGGTTACAAATATTAGCTCTTAATTGTAATCTAGGTATATGAAAATAAGAGAAACGTCTATCTTGTAGGTGATTTCATCTAAATAGAAATCATCATAGAAATGCAAAATTCAAATCAAAACTGGCCAATTATATTGTAGGTCTTTATAATTAACAGTCTAATAATTAGTTCAGCACAATTTCATAAATAGCTATGAATAAGCCAATAATTTACGGTGATAAAAGATACTATATAAGCACATTCAGATACAAAAATATTATTCACAAGGGGTGCCTGGGTGGCACAGCGGTTAAGCGTCTGCCTTCGGCTCAGGGCGTGATCCTGGCGTTCTGGGATCGAGCCCCACATCAGGCTCCTCTGCTAGGAGCCTGCTTCTTCCTCTCCCATTCCCCCTGCTTGTGTTCCCTCTCTCGCTGGCTGTCTCTCTCTGTCAAATAAATAAATAAAAATCTTAAAAAAATATATTATTCACAAGGATATTAAGAAGGTTAGGGGGGATTAAAAAAATACCTCTGTTGTTGATATGTCGCTTATGGATTGTGTCCTTGACCCCTGAAGCACCCTTGGGCTGGGGCAGATTATCATTCAAAACCATGTTATCTGAAAAGTATTAATGGACGACCTACCATTCCTAATTCAGAGAAGGACAAGGGTATGGAAGCAGTGTATGTGAATTAAATAAAAACAAAACAAAATGAAACAAAACAAAAACAAAAACTTTGGAACAATCCTTAAGCCAGCAATACGCTTGTTAACACAAGAATCTGTGTCTATGTTTTCTCTCAGGGAAAATGCTGATTGGACAACTGATAATCTTCCACAACCAACCTTTTCCTTTGAATCTCTGTGAGAAAACTGTTTGCAGCATGCTTTTGCCAGGATGCCTGGTTTTGATCTCAGTAAATGCTTTAAGTTCTTCTTGTATCACCTGTGACCCCAAGAGGAGGTAAGATGTATTTTTCTTTCTGAATCTTTATCATTAAACAGAATGATCTACATTTGGAATACTTCTCATGTGCTTCCCTAGGATGAATGTCCTATATCTTTTTACCGATTCACATGTTAGGTTAGTTTGTTCATAGATATGTTTATACGTATACATGCACTCATTAAGGGAGGTCTCGTTTGACTCCATTACATTTTTTCCTTCAGTTGTTTCCATCCCCATCCAGAGATGGGAGCTCAATAGCTTTTCTATAATTTTTTAAACATTTTTTTAAGATTGTATTTATTTATGAGAGAGAGTGAAAGCACGAGGGGGGTCAGAGAGAGAGGGAGAAGCAGACTCCCCGCTGAGCAGGGAGCCAGATGCGGGGCTTGATCCCAGGAGAAATAATGACCTGAGCCGAAGACAGACACTTAACGGACGGAGCCACCCAGGTGCCCCAGCTTTTGTATGATTAATAACTGCATGATTTTTCCCACCTCATTTCAAAGAGCAAGGAGTGAACTTTCTTTAGCATACAATCCCCCTGAACTTCCTCTAAGTCTCAACTCAGCCTTCATGTAAAATTTCTAATAGATATAGTCAAACATTGAAGGGCACTGATAAAAATAATTACATATGTGGAAGCTTGGTGTGCCAGGAACTCTGCTAAGGGCCCAATATAACTAACTTAATACCCTTAACCTATGAGGATAGTTCTCTTCCTCTCTCCATTTCATGAAAGAGGAAAGTGAAGCTTTAGCGATGTTACTTAATTGGGTAAGGTCACGTGGTTATAACTTAGCAGTGTCAGGACTTGAACACAGATCTGCTTGTCATCAGGGCTTGCCTTTTTAACCTTATGTTCTCCTGTCCCCGATTAACACACAATAACAAATCTCCTCCAGTCACCCTACAGACACTCCAGCCAGGGTTTGAGAATCTATGCCAGGTTCATAGCTCTGTCACTACAATAGGGTTACAGATCTCCTCCTGTTTTGGAGTTCTATGTTGTTTAAGTATTTGGCCAGATCCCCACATGTTCTCTGGGTTGGGGGGCTTATGCTTTGAGTCCTTTATGAGTTTAATCCAGGGCTAAAGACAGTAAACCATCACAACAGAAAATAGAATGTTGGAGATAACTGCATGCCAGGCCCATTGATGGACAAGAAGCCCACCACACTGTATTTCTGTCCCTCTATACCAAACTGCCCAAACACACAAAAATCTCACCACTGTATGAAGTAACCCTTCTACTAAGCCATTGCTGCCTTTGCAACCACATAGGACCAAGTGGTAGAAAACATTTACAGGTAAAAAATAACCCATTCAAACAAAGGTCACTGTCCTTGCTTCTGGAATTAAAAGTTAACTCTTTTCTCATACATCTTCCAACTAACATTGTAAAATTAAATTATAATAATAAATGGCTTGGTATCAAGTGATTATTCTCCTCTGTATCTTTTTTTTGGGGGGGGGGTAAAGATTATTTATTTGAGAGAGAGAGAGTGCCCACAGGAGCAGGGGAAGGGACAGAGGGGGAAGGAAAGGTAGAAAGAATCTAGAGCAGACTCCTCACTGAGAGTAGAATCCAAAGTGGGGCTTGATCTCACAATCCTGAGATCATGACCTGAACCCAAATCAAGAGTCTGATGCTTCATTGAGCCACCCAGGCACCCGTCTCCTCTGTATCTCTAATTTTAAACATTGACTTAAATTCTGGTATTTTTAATAATACCATTAACAACTTAAATTCAGTTGGTTCTGGTGTCTCCAAAACCAAATAATAATTTCCTTCTTTTACAATATTCAACATTTTGGACAATGATATCTCAGTCACAAAATATTAGTAATTAATGCATTTTCCTTCATATTCTGTATAATAACTGCTGTCTATAAAGCATGTAATCATTTACAAAAAAAAAAAAGTTGTACATATTTATTTGATCATTCAGAAAACCCCACAATCTGGGAAAGTGAAGATACAGAGTGGTAAAAGATACTACCTGCAATTCAAAAGGCATACAATCTAGTTAGAATGAAATAATATGTTAAACCATAAACAAAAACAAAAAACAAGGAATTGCTGGAATGTATGTTTGTACAAATTCTCATTGGATCAGAGAAAACTATGACCTAAATGAATGGAAAAGGACATCAAGGAATGTTTCCCAAGTTGCACAGGAAAAACAGGCAGGGGAACGTAAGAGAAATGGTAAAAGGAAAGAGAATGACCACGAAGGAAGAGAGACATGATAGGATGTCCAATGATCCAAGAAAAACAAGCCTGCAGGTGAAATATAGGAAAACAAGCCTTCAGGTGATTGTAGGAGAGTAAGAAAAGACACTAAGGTAATAAGCTGGGGTTGCTTCAAGAAGAGACTTGTATACCAGGCTAAGGAGCTTGGATATTCTCCGTGGGTGACAGTGAGAAAGGGGATGAGGGGGAGGAGCCAAACAGAAGAAAGGATGGAGGGAAGGAGGAAAGGAAGAGAAAAAGAAAAAGAGAAAAGAAAAAAGCAGAGGAAATAGTAGAGGATGTCAGCTCCCCTAAGTCAGCTCCTAAAGGATGTCAGCTCCTAAAGTCTCTAGGCATTACTCTTGTTGAAGCACATCTACATCCTGGTGCTTAAATATCAGCTGAACTCTTAGGTTTCTGATTTTTCCCCCTTTTTGGCCACATTTTCACACAGGTTCTTTCCAAGAGACAACACAACTGCCGAGAATCTCAATTCACATCCTAAGAAGCAGGCTTTTCCTCCAATGCTTCTAGGGAAAACACAACCTTGGTAGATAAGGTAATGTCTCATTGTTCTGGTTGAGGTCAAATGCCAAGAAAACCCATGATGGAACACACTGATATATCAATAGAAACAGACATATTGATCACTTAGACAATATTGCAGTTTACGTTCATTCTCTCATTTATACCTCCTTTCATAAATGAGAAGACCTGACACCAGGGTTAAATGGTCAAGGTCACTGACAGCCAGTACTCAAACCCAAGTCTGTTCATCCCCAATGTCCATGTCCCAGATATAAATAAATGCCTTCATCACAGTCAATTACCAGCCTGGGACAGTGTCCAGCAGTATGCTTTGAAAAACTACTCACTCTCGTGAAACACACTAATCTCTGCACAATGAGTCCCCATGGAGTTTGTCTGGAGTTCTAAAATCTCTTTTAGATTTTCCTTAAAAATAAATCACCTTGACAAAAGGAGTTCAGACTCTGAATAGATTCCCCAAGTCTTCTGTCTACATAATAATGCTGTGCATTAAGGAAAAGGAAAGACGGAAAATATAATAAAGGGAGCAAATGTCGCTTGGATTTGGTCTACAGTGGCAAAGCGTCGAGAGGCCTGGGAGGTATTTCAGTGATAGGCATGTTTCCCTTCCCAAGTCCTTACTTTGTTTCCAGGATGATTCTGACAGTTGGTAGGAATGTGTGCCTCTGACTGAGCAGCTTGACATAGTCTCGAGGACAAAAAATGAGGTTGACAACATCCTTTCCATTCCCATCGTCAGCAAAAGTGTTTCCTCTCCAGGAAGAAGTATTGGCTCAATCTTCTGGTACTGGAAGTGAATACCCGAGTATCTTTACCACGCTGAGTCCTGCTCCCTTGATAGTACCACAAACAGTATCTCACAAGACAGCTTACGTAGATTTTACCTGAATCTTGGCCTTGAACCAAGGACTTACCCTCTGTATCTGCCTACAAATAAATAAATACAAGGGCATGCAATGCACTTCTCTTCCGGACTTGAAATATAGAGGGTTTTAAACTGAATCATTTATTTTCTTTACCAAAATAGGGATCAATCTCAAATAGCTGCAGGCTTTAACAATTACTATTTTGAAAATCTGACACTGTGTTGTGCAGCATAGTGGAAAGAGCTCTGATTGAAGAGCCAAGACCTGTATGTGTCATAAATTCTATTTTTGCATCTATATTGAATAGATTGGTGCCCTTTCATAAAGCAGAAAGTGTTTGAGAAGATGAATAGAGTAACAACGCTTGACCTTTTAAGGTTCTGAAAGCCTAAGATCATAAATCTCAAATACTTAGAGAAAAATACATTTTAGTGAAATTGTTAGAATTGCTCCCTTTGAGACCTAAAATATACATGTAAAAACATTCTTGTGGAAAAATATAATAGGTATCTAGACAATAAGTATCATTTACCATGCTATTATGGTCATTTAAAATGTAGTGATTAAGAAGAGCACAGATTAGAGCTAAACGTCCTGGTTCCGATCCAAACACTTCTACTTCCACGTTTTGGATCTCTCTGTGCCTCGGTTTTCTCACCTGGAAGATGGGAAACACTACTAAAAATATCTCTCCGTGTATTCTGTGAAGATTAAAAGAGCAAATATATGAAGCCAAGGATCAGTGTGTGAAACAGAGCAGCACTACTAAGGGATGAGGGTGATTACACATAACTGCAAAATATAAATAAAACATATTTAAACAAATATGTAAGGTAAAGAGGCATTTAGGAAACACTTATTTTTTATCATATTCCCAGCTGAGAATCTTTCTGCAGTTATTGTTAAAGCAAGCAAACAAAAATAAAGTAAAACAAAAACATTTCCAAAGTTAATTATGGTGCTAAAATAAATAAATATCATCATCATCACGATAATATTAAAAACGGCAGCCATAGCAACAAGCATGCAGCGAGCGACTACTATATGTCAGGCACGGTGCTAGGTTTACAACGATCACCTCATTTCATGTTTATAACCACCCTATGTCATATTTATCATTATCACCATTTCATTGTTTAATGAACTGAAACCCAGAATGATTAAGTGACTACCCATGCTTACAGAATTAATAGGTTTTGGAGCCTGAAAACAAGCCCTGGTTCAGATGGGTCTAGTTCACAATCCTAACCATAATCTCAAAGACTATTGTTCCAAACGAAGATGCATTTTTCATCCTAACATTTTTTTTTTTCAATGATCTGGATTTCTTAACAAAACTCATTTGGGTAAACATTTTGGAAGACATAGAATAAAGATTTAAAAAAAAAAAAAAGGACTTGCACTATTTTTGAGATGGTATTGGGAAAGAACATATAAACCAGAAGAGAATGTAATTTTATATATATTCTTTCTCTTGTTCTTCCACACAATTATATTTCATTATAATTATTTTGGATTCCCGCATCTTGTCAAACTAGTTAAAATAATCTTCTTATTGATATATTTTTATAAACATTAAGAAATGATTAGACAACACTCATGTGCTTTAAGGAAGTCATATTACTGGTGATTTTCATATATCAATTCATTTCCCATCAGAATCTCCAAACACATCAAAAAAATAATTCCCAAGGCTACTTGTTACCCAAATGAGCCAACTATTTCTTAATTTCTCACTTGGTAAACTAATCCAAGAAAGGGACTGTAACGAATAGACTGCTACAGAGGAAATTTTATAATTAAAAATAATAATAATAATTCAGGAATTTCCAGTAAAGGCAAGACCAATTACCAAGCAATCTCCAGCTCTCTGTTCTGAAGCCTCCCCACTACCCACTACCCCAGAATACCTGGGAACTCCCACAGTTTGCTTAGGTGGTCTAGATCTCCACAAATGTGTTCAAACTCACCCTAAACTAAATCCCTTCCTGTATATCCACTCACACTCCTTTTCTCTTCCTTGTTTTTGCTAGCCAGTACTTACACAGCATCAGCATTCACAGATTCCTTAATCCCTTGGACTCTAGCTTTTTCTCGGCACCTAACTATTTTCTGAAAGGCTAGTGACCTCCTAATCACTAAATTCAGTAATCTTTCTTCATCTTCCTTAATCTCTCTGTAGATTTAGGCAACACTGACCCCCTTCTCCATCTTAAAACTTGCCCCTAATTTGGTTTCTAGGACACTTCACTATCTGGTTCCCTTCATTTTTTCCCCCCATATTGTTTTTATCTTTTTTCCCCTTTTTTATTTATGTTACACAAATTTATTCAGGAACAGACAGTGGGTTAGAACTGGGGATACACAGACAAACAAGATGGTCCCTATTCCAGCAGTTCACACTCTAAAGGACAGCTAGACCTGTAACAGAGGATTAAGGTATGAGTGACAAGGCTTTTTAAAAATATGTTATTTACTTATTTATTCGTGAGAGAGAGAGAGAGAGCGAGAGAGAGCGCGTGTGTGTGTGTGCAGGGGAGTGGCAGAGGGAGAAAGAGAGAATCTCAAGCAGACTCTGTGCTGAGTACAGAGCTCATTGGGGGGCTCGATCTCAAGACCCTGAGATCAGGAACTGAGCCAAAATCCAGAGTCGGCTGCTCAACTGACTGAGCCACTCAGGCGCCCCAAGTGGTAAGTCTTACGTTAGAGTACTGATTCCCAAAGTACGACCAGAGGACCAGCAGCATCAGCGTCACCTGGGGACATGTGAGAAACTCAACTTTGTGGTCTCTAGCCCACATCTACCAAAGCAGAAAGCTGAGGTAGTTTTGTTTTGTTTTTCTTAAAACTGTGGTTAAAAAACAAAAAAACAACCCACATAATATTTATCATCTGTACCATATTTAAGTGTACCGTTCAGTAGTGTTAAGTATATTTACACTGTTGTGAAACAGATCTCCAAAACTCGTTCATCATGCAAAACTGAAACTTCACACTCATTAAACAACAGCTTCCCTTTTCCCTCTTTCACCAACCCTGGTAACCACTCTTCTACTTTCTGTTTCTATGAATTTCAATGTTTTAGATACCTCCTATATGTGGGGTCATTCAGACTTTGTCTCTTTGTGACTGGCTTATTTCACATAGCGTAATGTCGTCAAGGTTCTCCAGTTATAGCATTTGATGAGATTTTTTCCTTTTTCAGGCTGAATAATATTCTATGATATATAAATGCCACATTTTGTTTATCTACTCATCCACTGATAGACATTTAGGTTGCTTTCACCTCTTGGCTGTTAAGAACAGTGCTGCTTTGGACATGGATGTGCAGACATCTCTTTGAGATCCTGATTTCAATTTTTTGGAATTTTTTTGGAAACAAGAAACGGGATTGCTGGATCACATGGTAATTCTATTTGTAATTTTTTGAGGAACCTCCATACTGTTTCCCATAGCAGTTGCATTGTTTTGCATTTCTACCAAGAGTGCACAAGTGTTCCAATTTCTCCACATCTTAGCCATGGAGAAATGACACCTGTTATTTTCTGTTGTTGTTCTTTTTTTATTTGTTTGTTTTTTTACAGTAGCCATTCTTCCAGGTGAGAGGTGACTTTTTACCTTTTCTTTTTAAGATTTATTTATTTATTTATTTATGAGAGAGAGAAAGAGAGAGAGAGAGTGCACCCAAGTTCAGGGAGGAGCAGAGGGAGAGAATATGAAGCAGATGCCTCGCTGAGTCCAAGGCTTCATCCTACAACCCACGGGATCATGACCTGAGCCAAAACTAAGAGTCAGATGCTCAAACGACTGAGTCACCTGCTCTTCACCTTTTTTTTTTTTTTTAAAGATTTTATTTATTTATTTGACAGAGATAGAGACAGCCAGTGAGAGAGGGAACACAAGCAGGGGGAGTGGGAGAGGAAGAAGCAGGCTCATAACGGAGGAGCCTGATGTGGGACTCGATCCCAGAACGCTGGGATCACGCCCTGAGCTGAAGGCAGACGCTTAACCGCTGTGCCACCCAGGCACCCCTTCACCTTTTTACTGAAACCTGATCAACTCTCATTCTTCATGTCAGTATCCCCAAGTTTCTGACTTTGATCATTTTCTCCTTTTTTCTTTCTTGATTCTATCATTTTCAAAGACCACTTCTGTAGGGATGTCTTTCAAATCTTTGTTCCAAATCTTGTGGTTACTTGACTAATTTCAAAAGTCATTTCCAAGTAGCTTCTTTTTTGCACATTCCAATACAGAAAGTTTGGAAGAACGGATACTTGCTTTATCAGCTTCCCTTGCTATTACTGAGACCACAGGATACAACTGTAGTCAATGAGGTATAAGAAAGAGTCTGGGTCAGAGCTGCTCTCCTAATGTAAAAAGGACAGAATCCAATGGTATTATACCTTTCCCATTTGCTGTGTGAGAAAAAAAATTAGGAATAATTATTTGACCTACTGTTAAGCAGAGATTTCTAGACAATATAGATCTTGTCACTTTCCTTTAATTCCAAGCGCCTATTTCCAAATGCTTGCTTAGATATTTCCACATGGATATCCCACCCGCCTGTCAAATTTATCGTAACAAAAATCAAATTGCTATAAAGAAGCCCATGTATTCATCGTCTCTTTATGCTTTCTTAATACATGCAACCTTTTACAGAATAAGTATAGAAATGTTTAAGTGAATTAATAAGTTGTGACACAACTAAACATAGTATAGCAAATAATCTGTAGGAACTTATCAGAGGAAATAGCATTAAAATATATAGCTCTTCCCCTTACTTGGCCATTTTTATCTTGACATTATCAGCATCGTAGGATAAGATCTCATGATGACCACACAGCTTAGCTCCTTTTGGATGTCAGTTCTTCAACACTGAAGACTCACATTCTGTAACTTGGCTAAGCTGAGACAGGTACCAAATAATACTGTCATACAATGGTCATAGCAATCACATAGGGATCTAAGGTATGCTTATCCAAATAGAAATGAACAATCATAAGACCATCAGGGCATTTTAGCACCTGTTCTCAGGTACATTGACCCCACGAGCCAGATGCATTATACAAGGTAGTTACTCTTGATATCCACAGTGCCTTCAAACTTTCAAAAAGTACAGTCCCCTTCTTTCCTTTACTGAAGGTCTACTTAAAGAGGAATTCACCATATTTATAGATGTGATTATCCTCAGCAGTGGATGGATTGAAAGTTATCATCAACTCAAGTTATTAAAAGAGTTAGAGACCTTAATATCATTCCTGAGAAACTTCCTACAGTCCAGTGGATTCAACAGCAGAAAACTTAGATTCTGGTGATTTCAATGTGACCCTCAGAAAATTGTTTAGATTTACTTTCCAGCTACCTGACACAACAGGGCCTTGTGTAATACAAAAGGGTTCCTAGGAGGATCAGATGTGATACTGTAGGGACGAATTCTTTGTAATTGAGGTTTTATGTCATTTATTTGTTCTTTACTTTCTGTGATGTCCCAAAAAGAATTAGCACTGTTATAAGGATGAAGTGTTATGTACAGCTAGGATAAAGTAAGATAATCCTCTTCTTTAATCTCCCATCCAATGACACCACTTGTAGTTTGGTCTGATGTTTAATTAATAAACAACACTCAAAACTTTCCTCTATCTTTGATGTTTCTGAGAGTCTAAATGGTTAAACCATTTTCCTTACAGGGGAAAAAAAAAACTTTTTTCACAATTTTTAGGTGGCTATGGCCTCAGAAGTTCTTCAAACAATCTCATCTAGTTAAGCATTCATGAATTTCATGAGGTCAGGCTAGAGAAGAAACATTCTGCTAATCTTTTGTCTAACAAATGTCGTTAGAAGGAAAATGAAGTAAGTTTGTGAGGAAGGTAGAAAAAAAATTCTTTATTCGCTGCTTTTTACTTTCTGCTCCATCCAAGGTCAAAGAATCCTATAAAAGCCTTTCATTTTAGGCAGTTTGAATGATATTTCAAAAATCAAACTGGATGATGACTCAGAGTTGGAAGAATGAAAAAGAGGGACAAGGTGATTCACTGGTCAGTCCATCAGGTATAAGTATGATTTAGAAAGTGAATCTTAAAAAAGAAGAGGGTTTTTTTTTCTCTCACATTCTTTTTCACAGTGGTTTCAGAAGACAGACCCACAGGTGCACCACTATTTGTACCTCAAGCCAGAAGGAGAATATCAGAGTGACTACAATGGAAAATGTGGGCATGCCTTCGTACTAACCATCTTTTTCAGTTTTTCTCCCCTTTGGAAAGGCACACTCACTCAGGGGATGAATGCTGGAGTACCAAACTTCAGAGTGTCAGATTAATAAAATGCTAAAATAACAACAGAGAAAAACAGATTCCTACTCATTGCTGTTGGTATGTTTCACACTGAAACATGGCCGGTGCACAGCATAGGCTCTGCACCCAGCCACGGATCACCAGACAAGAACATCTGGGATACCCAGACCCATCAGTTCACTGGAAACATGGTCAACCTGGGGGAGTCTGATACCATGAAACCACCATTCCTTCTCTTGGAAATACATCAATGTCACTCAGGAAAGAATGTCCTGAGTACAAGAATAATATCTGAAGAGTACCTGCATAAGTAATGATGATACTTCTCTTTCTACTACAATTTTAGTTTCCAAAACACTTTTACATGTGTTAGTCTATTTTTATTCGAGTAGTAGTCAGACCAGGACGGATCATCATTTTAGAGCTGGGGAAACTGACCCCCAAATGGATAACTTATCTAAAGTCGTACAACTAAGTAGCAAATCTGAGATTAGAGCTTTCAGTTCTTAACTTTATGTTCTTTGCTCTCAATGTGGCATCCCAATTAAGATGGAATCCTTGCGGGGTCTAAGAGTTATATTCTTTTTTTAAAAGACTTATTTATTTTAGAGAGAAAGCATGCAAGCAGGGGTGGGGAGGGGCAGAGGGAGAGGAAGAGAGAGAATCTCAAGCAGATTTCCTGCTTAGTGCACACCACCCCCATGGGGCTCAATCCGAAGACCCTGAGCTCATGACCTGAGCTGAAACCAAGAGTCAGATGCTTAACCAACTGAGCCACCTAGGTGCCCCAAAGTGTTGTATTCTTGATCCCCAGTTTGAAAATGTTCTTGCTATAGTTCATTCCAACACTATGTGCGCTGCATCTTCCCATAATAGCATTCAGAAATCTTGTTTTTATATCCATTGGTGGGATTTTCAGATGCCTCTTATGGTTTATTGCAATAGTTCATCTCCAGTTTGGCATTGTCTTTTCTCAGATACTTCTTTAGATGCAAGTTCAAGGTCAAAGAAGCTAAGGCCTAGGGAAAGCAAGTATCGCACATGTATGCTGGAGAAAGCAAAATGGAGAAGGCACTGAAGCAGAATCTGAAAGATATGCCACACTAACTGGAAAGGTTCTCTTTACAGAGAGAGGAAAATTTCTCTGAATACTAGCATCGCCTTAAGGATATTTTTGGCTTTTTTTTTTTTTTTTTTTTTTTTTTTTGCAACAAACGAACTTGATCCTGGAATTTTAAAGCCTTACTTAATGTTTAAAGCCTTATATTATTCAATGTGCATATTCATATTTAAAACTTTGTGTATATGTGTGAATACACATGCAACTGTCTAGAGTGCCTGTCATGAGGCCTCTGTTTCTTTGCTGCCCTGAGACCAGAGCAAGCCGCTATGTACATTTCACTATGCCTCAACTTAAATTCAGGAATGAAAAAACAAAGCTACAACATATACTTACTTCAAATGCTCTGAATGGGGGATGGCTGCCATTTGAGGTGGGTGAGCTCTTGTTTATATCCAATTAAGATTTTCTTGGGAAACTGCTTTCAGACATTTTAAACCACTAATACGACTATCTGTCCTTTTCATATAACCAAAATAGCAATTTAAAAAAATCGGAATATTTAAAATTGTAACTATCCCTACAGATCCCATATCAGATTAAACAAATATCCATAGTGCCTTCCGAAGGCTGGTTTAAAACTACTATCCAAGTTGGTATGTAAGACCAATATTTGTGTGAACTCACACACCGAATTCCTCAGGGCACGATACAAGGAACAGCTGCCACCTCAACACTTAGCTCCAACTTCCATGAGCACATCTTAAAAGACAGCTTGACTTAATGTCATGAAACCTAAGTAACCTGGCTCATGGCAACATGAGAAGAAAGCCTTTGTGATGTGGAAACAGATGTCCCTTACCATTTTTCAGGACGTGACATCACCTTCTGCCTTGGTATACACGACTCCTCTCCGTAAGTTTAAAAATAATTCTCACATGAATTTAAATACCAGCCTGAACTTAGTGGTAATTATCATTCCATTCAAATGGCTCTAAGGAAAGCCTATGTTTCTTTAGAATTTCCTTTTGTTCCCACTGTGCCGCACATATAAACTTACGGTAATTAAAAGCTATTCCTAGCTGAAGCCGTCTAACCTTTTAAATCACCAGTTTCTGCTCCTTTCTCATCAGAAGAAATGTTTTGGCAACACGTCACATTTCAGCTTTGCAGAACCAAGAGAGAATGGGAAGCCGAAGCCAAACACGTGTCCTCGGTGCCCACGTCGGTCTGTTGCTCGGACGGCCCTCGTCGCAGAGGGTGTTCACCGAGCTTCCGCCTGCGCGTCAGCGGTGCCAAGTCCGCCGCTGCGTGAAGGAGACCCGGCTGCCCGCCGGCCACGGAAGGCCCAAGACGCCGAACAAAGGGTAACAACTGGGAGGTACGTGAAAACGGTAGGAATGAGGGAAAGAAACTGAAGAAGAAATAACTCAGCTCAGAGTCCAAGTTAGACTCACAAATCGCAGCAGTCCGTTATCAGATCCCTTGACTGGCCTTAGCAGCTGGAAAGAGCTGGAAAGAGCTATGCTCCTAGATCTACTTTGAAGCAGAAAGCATCGCACAGCTTACTGTCTATAATGTAGCATGGGAAGATGGTACTTCCCCGAGACTGCGGATCCTAGGGTCCCCTACGAGGAACCCCCTAATTGTTTTGAGGAGTTCCCAGGGGCTTTCATCAAGTAGACAATGGCCATTTTCCTCCTCTTCTGCTCTGACGGGGCTCAGTGACATTATCAGCTGCTGCCTCCCGTCCATACCGGTGATCCTTCCCATCTCCCCAGGCACTGAAGCCCCGGCCCTGTGCCCACCAGTACTCCTCCGGGCTGTCACTTGTTCGTGGCAGTTCCCTTTTATCCAGGACAACCCACAGATCCCCTGAGACCCCCTGTACTGAATCTTTCAGCACTCCTCTTAGAACGGCATATTTTGTGTAAAAGTAATGGGAATGACAGTCATTTTTTAAAGTTACATTCATTTTATTTTATTAAAAATAAGGAAATCTTTCAGAAAATCCATTGGCAAGACTGTTGATCATTATTATTTTATTTAATGCTCTCCTTTTTCTCTTATTTTACTCTGCCTTCATCATCCAGGCCCCTCCCCCCACCCAAGCCACTGCCTTCATCCGCCTACATTTTCTACATACTCATGACAGTCATCCACAATTGTACATTTCTTAAATACAAAAACAACACACAAACATATATAAAATCGTTTTTCATTATTAGCATTTTTTAAAATGGAATTATATGACACACTATTTTTGGCATTTGCTGTTCTCAATTATGCAGTCCCTCCTGAATCTTCCAAGCCTGCTTTTAGAGCTCCCATTAATTACAACCACCTTTTCTAAGGCTTCATAATCTTTCATTTGGACACACCAAAATTTATTCACACATTCCCCTACTGATAGGCATTCACCCTGTTTCTGGTTTTTCACTATTTGAGCAATGCTCAAACATCCTTTTCCATATATCCTCAAGTACAAGTGTTTTACTTCTAAGAGGTTAATAACCAGGAGTAACATTGCTAAATCAAAATGTACACTTACTTTCTATTTTAATAAATGCTGGCATATTGGTTTTTTTCTTAAGTCGTAAAATTTCACATTAAATCAGCAGTGCAGGACAGTACACTGTTTCCCGCATCCCTGCCAGCAATGGTCTTTAGATTTTTTGTCAGTTTGTTAGTAAAAATTGATGATCACATTGCTATCTTAATTTGTGTTTCCAAGAAAATATAGTTACGACACTTTTAAATGTTTCTTGGTCATTTGAATTTATTTTTCTGAGGATTATCTCTTCAAATATGCTTTTCTAAACTTGGAAGAACTTTTTATATAATACAGGGATTAATCCACCAATCTCTGACTTGCATATAATAGTCCATATCTACTTTTTCTTTCTCGTTTTTGCCATATATTCTCGTGTAAAATGTGTAGATGTCCATAGAGTCAAATGCCAACCTATCTGGACTCCCATTCTTAAGAAAACCTTCCCTACCTCTTGCCTCTAGATTGTACAGTCTTTTAAACTATCTTATAAGAGCTTTAATACAATTTAGTTTCTATACTTAATTAATCTACCTAAAATGTAGTCATCTAACCAATACTTTTTGTATTAAACAATCCATTCTTTTTACCTGCCAAGTTAAACCATCCCATGGAGTTAATTATCATGTATCCTGGAATCTGCTCTTGGATTTGATATTCTGTCTCACTTCTCTATTTGTCCATTCCTATGATCAAACCATACAGATTTGACTGCAGTAGCTTTCATTATGTTTTGTTTTGATGCCTGATCAGGCAAATCTTACTATTTTTAAAAACTTTCTTGGCTGTTCTTGGATATTGATTTAGTAAAGTAAAGTAAATTTTAAGATCATTTTATCCAATCCCCCAAAACCCTCTCCATAAGAATACTTATGATATTTTATTTGCAACTGTATTAAATTTATAAATTAAATTTAGATCAATTTCTCTTCTATGGTAATTATAATTTTTTCTAACACAAGTTAAGTTTTCCTATTGGTAAAGACCTTATTTTATAGTCTTCAATAAATTTTAGACTTTTCTATGTAATTTATGCTATAAAAGAAGGAAGTTATTGACTTTTAAATATATTGATCTTATAACCAACCAACCTACCTAATCATATTTGGTTTTTATCTAAAGTCTCTTGGACTTTCTAGATATTTTAATCATATCAATAGAGAGACAGTTTTGCTTCTTGCCTTCTAAGTTTTGTATAAGTAATATAATTTTCTCATTGTATTTTCTATAGCCTCTAAGAAAGTGCTGAATAATATTGATGAGAGTGGTTAATGTGGTGTCTAGTTGAAATGATTTTTAGCATTTCGTTGTTTAGAACATTTATATTATCTTTTTTTTTTTTTTTAAAGATTTTATTTATTTATGTGACAGAGAGACAGCCAGCGAGAGAGGGAACACAGCAGACGAGTGAGAGAGGAAGAAGCAGGCTCCCAGCGGAGGAGCCCGATGTGGGACTCGATCCCGGAACACCGGGATCACGCCCTGAGCCGAAGGCAGACGCTTTAACGACTGCGCTACCCAGGTGCCCCAGAACATTTATATTATCTTATTGGGATAGATTTTTATTATATTTCTATAATATAATCCATTTCTTTTTTTTATTAGATGGGGCCACTAGATTTATTAAATGTATCTTTAGCATCCATTGACAGAATCAAATGAGTTTTCTCCTTTAGTTATTAATAAAATGGATCATGTTGATAGACATACTGATATTGAACCATTTTGCTTTTCAGATCATATTTTTCTTTTTCCACACAGATGAACTCTATTGAATACTAATTATAATTTACGTACCTTTGTTTTTAATGGAAATTTGGTTATTGCCTTAAAAATACATTCATCAGATTTTGGTATTAAAGTGCTCCCTATGTACATAGGTTGTGTTCTTAGGTCAAACCTTAGGTCAAATCTAACTGCCTAAATTTCTGCTCCCTTATCGTGAGAGATCAGAGAGTTTCCTAAAACTTCTGGGCAACCCCCGTCAAATTAGATTTATAGACACATGACTAAATTCCAGTTTGTGGACTCAACATGCTCAAACTAGAATTACCCTGTTTATCCCCCAACCACTCTTCCCAGTGATATCTCATGACTCTTAAAAATAAAAGTGCTCACTGCTCAAAAACTTAAGAGAGTAAAAAATTACCATTCTTGAATGTTCAATGGAGATAGGACTCAGTTGAATAAGAATCCATTAGGAAACACAGGGTAAGTTATGCTTCTCTATGTTTGTGATTAACATTAAGTTTCCCAGCTTTGAAAAGAGAATGAAAAGTGGCCCTACCTCATCATTTCTATTTTAACTGCAAAAAGGCAAATTAATCCTAGGTATTATTGTTTTGTCTATTTTTTTTTAATTGGGTTAAACAATGTTTCTGAAACTCACACATTTGTAGAGAGCCAAGTGTGAAAATACTCAAAGTACAGTTCTGCTGACCTCTATGAAATAAGGGTGTTGGCACCTTACAATCAAACAGCCACTCTGCTAAGGTCAAAAGATTTTGTAAGAAACATACTTTGCTTCATGAATCAATTAATTTTCTTATTTCACTGTCAAATAGCCAGTCTTTCTCCATGCCAACATCATTATTTTCTTATGGAAAGTAAGGAGGTATTGAATATTCTTTCCTCTATTGTGGGAGCCCAAACAAAAACAAAACAAAACAAAACAAAAAAAACAAAACAAACAAAATGCCTGGACAGATGATACAGAAGGAGTACTGTGCGAATGAAGATGGTAGCAGAGTGAGAACAGGAATAAGAGAGAAAAGGAAAAACAATGTAAAGAGCAGCATGAACTGTAATGCACTTGATATGTAAACTACAGAGGAGGGGAAAAAGATGGAGATGGAAATGCAAATATATACAAAGTTGCATAAGTGCTAAAAGAAAGAACTTAAATTTGTAGTACTTCTGCTTCTGGTTAAGATGCAAAAACTTGCAAGAGATTGTCACCCCTATAGTAACACTAAGAAGTCAGATAATCTACAAAATCACAGTTTTTGTTAAACCCATCAGAAAACTGAGGGTGTAAATAAACCAAAGAGAAATGAAATGCAGGGAATGACAGACCCTTCCTGGAGGAAGAAATGCCCATGGCCCATATTATTCCTGGCTGAGCAGCAGGAGGAGGCGGCTATTCCTTAGAAACCAGTTGGACTTTTAATGAGCACATACTACCTGGCATGAGAGATTTGAATCCTGGGGAGCCCTAGCCATAGCATCCATCCACCTACTCCTTCCCGCTGAAAGTCACATACTGAAGGAGGGCGTTTCAATGTGCAGGAGAGTGGAGATATTCACCAATGAGCTGCACGGGGCTTTCTCCAATGTAAGGCAGAAGAGCAGAGGTTGATTTCCCCATACACTAGGCTGAAGCTTGAGAAAGTGGTGAGATTGCTACAAAGTGAAAATATTGCTCCAGGAATCCAAGGCTGGTTTAACTTTCAGAGACAATTAATGTAATTCACTACATTGAAAGAATAAGTAAGAAAAACATTTGAGCATCTCACTATATACGAAAAAAGTCTGACTAAATTCAACACTATTCATGGTAAAAACTCGCAGGCATTTGGGGATAGAGGGAAATTCCTCAATCTGATAAAAGACATCTATGAAAAGCCTACAGTTAAGATCATACTTAATGGTGAAATACTGAACACTTCTACTTTAAGTCTGGAAACAAAATGAGAATTTCTACTGTTACCACTTTGATCGATATTGTACTGAAAGTCCTATTGCACCTACCTAGTGCAATAAGGAAAGACAAAATGCACTTTGAGTGGAAAAGGAAACATAAATATTTCATTATTCACAGATAACATGATCATATATTTACAAAACCCTGTGGAGTCTTAAAAAAGTTCTTTAGAACTCATGTAAAGTTTAACAGGACTGCAGGGTACAAGAATAACACACAAAAAAATAATCGTATTTCTATCTAATAACAGGAGTTTAAAATTATATACTTAAAAATACCTTGTATGTTAGCTTGCAAAACTACCAAAAATACCTGTCTTAAAATGTATTATGACCACAAATGATTTGAACACAAACATATTGCTGATAAAATTCAAATATCTAAATAAATGGAATGATATACCTACCATATTTACAGATCCACAGACTCAATATTTTAAGATGTTCAGTCCCACCAAATTGATCTATAGGTTTAACACAATTCCAATCAAAATCCCAACAGGCTTTTTGAAGAAATTGACAAGCTAGTGGCAAAACTAAGGCTGTTAGGATAGGCAAAACAAAAATTAAAACCTTGATAAAAAGAACAAAGCTGGCAAAGATGGAGGACTTAAATGACCTGATTTCAGGACTTACTACAAAGCTACAATACTCATGTTATTGTCATGAAGCTAGACAAAGTGATCAATGGAACAGAACAGATCATCGAAAAATAAATCTGCATCTCTCAGTAGACAACTGAATTTCTACTCAAGGCACCTACTAAATTTGGTGAAGAAAAAAGTATTTTTGACAAACAGTGCTGCAATAACTAGATATCTACATAGGGGAAAAAAACTGATTCCTATTTCATTCATAAATGTAAAAACTAGAACAATAAAACATTTTGAAGGAAGATTCTGGAGAATATTCTCATGACCTAAGGCATAATGGTCTTTGGGGGGGCACAAAAAGCACTAATGAAAAGACTGATAAACTGAACTTACTCAGAATTTAAAGTCTCGGAACAACAAAATACATCATTAAGGAACTTCTAAGGCAAGCCAAAGGGAGGAGAGGGGACTTGTAACACATATCCTTTTTCTTTTTCTTTTTTTTTTTTGTAACACATATATTCATAAAAGCACTTACATCCATATATATGAAAAGTTCTTACAAATTAACAATGAAAAACCTCACTTTTTAAAAAGGGTAAAGTCTTGGATAGAGAAGTCATTAAAAAAAAAAAAAAAGAGGGGTTTCTGGGTGGCTCAGTCAGTTAAGTGTCTTACTTCAGCTCAGGTCATGATCTCAGGGTCCTGGGATCAAGCCCTGCTTTGGCTCCTAGCTCAGTGGGTAATCTGCTTGTCCCTCTGCCCCTCACCCTCTCATTCTCCCTCTATTCCTCTCTCTCTCTCTCTCAAATAAATAAATAAAATCTTTAAAAAAAAAAAAGATAGATGGATGGCCAATAAGCACAGGAAAAGGTGCATAACAGAATTAGTCATCAAGAAAATGCAAATTAAGACCCAAGAAGATAACCACTTGATACCCACTAGAATGCTAGATGAAAAAGATTGACAATATCATCATTGGTGGGGTTAAGTAGAACTCTCACACAGAAAGAAGAGTAGGAGAATAAAGTCATATAATAACTTTGAAGAACAGCTGGAAGTTCCTAGAAAAGTTAAACTTGCATCTGCCCTATGACTTAACAATTTTAACTCCTCAGTATTTACCTCCCAAAATAAAAACAAATATCCACACAAATACTTGTACTCGAATGTTCATAGACACTTTTTCATTGTTGTCAAAAGCTGTAAGTAATTAAATGTAGAGAAATGTAAATAAGAGAATGAATAAACTGTTGTATCACTACAACATAATACCATTCAGTAAAAATACCATTCAGCAACATATATGAACCTCAAAAATACGTTGAGCTAAAGATACCGAGCACAAGATAACACATATTGCATGATTTTATTCACATAAATTTCAACAAGCAAAACAAATCCACGTTGGTAAATATGGAAAAGTGGTTGCCTCAGAGTATGTGGGGTGGCGATTGACCAGAATAGGGCACAAAGGAACTTTCTGAAATGATGGAAATGTTCTATATCTTGCATTGGGTAGAGGTTATGTGGCCATATGCAACCATCAAACTCATTGAACTGAACACTTTAAATCTGTCCATTTTGTTATATGTAAATTATGCCTCACTAAAATATACATACCCTCTTTGTAAATATACACCCTTGATCAACAGATAGAAAGGAAGTGAAATTATTTATGAAGGGCAGCAATATCTTAGAACACTGAACTATTTCTATATGGAATTAGTAACTCCCCTTGCAAATTATGTTACAGTGGAGACCAAGCATTGCAAAAGGCAAAGTGAACCAACAAGCTGAGAGGACCATGCGGTATACACAAAAGGAGAGGTCCAGGGGGACAGAAGAAAAAGTTTAAGACGTAAACGTAACCATTTTACAACAGGTAATAACAGCTATTCTTTTATGAATACTAGTTGGCTACTTCATAAAACTTCTTCAGACATTTGCAATTAGTTATACATGCTTAATCTAAGTGCTTAAAAATCTTGATTATGTTTTTTCCCCCTATACGGGCATACTGACATATTTTTCTCAATTATCAATTTTGAAGATCTTACTGAAGAATGCTTTTAAAGCATCAGCTGAAGTAAAAATACCATCGTGTGGGAGTGAAAGTGAGGGTGATCCTAACAACCTGTGTACCCTGGACAGAAGAAAGGATCTTGGACTTGGGCTACTTAGTTTTCAGAATCTCAATTTCTTCATCTTTAAAATAGGCAAGGTAATACTTCCCTCAAAGAATTTTTTGGAGATTAAAGAAGAAACCATGTATAACATGTTAAACACAGTACTTGGTATGTGCTTAGTGATCAATAGTATCAATTTCTTTTCCTTACCGGCTGCACCATATCTTCTACAAAGAGAAGGCAAGTTTACAGAATTTGTATCTCAACGAGTGTAATTAGACCTAACCTTCTAAGAAGTTAGTGGAGAAAATCAAACCAAGTCGGAGTATACTAAATGTAAATGAATTTCTTTCCCACAGAAAAACACACAAAACTTAACTGGAATTGTACTAGAAATAAATTGCCTTGGACATATAACTCACACAAATGTAATAAATTTACATCCAGTCTTGACAAGGTCACTTTTTCCTGAAAAGTACAAATGGAGAGTCACTAGTAACTGGCAGTAAAAAATATCTTAGGACATATATCCTCACCTGAGAAATGTCTGTATCTACTGGACACAGGACTCCGTCCTATAAACTAAGCATCTAACAAGTTGGGGATACAGCAAACATTTATTAACTCTACGGACAGAACAAATGAAGCAATGTGTACTCCTGCAAAATGCATAGAAATTCAAATTTCTACCATGAGCAAGACCAATTTTGTGACCTCATTATATGTTTGCAGATTGAGGACTATCCTTGGTGTGGTGTTGAAAGAGCCTTGTTCAGTATCTCCCCAAATACCAGCTGCTTGGGAAGGAAGGGAAAAAGACAAAGTTTGATGGCGATGTTCTTTTCCTATATAAATTTCACCTTCCTCCCAGTTTTTTCTGTAACATATGAAAGACCCATAGTCCCAGCCTGATTCCCTAGAGCTGAACACTGTGAGCAATGTGCTAAAAACAATTGTGTCTATGTTGTTTCAGTTTCCAGGAAGTTTAAAATAGAGCCTACAACCAGTATATATCCAGAAGATACCAGCTTCGCTGTTTGAACTTGGGCTCTCCTATCCTAGCCATGGGCTTCAATTTCAAGCTTTGAAGTCCCCACCAAACAGCTGGATGTTAGAGCCACGCATTCTGAGAAAACAGATTATTTCCTCATGATGAGGAAAATAGTAAAAAAGTCACTCTAATTTTTATAATGACCCTGTCACCCACCATACCCCACCACCCCACCTGCCAAGCATTATCTATCCATCTGCCACAGTGCAAGACTTACTATAGTGAATGAGGAGAGTGAAGGATGTAGTAGGAGGAAACAACAGTCATTCTGAATGGACAGACTCTTCTCATTGGTTACAATGATTAACTGCATATCTGTTGAAGTTACCAAGTGAGATAATCAATCTTAGGTCCAATGTTTAGAGGAATACAAGAACCACCACCAGTTACATAATAGCTGTATCAAGGGCACAGATGAAAGGTTATCATTTCTCTTTAAAAATATCTAATATTAATAGGTACGCAGATGAATATGAAATGGCAAAGTAACACATTTATTTGACTAATGAATTCCAAGTAATGATCAAATGGAAAGGGCAAGCAACTTAGTCATCTGACTCAACTCATTAGTATTCAGTCAGTAGAAAAATCTCATTGTTCTGGGTCAGCCTAACATGATCAATGATTTGCTAGGATCAAATATTTAAACTACTTTTAAATACATGCACATAGTTCATTAATTTTCTAAAACACATACACATTTTCTCATTTCTTAGGCCTTAAAAGTACTATGATCTTAAATATTTTGGGTTGTTAGGTGCTCACAACTATAAACTGTACTTGAAAACCACTTCCTGCTTCCCCTTCCCCCCTCCTCTACCCCAAAGAAAATCTTAAGAAATGAGAGAACGAGCACCAGGGTAAAGACTGTATGTCCATGGGGACTATTAGCATATTAATAAACTGTGTTTCTGTTTACACTTCCATCACCAGGGCTAATTGTTAGTTATTTTAAGGAAGGGGTTATGCCTTAATTAACAGCTCTTAGTAAATGAAAGCTGGTTGCATTACTTAAGTATGTTCAAATTTCACAAGTCTTTATTTCATAGCAGGGATTCCAGTTCACCCAATACTTTTATGTGATGACACCTCTGATCAAGGAAGGAAGTCTTTAAAGGACCTTAAATAATTAGCTTCCAGAATAGAAGCCAACAAAAAGCATATTTAATGAGTAAGCTAATTATCTATCCCTAAAGCATTAACATCCATGCACATTTTAAATGAGGGAGAGTAAAGGGGATAGGAACACCTTAGGTATTTAATATTTCTAATTCTGATGTTTCTAAGGACTTCGCAAACTCAAGAGTTTAGGGGAAACATGCATCTTTGCAACATAGTGTTCCTGGACCTCTGCCCTTGCCATTTTCTGTCCTGTCTATGCTTTGGGATTGCCGGGGGGGATTGACTCTAATCGTGTGCTTGGAGGGACAGAAAATCCTGCAGTTCCCATCATCCTAATCATTTCTCTGCTTACTAGTCCCCTGCACAGTTGCATCACCTCCTCCCACGATCTATTTGAACCATAACCTACAGGAGGGTGGAGTTTAGAGTGATGTTTTCCCCAGACGAGGTATGCAGGATACTCTGTGTCCAGCTTCAACAGGAGCTTAGCTTCAACAGGAACTCTACCGGAACCTAAAGGCCTCCCTGCGTTCAATTTTCTCTGGCATGTGCTTCACTATTGATCATCAACACTGCCATAGCTTCCCTGCCTTGAAAACAGGCAGAACTTCATGTGCACAGGAGAGATTTAAAGGAGAGGGCCCCTTTCAAGCCACCCCTTTCCCAGCACCTACCCAACAGCATTCTCGTCTGTCCAGGAATTTTAAGAATGGCCTCTAGAAATAGTGCCTGGGTCCTTGACTGTCTAGCCAGGCAGTCTGATTCAGGTGGAAGAAAAGTCAGACTCTGTAGGAAGACTGAAGAATTTAGGACAAAAGACCACCGGGGCTTTACATGACCTCCAGTTAAGGAGGCCAATTAAAATGTGTGCCTAATGCTTCTCATTACCCTCTCTGTTTGCTTTGGTGACAGGAACAACTTCAGGAAAATAGAGGGAGTGTCTCTCTACACAGTCTCATCCACAATAAACTGTGAAAGTGGAGCACTTTATCAACCTCCTGTTTTAGAAGAATTACAAATCTAGAAAGTTTTGAAGCAGCATATGAAGTTCATCTCTTCCACTTGCCTTCTGCCCACACTATGACTCCTTCAGCAGCTCCTTAAAACAACAGAAAGGTAAACCAAGAGATCAAGCCAGCCTTCCTGGGAAAGAGAAAAATCTGTTCTGAAAGCTTTTTGCTCCTAACCAATTGCCAATTTGGCACTAAGCCAGATGAATTGGGTGCGGAGGGGTGGGTGGGGGAAACCTCAGCAAACTATAAATGTAAGACAAGCATAAACACAGTTATAAATACCCTCTCTGAAAAATGCCAGTTATAGCCAAACCCAATAGTTTGGAAAAGCATAACTCCTTTCCCCCCCAAAAAAGAAATAAGTACAAGTACTTACAGTGTCATGAGACTTATCCTTGACATCATAGACTGTTAACTTTATTTTGGTCTCTTCATAGATGGGATACTCAGATGGGAATGTGACACCAGTCAAGAACAGTGGGTCTCTTGTTCCCTGTAACAGCACAGGCAGACAACTTTGATTCAATAAAGCAGCAACTGCAGTTGGCCCCATGCAGTGACACAGGAGAATGCAGAACGTGTGTCTGAGTCTGGTTGTTTTTCTAGGAAATGGTTCTATTCATGGGCGACGGCAAGGCCCACAGCCCCAAATACTGATAGAGCTGGTGATAGTAAATGGCACCTCATCAGTGTCAGAGCTGCTCATAGCCTGGAAAACAATTTACTTCCATTATATGCACAACCCTTCCTTAGGGTCAGCTGTCAGTCCATTTAGAATACATTCAATGGATTTAACCTGAAATTCATGCAAATAATCTAAGATATTGACTGATCAAATTAAAATGAAACTATTTTCTCATAAAGAACCATTCACTTCCTTTCTGTAATGATTCAGTTCAAAGCCATGCTCTGATGATGTCCATTTGTTTTTAGATGTTCGGCTGTGTTTTTCCTCAAACCGATTTGAAAACTAATGAACGAAACTAAATATGATGGATTTGGGGCTATAAAATGCTAGCTCAGGATGCAGTGCCTGGGGTATTTCAATGCCTCAGAACTCATTTTGAGGGAGCTGACATCCAACATTAAATTTTACATCTATATTTAAATATGTATATTGCCCAATATCATTGCAATGTTTGCTAGAATTCAGTAAACCAGGTGCCTATGAGTTTCTGAAAGCCCAAGTTATTCATTTAGTCATTCATTCTTTCTCCTTTTATTCAACAAATACTTTTTGCTCAGCTCCGTGTTAGACACTTTGGAAAAAGACAGTCAATGAAACAGACGCAAACGGCGATGTATGTTCAAGCATGAACAACCGAAATGTGTCAAAAGCATTTCTTTTAAGTTTTGGCAATAATTTATGAATAATTAAACTGGAATAATACTTGAATTTTTTTTAATCTAAATGAACAAGTTTACAATATTAGTCAAGTTTTCGCTATATGAATGACACTGTTTTTGTTAATTCAACTACGGCATTAACTACAAATCACACCAGCATTGTCACCTAAAGTGTCCCAAGGGCAGACAGACTCAAGGCTACATGCAGGATCCGGGTCATTCCCATCAGAGAAATGAGTCGAGTTCAGTCTGAATCATTTACTCCGGTGGCCAGGCCCAGGCCAGCACTGAGCAAACCTGGTCTGGGGTAGACTACTTAGTTCTTTACAGAGAAACTCCTCAGTCAAAACAGACAGGGCTTACAAGTCTGCAAAAAGGCACGGAGCGCTAAGGAGTTTAAGTACACTTTCTGTAGCCCCAGATGTTCCAGTATTTCTCATTCACTAAGTTCGTGAAATATGCCTGATGAGAACAAAATAATCAAAAGGGAAACACTTCCTCTTTTGAATCTGATCCAATACAATAACAAGTTTCCTCCCGACACATTTCGAATGTTATATTAGTAACAATAAATGTAAATAGGAAATCTCTCATCTGATGAGTAATATTTACACCCTTTAGCTAGAAACATTACAGTTTCTCAAATTAATCATCTACCTTTCTTTGAAAAACATGGTACTTTAAAAAGACACACACAAATAGCAAAGAATATAAAGTTTCCAGGGGCAGACTGAAGAACACAGGAAAAAATGAAAAGTGCGAGAACACTTGACTTCTCTGCGGGTACTTAATGACTCTCTTGTATTCCTCCCAAATTAAGTATTCATTACATTTAATTAAATATATATATATATATATATTTCTCTACTTGGTGAGCTATTTAAGGAGTCAAAGTGAGATTTTTTTTTCTATTTACTAAAGAAAAACAAGGTCTCTTATGAAAAAAGCTCTTCTCTCATCTGTTTATTCTGGTAAGTTACCAATGCATGCTTAATAACCTCAGGTATGCTTTCCTAAATGACAGAGGACAGGAACCTAGCATAGCTACAGGCCATGAACGAACTTATTTCAGCTGTTTGCTCAAACCCACGGAGAGGCTGAGAAGGCGAGAGCAGGGCAGAGGAAGGCAGGCACGGGGCGCGCTCGCTCACCTCCACAATTTCCGTGCTTGAGTATCTTGTCAGAGCCTGCTCCGCGGGGTGGATCACGGAGATCTGCACCAGTGTATTCAGCTTCCGATCACGAACGGGGGCCACAAGATCCTTGCATGCTGGCAATGACAGCAGAAAGAGAAAGAAAAACTAACACGGTGTCTCAGGGAAAAGTTCTGTCCCGAGCTGGAAGTAAACTTAGCGACGGCGCTGAAGGAAATCTCCTGGGACTCCGGCTGATTTTTACAGAGGAAGTCCCTTGGAAGTACCTTACAGAAATAGGAAGTCACGTGCTGCGGAGCTGCATTGAGAGTTCATTTCCACTGACCACATTTGCCGCTCCTGCTCGTCTCGGCCGCCCTGGGATCCCAGCTCTAACGTGTGACTCTGCACACACAGCTCAGGGACTTGAGAGACTTAATTAGTCATTAAACCCTGCGCTTCAATTCACACTCTAGACAAAGTAAGCTGAGTCGGGCTATATCCGGGAAACTTCATGCTGTTCCTTATTGACATTGGCGGGAGTAGTTCAAACGTACCAATGCACTCTTGGTCGTTACCAGTCTGTTGGCTACAAGCAAACACAGCGACAGAAACTGGGCAGAGGGGCTACCCTACCCAAGCAGCGCACAAGCCACAGGCGAGCCGCAGAGGAGGGGTTAGAAACGCCCTCTGTCTGGGATTCCAGCCAAGTCTGGGACGAGAAATGTGGAATAAGGATGGGTTAATTCTTGCCCAGGGGCCACAAATGTAAGAACTCTCTTGAGACACCAGGCTCATATTACAGACTCTCAGCACCATACCATATTTACTTGAATATTTTCTCCTCCCACATACCATCCCCACAGTTTGGGGGGAAAAATCCAAAAATATATTCCTTTGCATCATGTCCAACATCTCTTGTCCCCTGGCTTTGAAATAGTAGTTTTACTACCTGGAGTTGGATGGCTAAGTCTGATGCAAAGTGTCCTCACCAGAGGGGGTTCAAGTTAGGCTCAGCTGGCAGCTTAAGGCAGGCTGGGAGGACACTGGGATCTAGATCCTTAGTGAGAATGTGCAGGACTCTGTATCATCCTTACCCCACACTTCTGACTGCTGCAGGAAGGGACAGAAGGAGGGGTGCATTTAAACTATGCTCTGCCACTGCCCCAATTTACAGGACCTTCATCCACTGAGACCGAGGCACTACGGCTTAAATCCGAAACTTGAAAGCAAAGGAAATTTTAAATGCAATTATCACCTCTCAGTGGCTTACAGATATCTCGTTTATAGAAGCAGAATGGGATAGAGGAAAAAGCAGGAGCTTTGGAACCAAATAGGTCTGGTTTTTGCCTAGTTCTATTAGCTAGGCAATGCTGGGCAAAATTTTTTACCTTCTTAACTCTTCTTGCCAGACTTGGAGATCCTTTTATTCCTGCATGGTATTTTGTCATGATTTTTCCTTCCTTAAACCACCTCTATTTAAATGCCTCTATCAATGCAGGAGAGCTTAGGAGAGCATATGTGGAAAAAGTAACAGCTATAGTTTATTTAGCCCTCCTGATTTTTGAGGCATTTTGCTAATTATCTTTTGATTTCTCAACACAGAACTTTGACTTACTATTTCAGTTTTACATATTAAGAGCTAGAGGCTTAGAAATAGTAAGCACTCACACTCCCATTACTACAACCCTGGTGGTTTGTTTACATCATTCCCCATTAGCTCTATTTCTTTTCCTGGCTTACTGAATTCCTCTCCTACACAATGGCATCTCTCTTTGGAAGACCCACTGCCATGATTCTTTATTGTCTGACCCAAGAGATCTACAGTTTTAGGAAACTGATGCGAGGTTTCAATGTCAACATATCTCCGGAAGGAAAAAAAAAAAGCTAGATTTAGACTTTACTGTTCTTCGGTGGTTACTTTGATCATTTCCTCTACTTGCCTTATGAATGTGTTTAACTTCATCCCTCATTCGCTTGGTTTTCTGCTCAGAGCGTACAGCTTTCTCTCCACTTACTGATATTGACTGTATCTGTCCCTGGATTTTAAAGCTGAAGTTTTTTCACTTCAAACACACGCCTCTTGCCCTCTTCCCGGTTGTAGCCTCATCTCTACCTGATGAGCTTATGACACCTTTGCTCAAAATGAGTTACTCCTTTTCAGATTTCTTATCAGGCTCGATTGTGGGCTGTGGTTATTTCCCAGAAGTGAGCAGCTATTCTCCATTTTATCAGTGAAACTCTCAGACTCACTCCTAATAAAAACAGAAAATCTTCATCAAACTTAAATCCTCTGTCCAACCCAATTTACAGATATCCCAATACTGAAGAAGCAAAAACAGCAATAACGGGCATTTTGTATTTCTCTATATTCTATATTTAAAAACAGACATAGAAAACAAAAACTAAACTTGTGTCTTGGGCAGCGCATATCTCTTTTCTTCCCAACAGCCCAGAGGATTTTCTGTTCTCTCAGTAGGATGCAGGAGGGTATCATGAAAAGACCCTGAGATCATTCAGAACTCCTGAGCTCTATTCCCACATTCCTTGTTTTTTAGTTACGTGATGTTAAGTCACAAACTCTTAGACACTCCATTTCTTCATGGAGTGTCTTCTTCTGTTTTCCTGTCTCTTAGGGTGGAGTTGAAAAAGACATTAGCCCCTTTTTATTAATGGACTTTTTTACGTAAAATAAAGTTTACCAGTATTATAATACTAATATTTACCTATGTGAATATCAACATCTACCAATATTTAGTGTTTTATTATTTTGTAAAATGTTTTTTTATTGACTCAGTCATATTCAGATACCTCCTTAAACGCTGTCACCAGGTCCAATATTTCTTTGTAAATACCAAACCAGTGCATGAGTCATTGCATTTCATATAGTGAAACCCATACACCCCATGGCTCTATACATACTGAAACTGTCCCACTGGAGGGGTGATAAACGGTGAGTGATTGGATTGGATTGCTTCATGGAGATACTACTCATTTGATCACTATAAAGTCTAACCCGCATACGAATTGTTTGGTAGCTAATAAAGAAGCCTGGAAACTCTATTTTTCAGTCTTCCAACTACTGCCCATTACCCGAACAAAACTCTGCTCTGTATAAATGGCCTTTCTCAACTCATAAGACTAAAAGAGTGCTTTGGGGTTTGCTTCTGTTGTTTTGTTTTATTCATTTAAGAATTTCTTGAGTTAAATGGGTAGTTAATAAATGCCTCTCTGAAATCATTCATATATATATATATATATATATATTTTACTGGTTTTGTTTTGGACTGAGCTATTTAAAAAGGTTCCCAAAGTCCAGAAGACTACATATAGAAGACGCTGATAGGTTGGGATTCAAGGGTTCTTGCGTCCACTGAATAGACTGTTTTACTTTTTACTGAAAAGGGAAAAAATAGCAATATAGAAGTAATGAGTATTTTTTAAAAATCTATAATATAAAACTTTTATTTAAAAAATAAACTGGGTGGCACAGTTGTTAAGCGCCTGCCTTTGGCTCAGGGCGTGATCCTGGCATTCTGGGATTGGGCCCCCACCTCGGGCTCCTCTGCTGGGAGCCTGCTTCTTCCTCTCCCACTCCCCCTGCCTGTGTTCCCTTTCTCGCTGGCTGTCTCTCTCTCTCTTTCAAATAAATAAATAAAATCTTTAAAAAAGATAAAATAAAAATAAAATAAAAATATAAAAGAGCTCTGAGCCTTTTTTTTTTTTCCCGTTAACTTTTCTATAGTAACTAGCAACATGAGGGTTCACCTTCTACTGCCAGTGCTTTGAATGAGATGCCCAGCCTCATCCCCAGCTCGGATTCATACAGGAGACAGCTCTCACTCGATGGAAGGGAATCCTCAGTATGCATGCAAGGATAAAAATAAATGGAGCTTCGATATCTGGGGGGAGGCCTAGGCACTGAGCAAACTGGAAAGCCTATGCTGTATTAACAGAGGGGACCTCTATTCAAATTCATTGCCCGAAGAAATGAAAACCCACTGTGGCTTGATTTGAGGGTTTGTCTGGGGCTTGAAATCCCAGTCACTGTGTAGGCTAAAGCTGTAAGAACCACACAACATACTTCTGTGAGTAGATTTGGCCTAAGGACCAGAGGTTTCTAACCTCTGCTCGAGATGCTCCAAGCTACTACTTGGCATCTTAGGAAGATAGCACAGATCATCTTTCGCTCCTGTAGTTCTAATATACGAGGGTCCAGGAGCTAAGGGGCAGGGTCTGCAGAGTTCTTGTTAAGTTAAATATTCTCTCTATGCAGAAATACTGTTTTCATAAAATATCAGTTTTTGTTTCATTCAGCGGTCATTTCTAAATCACGTCAACTCTCTTGAGTCCACACAGCCTTGTCATCATTCTAGCCAACTTTGGCTGGAAGCCTCAAACTGTCTCTAGACTCTGCTATCAAAGAGTTCAGTCCCAGCAATAATCATCAGAAGTAGAACACAACTATTCATTCAAGTGCCTTCGAATTCAGCAGCCTTGACCAAATCCTAACGTTCTAGGACCTGCATTTGATATGGAGTGTGCAAATGAGCAGAGATGCCTGCCATAGGCTTTCATAAGAGCAGGGGCAGGAGCCACCGGGATACTGTGAATTCACAATTGACTCCTAGCAACTCTCTCTTTCTCTTAAGAACTCTTTCTTCTTTAAAGTCAGATCACTTTTCTTGCCTCACTCCATTTCACTTCTCTTCTTGCCATTCAGTGTTAGTGGCATCTAACAAAGTTTATACTCTTTCCTCCAGAACAAAGCAATGGCCACAAGCAAAGGAGACGGGGGCCGGGGACTTTGACAGGAATTTCCACATCTCTATTTTCTGTTCTTACATTAGCAAAAGAAAGTGAGGCTTGGGGGAGAAACCACACAGTGTAGCATAAAGAACATAGAGGAATGACTTTTTCACTCAAGCACTCAAGATAACACTATATTTGAAAGCTGGATCCAGCCTAAGGGGTTATGTGACTTTGGATAAATTATCTCTTTGAGTCTCTACATTTTAATCTTTAGAATGGACGTAAAAGGACATATTTCATAGATTTGTTGTAAAGATTATATGAAGCAGTGTATTTAGAATGCTAGGCACATTCTTATTATTAACATTAATATGAATATAGTTATGGTTCAACACAAAAATGGATTTTATCTATCCAATATTCTTATGGTAGTTATATGCTTAAGATATTCCAGGTTGGTCCTAATTTTGTGTAACCTTCTGGTTTTTCAGTAAAAGCATTCTATTAAATTTATAGCTGTGATTTTTGGGGGGGTATTTTCTTGTTTTCATATAAATAAAAATGTTTTAAAATCTTTTACTGGATTATTTGTTAATTTCAGAAATCATAGGTATTAATATGTTGCCCTCTGTGAAATCAGATGCATACTTACACTTGTTAAATATACCTTGGAGGGGCGCCTGGGTGGCACAGCGGTTAAGCGTCTGCCTTTGGCTCAGGGCGTGATCCCGGCATTATGGGATCGAGCCCCACATCAGGCTCTTCTGCTATGAGCCTGCTTCTTCCTCTCCCACTCCCCCTGCTTGTGTTCCCTCTTTGCTGGCTGTCTCTATCTCTGTCGAATAAATAAATAAAATCTTTAAAAATAAATAAATAAATAAATAAATAAATAAATAAATAAATAAACAAACCTTGGACTAGGCACTTCCAAAAAAGAAGCCAAAAATAACAGAAGCTTTATATGCTGTCTGCCCCGCAGCTGAGCTACATGTAAATGGTCAACTCACGCTGTGAGCAGGGGTTTAGGTGGGGGGTTAGTGTTCCTTTATATAGAGAGCGATGGCTCACAGGGAAGCATTATCTTAACCCCTGAGATGTCCCAATGGCTTATGGAAAGGCTTGCTCCTCTGCTCTGTATACTTCCTTCATCAAAAAGGAAGACTGCACATGCTCATAAGTTGTCTTTTCCTCGCAATTAAAAATAAATGTTATAGCTAGAACCCAATATAGCCTGATGGAAGCATACCTTCTCCTTTGATGAAATCTTACCCCTTGTACCCTCTGCAGACTCTTCATAGAGAAAATGGAAGAGATAAACCCATGCCCCTCAAGGGCAAAAAAGGCCAGGGCACTGAGGATGGGGGATCTTGAATAAAAAAGCAGCCTTTTACAAACAGGGCTTTAGGGAAATAACCATCTGGCTTCTAGGCTCCCTCAACAGCACCATACTTATCTTACCATGGCTAAGAGGATCACCCGCTTCCCCCAAGGCTGTGGGAAAGACTCTTGCAGCCTAGAATACAGTTGTGTTTTTTAAATTTACTTCTCAAATTCTTTTTGTTCGTTCAGGTTTCTTATAAATGTCACATATATATCTTTCTCCTTGTACTCTAGAAAATTAGATGCCACTAATCAACTGATAAGCCAATTTGGGTTATGTTTCCAGTCCAATAAATTACTGTGTACTCCATTATATGGTTTCACAATTACCATCCTATACCAGTGATTAAATCGAGATTATACAAATTTACAACATACATTTAAAAAATGTAACACTTAAAAAGCTGAATAGCCTCTCTTTCTAATTGCTTTGCCAGTATAACACGTATAAAATGCTTTCCTGTTTTTAGTCTCTTCTTCCTTTCTGTTCTTTATTCTTCTTTTCTCTCCAGAATTTTGAGACAACAATTTTTTGAAGCCTAGGCTGCCAACCTCTACAATTCGGATCCCCTGGGTGGGTTCAGAAGACAATACCGCTTCGTTCCCAGGACACTGCATTCCATGATAATTCAGTTGTGTGCAGTAAAATGGCAGAATGCACACTGTCCCTGCTTCATATTAATATCCACAAAATGAGAATTTCCTAAGTAGTTGGGAATACTCGATTCACTTTTATGTATTTTCCGAAGACTGCTTCTTAGAAAACTGTGGCTCGATACCATACTGACTGATCACGGCCATTAACGTCTACAGTCTATGCACATTCAGTATTCTCTGTAGAACCTCTGAGAGTCTTTAATTCATTGAGTCTAGCATTACATCTTGCAGGCCTGTTCATTTTAGCATATTTTCAGCTAATCAAGGCTACTTTCTGTAATTCTTCTCATTTGGCATTTTCCCTTTGTGTTCTCTCTTCTGCCATCTCAAATTTCCTCTCCAACATATGTTTCTCTCATCACTCTGAAAGATGAGGTCATTGAAGTCATCACTGTATATTTAGAAGACTTGGGACTATTAGGGTCAGGAGCACATCTCTCCTAAGCCACCACAGCTTTTCCTTCAATTAAGCAGTTGTTTTTAAGTCCTTACAGAGATAAAACAAAAATGTGTTATTTCTCCCTTAACTGTTGTGTGGGAGATGTTAATTAACACATACTTCCCTCAAGAGTATGTGAACCATGCATAACTGCCAACATCAGCAATATTTGTTCGAAAAATAAAAAATATATAGAAGTTGGCATAAAAAGATTAGAATGTTTGGAACTCTTTCTCTTTTCCTTTTTTCGTTTTATTTTGTCTTTTAAGGCAATGAGTTAAAAAAAAAAAAAAAAAAAAAAGGTCCCAAATTCAAAATCAGGGCCTGACTCTTCAAGGAGGAGAAGTACTCCCCCATAACATGAACCAACAGTATTAATTTAAGGTTTTAGAAAATAAACAATGTTATTTAGAAAATAAATAATTCAGTGTTTAAGGTTGAAAAATAAGATATAAATCCAAGGGGTGCCTGAGTGGCTCAGTCAGTTAAGTGTCTGCCTTCAGCTCAGGTCATGATCTCAGAGTCCTGGGATCAAGCCCAGCCTTGGGCTCCCTGCTCAATGGGGAGTCTGCTTCTCCCTCTGCTTCTCCCCCCTGCTTGTGCTCTCTCTCTCTCTCTCTCTCTCAAATAAATAAATAAAAATCTTTAAAAAACCCACAAGAAATCAATGCGTGCACACACACACACACACACACACACACACAAAGCAAGTCATCCTAATGCAAGAATTCTTTAGACATACTGAAATAATGTTATATTTTTTGCTCCAATACTACAACCATAAAACACTAATCTCATACAAATTTTAAAGTTGTTTTCATTTAAGATAATACGTGAAGCATGCAAAGAAGATGGGGGTTGCGGGGCAGGAAACAAAATGTACTGCATACTTGCTACGTGTCAGGTAGCATTGGGCTTAAACTTTGCTTGTGTTAGCTCATGTCCAGAACGACAACGTGCCTGGTGCTGTCTCATTGTTCCACTAAATTCTGTCTCTCTCTCTTAATTTTTTTTTTTTTTTACTAGTCAGTCAGATTTGTGGATCACAACATGTGACTCAAGGATGAAGACCATATTTATTGAATTGTTTTTTACCAACAGCAGAGTATTCAGCTGTCTAATTTTCCCCCCAATAACGTCATCCTGCTCTGTCTCGTCCTCTGCACGTTCAATGGTGAGTTAGCTTTGTAACAAGAATTGTAAGACTCTCAATACCCTGATAATAGAACCCAAATAAAACATGAGGAAGCGATGAGACTAATGCCTTAGGGAGGAAGCAGATGACAGAGTTATTGAGGAATATAGGCAATAATTTGCAAGAGGGAATTTAAAAGATTTTGTTATAGAAACATTGCTTTAGAATTCTTGCTACACTGAGATTTGAGCACCACTACTCCTAAATTTCATTATAACTGGTTCAGTTATAAATTAGGCTAATTTCCTTCATGTAAAAAGCTGGATTCACATTGTAGGGAAGAAGGTCCTGATATAAATTTTTTTTAACTTTTCCCCCATAACAGAATAATATACAAATATATCATACCACATCTTATGCATGTCTCTGTGTGTGTTAAATAAAAACGTGTTGGCCTTTTAAAAGGAGAAAAAAAATGGCTGAGGAGATGAAATTCACTTCCTTAGTGTGGAACAGTATACATATGAAAATAAACTACCCACTTAGTACCAGTTCTGAATTTAAGTATCATTGAAGAATCTAGAGAGAGAGAAAAAAAAAACAACCTCTTCCTGGAACAATGGTGCTCTCGGGAAATGCTCTTTGATTGTCTGTGCTCTGGAGCAGTGAAGATGCCAGCTGTACAGAAGACAGCACATTTGCATATAAAAAGAACAAATTTGGTTCAAATCGCTTTTGTCAGTACCAGAAGACTCCCATTCTCCAGCTTGTCCCCAGCTCCCTCAGCTTCTTTTATGTCAATCCTCAGAAAATACTATTTTGTCTTGTTTTCGTATTACCTTGGTGATTGAGACTCCATCCTCAAGCAGCTGAATTACACACAAGTCTGTGCTCGCATCCCTTCAAGTTTTGATATCCAACCCTACATGCCGAAAGCCCCACACTGGTCTGGCATCATCACCCGACACTGTATTCAGACTGGGCTCTCTGTGTGCAAGCTCCAAATCCACGCTCCGCTTCAGAAACAAGAGCTTGCAGCTTTCTGCTGCTCTTTTCAGCAGGAACATATGTGCTGCTTAAGAAAGGATGAAAACGTTGTTCCAAGAATGGAAGCAGGTCCCTCTGAAGACTATAAGAAATACTCTAAGTCAGTTAATGGAAGTTTGTAGTGTTAGAACTAGGATAGCAGAAGTCAGAGAAAACAATGCAGAGAACAACCTTAAGCCTTTTACCTGCCCACAGGCCAAGATGACGACATTCTTCCAGGACTATCAGTTCGACAGGGGAACCAACAGGATTCCTATCCGGACAAGCAGAGGGTCCATCAGTGGATCCAGAAGGGCATGTGGGTTAGTAAGGAGTGGCTGCCTGCTTCCCTGTTTTACCTCCAAACCAAGAGATGTGGCCAGTGGGGCTGGTGGAGACAGTTACAGGAGGGGTGGCAGGAAACTCAGAGCCCGAATTACCAAAGATGGATGGCGTAGAGACGTGCACTCAGAGCTGTTGAACTCTAAGGACACAGAATGATTGATGTCTAGGAGGTATTTGGGAGGACAAATAAAGGAAATAGGGTCCTGGAATGTTGCTTCCAGGGGTTGATGGTCTCCTGAAAGAGTCCATTTGTTTGGGCAGGAAGTAGCATGCAATCTGGAAAGCAGTTGTTCAATCTGGACATCTTTACACATAACACATTGACTCACACTCTGGCTTTCACCAAATCCTGAATGAGGCCATTTTTAGACATGTTTTCCCAAACCAAAATATTTTAGCGGAGTTGCATTGTATATATTACACTTAAGGGCTTACATTTTAGGAGGTGGTGCTAAAATTAAGGTATTTTTTTAAATTTCAGTTAATATTATTTTTTATAAATGTGCTGCGCTTAGTATCTATATGTGGAATTAATCATTTTTTAATGAAATTGTTGTCCCTCTAATGCCAAATATTTTATAACTAGATTAAAAGCATTAAATTAAAGCCTTACATAAATAGAAAATAAGAGGGGAGAAGGAGGGATGGGGGGAATAGATTGTCCTGAGGGGGTAGTTAGCTTCTTGTTTTACTTGTCTCCATCTAAAACATCATTTGGGGGCAGGAGAGTTTTGAAGAGCTTGAAGAATGTAACTCCCCATCTTTCTTGAATCTCTTGAGTCAATCATACATGTGATTTTCCTGTAGAGAAGAGAAAATCAAGCTTTCGGGGTGTCAATTCTCCCATCACAAGATCGTTGACTCACAGGAAATAAAACAAGGTTTTGGTACAGATAAGCTAAAGCTAGAAATGACTCGCGATCCAGGAGACACAGAACACGAGAAAGAAGACAAGCGAGTATGTGTAGGTGAGAAAGCAAATATGGGATAGTCTGAGGGCAGGAAGGGTCTAATTCTTCAGAGCAAAATCCACAAGTTAACACTATGTGGAAAAAAGCGTAGATCAGACCATTTGAAAAGTAGGAGATAGTGGTTCTAGGAGAATCAGAATTTGAAGGAAACAAAGAGGATACTTCTTCGAAAAATTGGGATCTCCAAGGACAGCAGTTTAAACCTAAAGCTGAGCAGAGCTCCTGCTAGCTGACTGAAGAGCGCTTCAGAGCCTTAGCTACACAGGAAGTTTCAGAACAAAGGAGAAGTAGTTTACACTACTCAAATTAAAGAAGAACCACCTTCTCTACTCTCCCAGGATATGTGGTACACTAGATAAGATAATATGAGACACCTTCTGTTTGAAGGTCTCCTTGACAGTTCTTACTTTCTTTATGCACTAAACCACCCAAGGTTCCCGGTCATCGATCCCAGTCCTGACCGGGTGACTGGATTTGTGATGGAGTCTCAATATTCTCATCTGGAAATGGGGAATTATAGTTCTTCTCACTGAGTGTTTGTGAAGGTCTGATTCAATACGTCAAAAACAAGATGAATTTCTAACAACGCACTAATAATATATTTTTCATTTTCACACATATTTGCTCAAACACCTGTGAAATAAGAATTCTAATCTACAACTTACCCATGAAGAATCAGAATTTAAGAGAGGGTAAGGGATTAACCCAAGACAATAAATAGAATAATACCGTCAAGTGATCACTTATATATCTAGCACCATTCTTAGTGCTTTAAGTACACTACCACAGATTAATCCACAAGGCTCCCCCCAATAAAAATGAATTGTCTAGGGTCACACAGGTAGCCAGTAGCAGAATCAGGATTCAAATGCTCTCAGGATGGCAATGCAGCCCATGCTCTCAAATGCCGCCCATGCTCTCAAATGCCACCCTTGTATTGCTTTCTCTCAGGGTTTATGTAGTATAGACCGAAATGTAAGCTCAAAGCTCTAGACCCAGTGCATTTCTACTGTTTTAGTTGACTGTTATGCTTCTTGCTATTTGTTTATGTATGTTCTTACGAGCATCTCTGTAAGAAGATTGCTTGCTTCGTGATGCTGTCATAATACCAGAATCTTAAAGTGACTTTGTGAAGAACTTTAGGCATAAAATTCTACACGGGTAAGTAATCACCAGCTACACAGTCTAGTTACCGAATGCCCTTGTTCAGCTCAACCTATGACTGATTCTTCCTGTCAGTTCTTTCTAGAAGAACTCCAAGGGCAATAAGGCTCTATCCCTCCTAAAACATAATTTGTTAATAACAAAATATCAATGGTTAAATAATTGTATTTATTAATAATTTTAAAATGAGTTGCTTTTTACAAATAATTGTGTTAACAATAATTACAAAACATTTAAAGGGCATATCTAAGCATATACATTTATTTTATGACAAAACGTGAGAGGAAAAAAGCAATGGCGTTCATGGACGCGTTCAGTTCATGGATATTTATTGAACATCTAAATGTACCCAGCATGATTCTGGGTGACAGTTTCACAGCAGTGAACAAGAAAGAAGTTCCCTATTTTATGGACTTCTTCTAGTGAGACATGAAGTTTAAAATAATAATTTAGTGAGAATTTTAAACAGTGGGTTAAACTGAGTGTTGAGAGAGAGGGTGGATCGAGAAAAGCTTCTCTGATGAGGTGACGTTTGAGCTGTGACCGAAAACATACCAAGAAGCCAGCTTAGAGAGAACTACAAATGCAAAGACCCAAATGTTTGGCTTGTTTGAGAAGCAAAAAGAAGACCAAGGACGATGAATAATGAGCTAGAAGGTTGGCATAAGTATGGTGAGAATGGTCTGCTCCTCAAGATCCTTATGGAATATGCTAGGGTATTTCAACTTTATTCTAAATGAAATGGAAGTCATTAGAGGATTTTATCTAGGCAAGTGAAGAAATCACATTGATAGCTTGAAAAGACTACTCCGGCTCTTCTATCAGGAGGGGACCATGCAGAGGCAAAAGCAGATGCCAGCTTCCCATGAGGACCCCCCTCACTGGCCCCAGTGAGAGCTGTTAGCTGCTCAGAATTGAACCACAGCAGTGGCAAAGGAGAGGGTTGGTCAAATTCAGAAAATACTTTCAACACAGAAATTATAGAACTTGGTGAGGGATTTAATGTGAGGTTAGGGAAAAGAAGAATCAAGAAAGGGTTAAAATTTGGGGACTGGCATAATTGAATGGATGGTCATGCTTTTTATGCAGATGGGCATTATGAAGGAACAACATTTTGGGAGGGACAGGAACGGGAATCAAGAAATCAGGTTTTAATTATCTTAAGTTTAAAATACCTCCTAGATGAGCAAGTGGAGATATTTACCAGCCAGTTGAAAATGGGAGTTGGGGGCTCCATGGAAAAGTGAAGGCAAGACTTGGAAACAAAGGCCCATAAATGTGGTTTAAAAGCCATGGATTATGAAATTGCTTAGAGTGAGAGGGTATTTAAGTTTTGTGTGGGGATAAAACTGATAACCTGAATTTGGCCAAGTTTTGACCTGGGAATACCTTTTTTGCTTCAACAGACTTCTGAGACCTTACCACTATAGATAACAGCCAAGAACAATCTTTTGTCCTTGGTAAAGTAGAGGTAATAGGAGAGTAAGTGGCAGAACACTTAAAAAGCTTTGGGCTTTCTCATGCCTGGTATAAGACCACAGGCAAGTCAATTAACTCCTCTGAGAGTCAGTTTCTTCCCCTGTGAAATGGGCATAGCACCACCTTGGCCAACTGCAAAAGGTCAAAGCTAGAGTAAGAATCATTTGGGAAAAGACTGTTTTATACAGTGAGAATGTGAAGGGACTTTTCTTTAATCCTGCGTTGCACTCTACTAGGTCTCTTCTCTTCCCCACGGCATGATTCCCAGGTGGCCTAGGATACATTTGGATACCATCTGCTCCACAAGAAGGCTGACTGATCAATTTCCGTCACACAGACAGCAGCACCAGGGGATCTTGCTCCCTTACAACCTCCGTGGCTTTCGACTTTATGCAAAGGAAAACCACCTAATGAACAAAGCCCCTAGGTAGTCCTGATTCCCCAATTACCCGTAAGTAGCAACAGATGCTGCAGAGGTAGACCTGTTCCAGTGACCAGCCGCTCTCAGTAATGAGACAATGGAGGGAAGAAAGTAATTAGGCAAATCACACAGAAAGAATAATAACTAGATGGGGCATGTTGATCATGGATAAAAGACACAAATAAAAAAGGTGGAAAGGAAACATTTAAAAAAAAACCTCTCATTTCACAATTTGCCAAATCTATGTGAAGAATCAATTTTGGCCTGTGAAGTTAGACCTGGTGAAAGACCTCCTTTAATTGAAAGCTCCTATGGTATATTACTCAGAAAGAAATGTGACAAGGATAGATATACTTTATCACAACATAATTCAATTAAATGATACGGTTGCAGCAAACAGGGAGTGGGAAGAGAAGTTTGATTCTCATATACTTCTCCTTTATTAATGATGTCACATATCTCAACTCCCTGAAAAGGCCAAACTAGAATCTAGACCGGTGTCAGTAAGGACAGGTTATATTCCAACTGCAGGACACATTCAATCTCGAGACTCTAGAAACCACTACCCACACAACAGTCCTATTAAGAAGCTCTAATTGGTTCATTTTCTCTTCTTCCAGCTAAATCCCTAATGATTTCAGCAGTACAAAAACGTAATGCAGGTCTTAGATAGCCTTTTATTGTCTTCTCTTTCCCATTCCTGCACTTTTAATCATCAATCACAAAGAACGTGGCCTTTGGAGTTAAAATCTATATTCTTCCACCTCCTAGCCTTATACCCTTGGGCAAGCAACCGAATTCATCTGTGAAACATGAATAGCGAGAAGCACCTAAAGGGTCAGTTGTAGAAGCAGAGATAAAAAATGAAAAGGATACAGCCTAATACCTGGCACTTAGAAGGAGTTCAATAAATGATACCAATTATTATTCCAAAAATAGAGTCTTGACCTCCTGCTCAAGGAAGTACTCATTGAGTACTCACCCAAGGTTATATTCAAAATAATAAATCTTAACCAATCATTAAATACATGTCAGATACTAGTTTAAGTGCTTTATGTACATTAACTTATTTAATTCTAGCAAGAAACTTATAAGGTAGCTACCAATACACTTCCCATTTTATAGATAAGAAAACAGAGATTCAGACTGTAATTTTTCTAAGGTCAAGTGGCTAGGTGGTAAACAAAGACAGGATTCAAATGCTTGCAGTTGGCTTCACACTCCCATCTCTTAACTGGTGAGATATATTGCCTCCCCACTCAGACTGTAGACTGAAATCTGAGCCTGAGATGCAAATCCACTTCTATTAGTTGTCTATTATTTTGTTGTTGTTGGGCTGTTGGTAAATGGTTGTTCTGAAAATGTCTCCTCACAAGTACTGCTCATTAACTGATGTTGTCAAAATTGAGATAGCTTAAAGAAAGGGAAGATTCTTCCATACGCAAACTCTGCATTGGTAGGCAGTTATCGGGGGCACAGCATGGCTAAGCCTTCTTTGAGTTTCATCTAGCATAACCCCAAAGCCAGTAAGACTCAATTGTTCCTGATACCCAAATGCAATTTGCTAGCTATAGACAATGTGTAAAAAGTTGTGTTCATTTAGAATTTTTTTTTTTTTAAGATTTTATTTATTTATTCGACAGAGATAGAGACAGCCAGCGAGAGAGGGAACACAAGCAGGGGGAGTGGGAGAGGAAGAAGCAGGCTCATAGCGGAGGAGCCTGATGTGGGGCTCGATCCCATAACGCCAGGATCACGCCCTGAGCCGAAGGCAGACGCCCAACCGCTGTGCCACCCAGGCGCCCCCATTTAGAATTTTAAAACAAGTTTCTAATAAATGTGCAATGGTTATAAAATATTGCAAGAGAATTCCTAGAGCCTTAATTTGTTTTTGTTGTGGGATTATAAGTAATAAAGAGGGATATGTAAGTGAGCATTAAACGCATCACCTTGGAAAATGAGCTCTAGGATGTTGTTTCATGAAATTTGCTACTCCCTTTGCCTGAATTGTCTCTTGTGTCCCTCCTAAACCAACTGAAATCTTGCTCATCCTCCCATTTCTGGTCCAAGTGCCACTTCCCCTGAGATGTTGTTTCTGATTCCACAGTTGTATTTAATTACTGTTTGCACAGTATTTCCATAGTTGTTGGTGTGTGCCCTTATTTTGCCCTTACCATAATCTGCCTAGCATTCTAGTTGTTTGTCTCCACCACCTCCTAGAAATTCATGGAAAGCAGGAATTAATAAGAAAGGGATATAGCCTGGTGGTTCAAAGCAGGAGCTTCAGAATCAGACTTGGATCCCCCCCCCTTTTTATGAGAGAGAAAGAGCAGAAGTGGGGGGAGGTAGGGCAGAGGGAGAGAGAATCTCCAGCAGGCTCCATGCCCAGCTCAGAGCCTGATGCAGGCCTCAGTCTCCCCACCCAGAGACCATGACCTGAGTAGAAATCGAGAGTTGGACACTTAACTGACCAAGTCACCCTGGCATCCCTTCAACTTGGATCCTGACTTTGTCACTCAACTTTCGTAAGATCTTTGGAAAGTTGACCATTGAGAATTTTACATTTTTTACCTCTCAAATGAACACAATATAGGAGAGCATGCTCTGTACTCAGATTCTTTGGTTCAAATCTTGGGCTCATTTTCGACCTTTTTATGCCTGTTTCCTTTCCTATAAAACAAAAGTGACTGATAATAGAGCAATTACCTCATAATTAAATTGTGAAAATTAAAGTAATTAATTCATGTAAATTATCGAGGACAATGTATGGTAAACAAACACTTGATAAATGTAGTTATGTCTAGTGTTATCACCTTGTGGAGTTGTGGTGAGGAAAACATGGCAATCTGTTTGTAAAGAGGTAACTACCATTTCATAATACCATGAGTATCATAGAGTCTCAGAAAATGGTAGCTACTCCTGTGCTATGACTGTGATCCCAGCACTTTGCACAATGCCTTGTCTTTAGACGGTCCCCCGCAAATTATTGTTCAGTGGAAAACCATGTTTTATAAGGAAAGTATCATACTGTAAGAATCAAGAGATTGGCAATCTATGTATGACGAAGCAACAAAATAGGACAAGCACAGGTCTGATCTAATTCTTACTAGGTACTTCTATTACTGCTGGAAGATGATCTTACAGCTTATAAGAAGTAATATTTTATCAATAAAAATTAAATACAAAAATACACCTCTGTGCTTGGTATTCCCTTTAGCTGGAGCATCGTACCATGAATAGGGTAAAAAGATTCAAGAAGATAGACTAGAATGTTCCATTTTCCCAATGGAGCTTTGAAAAAGTCAGAGCTTTATAATCATTTATAGAACACAGACCAGCAGGAAAGTAGAAATGAACATAGGAAAGAATTGGTAAGTTTGGCCTCCGAAGATTTTTTTTCTTTTAGAGAATCATATAAAACAATTCCTGATTTATAGCCATTCATAAAGTATGAATGGACCTGACATGCAGGTTAATGAAGGCCCTAGCAAGCTATAAAAGCCGTGTCTATAAAGAGATGAGACTGTTTTTGTGCAGCTTGTCAGTCCGAGCACATTTTAATACACATTTCAAATTCTGAACACAGAAAACTGATCACATAATTTACATGACTTTCTGGTTTTTGCTGTTGTTTGTTTGTTTTTTCTAACCAGGCTGTGAGAAATATAGTGGCTCTATAGACAAAATCCAAAAGCAGTACACATAACCTTATACGTGATCCAACAGTAGAACAAAGTATTTAGAATCAACACCCTCCTGGACAAAGGCTTAACTACCAAATAGGATAACTTCTCCTTTCTGAAAGCCACTCCAATATTTGAATTTACCTACCTAGAGACATCTTGTCATTGTGCCATAACATAATGTGGTGATAAAACTGAATTTTAATTACTGAATTCTAGGATGGTACATGTCATTTACCTAGTATAGATGTTTAGTGGGTTGCATATCCACAAGACTGGTTTTTTTTAATCCTTCATTTCCACAGAAAAAATAGTTTCCACAAGTGGTAAATTTCAATTTGCCTATTTAGTCACATTATGTATGGCAGAACTGGCATGGCTTACAGAGTGAATGTGAAGTTAATTTCTTATAAAACACTTGGAATCACTAATTTTTCTATATATACCACTATTCTAAAAGACCAGAAGTAGATGAATCAAGAATCAAATCTGAAAACACATTTCCCATTTTCTCTTCAAGGAAGACAAGATGGCTGCCCTTTCTATATGTAACTTGGTATAATAATAAATAAGTACTTAGTGTATGCCTTTTGCATGTGTGTTTTCTGGATTTGAAGTCTTTATCTTGTTCCAAGCACCAAATATCTACTTATGCTGCTCTCCTGGTCTAAAATATAATTCCTCCTTTCCTCTTCCTATTCTTAATCCTATTTTCTTACTTGAAGAATTGATTTTAGTTAGTCTTCCTTAGGAAGCCTTTTTTGACTACTCCTTCCTATACTAGTTTGATCCTTTACACAATCTCTTATATTCTCAGAGACCCTAAAAATAGCTTAGCTTTTAAACGTCGCGTAACGATTTCAGGAGTCTTAGTTTGACCTCTCTAATTATGCAATGAGCTAATTGAATATAAAAAGCAGAATTTTACTCCTTTAGCTATGCCCCTTTTCTTGTTCAGCTATTCTGGTTAACCATTTTTTTAAAAATGGCAACACCTGATTGTGACATTTAAATGGGCACATTGCAGAGATTTGGGAAGATAGGAGAAAGTATAACAAAGGAAATTAGAATTCCACTAACTTGTCATAACCACAGTTAAAGATACTCATACCCATTCTTCCAACCTTATTCTTTTGTACATACAAAGAGAGTTAAATAAGGGTCATGTTGTACGTGTAGTTTGTTATTCTGCTTTGACAATTTTTATATTCTCTTGTTTGATAAAATATCCCTCTGACGGATCGTTCTTATGACTGTATAGTACTCCATCTTAAAACTATATGTTTCCTTATAAAAATTAAACAACACATGTTGATTGACTCTTAAGTAGAGAATAAAATACAGTGCCCTGTACTTTCCTTCATCCATTCTGAATTTGAGGTTTTAGCAGAAAAGTCAAGAAATGAAATGATAAAATGGAAATAGAGTTAACTATGTCTGAAAATGTATGATGATATGTGACCATTTTGAAGAGATAACAGATGCATTTCTACATTGTCTATTATTGATTTTTATCTGTGATAGCTTTCACTATATCACTATGAAATTATAGCAGTTGCTATAGCCTTATCGATTTTAGAGAAAACTGAAAAATGAATCAAGGCTCTGTTAAATAATTTGAGCCTCAGATTAGTCTGATTTTATATACTAATAAAACCTATGGGAGGAGTTGATACATTTTTTTCAAGAGGAAAAAGTCTCTGGAAAAAATTATCCCATAACTTAAATATGGATTCTTAAAAGATAAAACACCTTTACAAAAGGCAAGGGATTTAACTGTCTGTTGGCTTTGAACCTTCTCTCTCTCTATCTCTTGCTCACTAGAGGCTTGGCAGCACCTAATCGCCAGGGCTGATCCTATTACCCTGCGGTTAGGGGGTGAGAGAGACTAGAAGAGGCCACGGGGTCAGGATCTCACTGGATCAGTATTCCTTCTAACCCACAATTGTCCTGCTTTGACCTTGGCATTCTTGTCACCCAGTAAGTGGTCCTTCACTATCCTACCATTTCCTCTGAGGCTTTTTTTTTTTTTTTTTTTTTTTTTTTTTACTACAAGACCAGATCAGCTCCTAACTTGGTTTCATTCCTGATCAAACCAGCAATCCAATTCATTACCCTTGAGCCCCAGTATTTCCATTCCTACAACCCTATTACTTGCTGCACAAATATTTACTATAGCCAGGCCCTCTTGCTGAGAAAGTCACCTGGGTCTTATGTTCAGTATGGGCACTTTCTAAATAAGTGTCCATATCCTCAGTTCCTTCGGATACACAGAGGCCTTCTTTGGCCTCTATATCTAAAATAGTTCCTCCATCTCCCAAGTCAATTACCTCTCCCCCAAACACGTTCTATACAGTTGCTCTGTTTGCTATCTTCATAGAACTTAACACTACCTGAAATTATTTACTTACAAGTTTTCTATGCTCCCAATACAATTTGTATGAATGAATGATTTGTATTGTTAGAGATTTCACTCCAGCATCCATGTCTTTACATTCCTATCATAATCGACACTGAGGCTGTTGACATGCCTAAAATGTGTCTTTTGATGCACCCTTATGTCTGGTCATTGGCTTCCATTAGGTATCAGCCATCAAGGTATAAACCATTTTAAGAATATCGCTTCACAGTGTCAAATAAAGAACATAAGGACTACATGCACACACACACACACACACACACACACACACGCCATCTCTCCTATTTTAATATACATTAGTGCCTATTGTTTTGGATTTATGATATGTAGTATCCACATAAAATATGAAAACATACTCATAAGTATTCCATTGACTTTGGAGCTAGTAAATGGAGATATATAAAAGTAAACATTATAAGCATAAATGAAAGGATAAACTTAATAAATGGTTAATAGTTCTTTTATATCTTTGTCAAGATTAGTCTTCTCTATATATTTTCCACAATGGTTTCAAAAGAAATGCACCCAGATTTTAAGAAGTGACTCTCTTCTTTATTCTTTCTTTCTTTTTTTCTTTTATTTCCTTATTTCTTTATTTATTGTAGAGAGGGAGAGAAAGAGAGAGGGAATGAGCAGGGGGAGGGACAGCAAAGGAGACCAGCAGACTCCCTGCAGAGCAGGGAACCTGAGGCAGGGCTCCAGCCCAGGACCCTGAGATCTTGACCTGAGCCAAAATGAAGAGTCGGATGCTTAATTGAATGAGCCTCCCAGGCGCCCCATGATCTCTCTTTTTAAATGCTTACTTTGTTAAAATAAAAACAATATTATTAAACTGTAAGAAAATCTGTGTTCTCTTGGGTTTTTAATTATTTCTCTCTTTGTGGACATAAAAAGGGTAGCAACACATTTAAATGAAACAACGAAAAAGATGTGGAAGCAGGGTTGCAGATATAAGGATGAGTTACATAATTTAAATTCAGTAAACCATTGGAATGCAATGGCAATGGACCTGAGATACTCACTTTTTCAGTAAATGCTGAACTTGTGTTATCAAGACATTTTTAACCAATTAACTTGCCCAATTGCCTAAGCATCTTCTACCTCATTTACTTGAATAAAGATGTAGCAGAGGAAATTCTGCCAGACACAGTGATTTTATAATGGCATACAGACAAGGCAGAAACAAATCCTCAATGGAAAATATACAAAGCAATATGACACCTAGGAAATTAGTGAAGCTGTTTTCCCAATTTAAAAGCAAGACCATTGAAATCCTCAATTTATTTGAATATTCTGGCAAGGAATCAAATATCAAAAATCTATTTGAAAAATTAGGTGGAACAAAAGCCTTCTACTTTGTTTAATTCTTTAAAAAAGTTTTTTATTAAGATGCCTTATTTTTTGATTAAATAAATATGCATTTTTTAATAATGATAAAAAATACTTAGGAAACTATTATTCTCTCATTATTATGAAGTTAACTAGTTAGCAGGTGAAGTCTTAAAGAATTTGTGGGATTTTAAAAAAACTCAAAGAGAAAAGTATCAAAAAATATACAGTAAAACCTACATGAGTTTAATTGTAATGTCCTTGAAAGAGTTTTTAAAAGGCTTTTTTTTTTTTTTAAAGAAATGCTACAATTGAGGGTTTTAAAGTGCTCAAAAGCATAACAGTTTGGGGAATATATCTTCCAGGATCAACAACAAAATTTCCCGAAGACTCTAAATAATTTCGTTTACTTGTAAGGCATTTTTTTTTTTTTTGCCATGTGATAAGATAAAATTATCTGTTGTTAAGAATTCTAGTGGTTTTTCTGAATAAATATGAAAAAAGAAAAGTTTTTTTAATGGGAGGAATATTATTATCAATTAATTCTCAAAGCTGCTCATCTCTTGGATCGATGATTTAAAGCCAGAAATATAAGTGACGACAGCATTGCTACTGAATTTGACTGGGCTTTCAAAACAAAACAAATATAGCTAGGCCTTTGAACAAGACAGATAACTTCACTTGAAAAAGAAGATACATATTTGCCCTAGGCACCCTGTCTCTTGAAAGGTGGCCTCCGTGTTTGACTAATAGCCTCTCCTCTGATTGTCTTTGCCTCCTTCAGATTTCACCTTGTTCTCCAGGATGCAAATAAGAAGGCTTTATCTGTGTTTTGAAATACACTAAGTTACTCTAACAAATCTTTACTCTTTGAAATTCCAGTAAAATAGTAAAAAAATAATTCTTCCCTTAAAAATGAGAGACGAATAAAGGCTCAAGTAGTAAGAGTTACAGTGAGTGAAGAGGCTTGTTTTGCTACTCAGATCCCTTTCTGAAACAAGTTCTTTCTATATCTGACACCATCTGAGAACTCTCTAGGAAAAAAAAAAAAGTATAGCTTTTTGGTGATACCACAGAAGTTTTTGAGTTTTCACATTTTTGTTTCTTAATACCTGGGAAAAGAAAAAATCTAGAATCCTTAACGTAACAGCAACTTTCAGCTACATTTGTAACAAAAATAAAAATTTTTTAAAAATGAATTCTACCAAAATCTAGAACACTGACAACACTAAGTGCTGGTGAGGATGTGGAGTAACAGAAGTTCTCATGCATTGCTGGTGGGAACGCACAATGGTACTCGCACCTTGCAACTATTTGGAAATTTCTTACAAAACTTAGCATACTCTTACCATATAACAAAGTGCTCCCCCGTATTTACCCAAAGATGTTGAAAACTATCTGTACACAAAACTTGCATGCACCTTTATTCACAATTACCACAATTTGGAAGTCACGGAGATATCCCTTAGCGGGTGAGTGGACAGATAATCTGTGCTACATCGCAGCCTTGGAACACTACTCAGTGCTATTAAGAAATGAGCTCTCAAGCCACGGAAAGACATGGAGGAAACTCAAAGCCGCATGACTAAGTGCAAGAAGCCAATCTGAAAGGGTTACTGTATGATTTCAACTATATGACATGCTGGAAAAGACAAAACTAGGGAGACAGTAAAAAAATATCAGTAGTTGCCAAGGGTTAGGGGAGAGAGGGCTGAATAGACTGAGCACACAGGATTTTTAGGGCAATGAAGATACTCTGTACGATACTTTAATGATAGATATATGCCATTATACATGATCCAAATCCATAGAAAGTACAACACCAAGAATGAACCCAAACGTAAACTACAGACTTAGAATAATAATGATGTGTCAATGGAAGTTCTTCAGCGGTAACAAATGTACCACTCTGATAGGGGAAGATATGCATTTATGGGGCCAGAGGGCATATGGAAAATCTCTGTACTTCCTGTTCAACTGTGCTGTGAACCTAAAACTGCTCTAAAAATAAACTCTATTAGAAGAAACAATAAAAGCAAAAAAGTATGTATAGTTATTATCTCGATAAGTTACACTTCAAAATGTAATATTTTGAGCAAAGGATATAAATTTGACATCTATTTAATTATATAATGAAAATATATATTCCTGGAATAATTGAGACTCCAAACCACTAAAAACTACCATAGATAGTAAATGTACATATTTCGATTTGCCCATAACTTTATAAAACATGTATATTAATATATAAAGATTTAGATACCTGGTCTCAGAATAGGAAATTGGATACCTGTATGTATGATTCTATAAAACCTCATTGCTTTCAAAACATTTTAGAACCATAAGAAGAAAAAAAACCCTCTCTAATGGTTCATATGAACCATATTTTACCCTCTTTAAATACCATTTTGCAGCTAATTCCCTAATGACATTTTGCAGTCATACCGAATTCAGACACAGAGCAGGTCCCACTCACTAGCTAAAGCAGTGGATAGGCCACAGTGTGTACGTTTTTAACTCATCCTTGGACAAAGTTACAAATTTCTACATGTGACAGATCTTTAAAGTTGCTTAAGCAAGTCAAAGTTTTGAATTATTGCTAAATTCTCAAATACTAAGGATCTGTCCACAAAATCAAGATGGAAGAGAAAGGGGATTTTTGAGTATGTGACATTGAAAAGAAGAGGCAGAAACCTCGTAATGGCATAAAGGAAGACTACATGAGCCCAGTCTCTAGCTCAAGGAGCAGGTAAACACATGGATTTCCAGAAATGTTGATTGGCAGCAAAGTCCAGTCACTGTATTAGGATGAGGGCTGGGCATCAAATCTGTGGTCAGCTGACCTGGTTAAGAGGCACAACTCTGCCACCACTGAACCCTATACCCTTGGGTAGTGAACTGACCTACTCCACAGCTCACTCTCTTTACTTACAAATGGGGGGAAGTGACATCACTTAGAATGAGTTTTTTTCCCCCTCAGCTTTGTTATTTTTTTTTTTAAACTGAAGTATAATGAATATAGTGTTGTATTAGTTTCAAGTATACAATATAATGATCCAATAATTTCATGACATTTGTCAGTGCTCATCATAATAAGTGTACTCTTAAACTTTTTCATGTATTTTACCCATCTTGCCACCCACCTCAAAATAACGAAAGTTTAAAGTTTAAAGAACTTAAAGAACGAAAGTTTCTTATAGAACAATGTTCATAAAAGTTTGTAAATTATATAATGATATAAGCAGTGATATAATGATATATGCAATCTAAGGTTGTAAACTATATATACAAATTGCTCTTCTATTTATTACTATAAATCAGATAGAATTCCTTACCAAGGATGAATTCTAACTGTGGTTCATTTGGAGTCTTCTGAATACCTATAAATAATGAGTAGAAATTCAGATTAAAGATATTTAACTCATAATAATAAAAAATATGTCAATACATATTACTATGCTTCACCCTGCCCAGGTCGTATAAATACATTATTTGGCAGAAAGATTTAACTTAGTTAATTGTTCAAATTTATAAGCAGTTGGTTCTCAAGGGAGGACATAATCTTTATAGCAGAACTAAATATGACTAAAGTTTTGACTGATTTACTTAGCACTACAGCTATAAAGAAACTGAAAAAAACATATTTTTGCAGCTTTGACACATTTAAAAGGTATTTTTCAATTGTTAGTTTCTCTTAGATGCATGTAAACAAAGGCAAAACCTTAAAAAAAGATGACCTCACAAAAGTACTCTCTTACGAAGATTTCTCTTTCAAACCACTTTGGCCTGCTGTAAATAGCAAATTATTAATTATAGAGCTATGCCTAATAAGGTGATGAAAGACATTATGGTGGTGGTTATTATGCCAAATTCCTGATAGCTCAAACCAATGTTCTGATAAATGTTTCTATTCCTTTTTTCTTGATTCTTAAGAAATCTAATAACATGGCTAAATGATTTAGAGTGAAGTGGAGAGAAAGTCTGAGAACAAAAGTAAGGGCATGGGAACATGCAATGGTTAGAAGATAGCAAGTTCAGGCTGTGCCGAGTGATAATTTGCTATAATGTGATAATGTGGATATCTGATGGCCACACACAGCTCAGGGTCTTCCTAAACAAAAGGGGATGAGAACTTTGATGCCACTTATTATAACTCATGGGTGACCAAAGAAGCAAAACTAAAATTTATGTAAAAATAAACTATTTGGTAATAAATGTAAGAACATTACAAAAATAATTTTCTTGTTTATTTCTACTTGTACATTTACCAAATACAATTTAAATTTACTACTAATATATTGTCAGAACCACCTCTTTGTATAAAAACCATCTATTTTTTATTTACAAGGTTAACACTTTTTTTTTTTTAAAGATTTTATTTATTTGTCAGGGAGAGAGAGAGAGAGAGAGTGCGCATACACAAACAGGGGAGAGTGGCAGGCAGAGGGAGAAGCAGACTCCACACTGAGCAGGGAGCCCAGTGTGGGACTTGATCCCAGGATCCCAGGATCATAACCTAAGCCAAAGGCAGATGCTTAACTGACGGAGCCACCCAGGCGTCCCCAGAGTTGACACTTTTTTGCATGGTAACCATTTATTTTTTTCTCCTGCTGACGTTTAACAATATTATGGTTAAAAATTTTACACTTTCCAAGAGAGATGAGAGTGACAATTATTAGTTAGATTTCTGTTCATTTCAAATAGTGTAGATTTTTTAAAAAATAATTAACAACTGCTGTAAGCTTTGACAACCAAATTTCTTAGAAAATTTATCCAACCAATACTGTTTTCTAAAGACAGAATTCATGCTGAAAAATAAAACCAAAACTCTGGAATTTTAAGCATGAGAGAAAACATACAATTCTTCCAATGATTTTAATTACTTGAGTAGCACAAAAACCAATTCTAATGCCCAAATGCAAATCTTGGCAAATCTCCATGCTTGCTCTATTTATGTGACTTTGTGCTCTCAGGTATAGCAGTGACAATCTACATGTCTAGGGTAACCGTTGTACCCTAATGCTTTCAGATTTTTTTTTATTTATTATTTATCCCTAATGCTTTCAACTTATATGCTTTTGATTTTAAAGAGAGCATTTCTATGTTCAAAAAATAATAATTTCACATGATATTATATAAATGCTAAATAGGTTTACTTGAAAAGTATTTATTAGTGCCTTAATACACATTCAAGAACTTTGATTCTACTATTTGATAATTAACCATTTCATAGGCTATCATCTATCTCACTCAAGATAAAAGATGAGAAGCACATCATAGACACATTATAACAAAATAAATAGTGCAAATGAAAAAAAGATAATTTCATGGCATTTGTTAGAACCCAGGTTTCTGTGATTACACATGCATGTGTGTTTAGTTGACCTAATCTGCATTTTCAGAGAGTTACAGAGAGGGGAACACATACTTACTTGTGAACTGGAAGTCCCCAGTATCACTTGCCTGGGGTGTGGGAAGAAAGTGCTGGCCTTCTTCTGATGCTCCTTCCTCTTTGATTTCCATGATCAACCTTCACACTTGTTTAATCTTCCAAATTTTCGTGTCCAAATATTATTGACAATGATTCTGGTTTAATATAGTTGTATCTTCACATTAAAGGCCTATATTCCACTCTGAAATTCTGCATTTAGGAAATAGCAACAGCAAAAATCTCAGTTATTTCAGAGTTCAGTATAAAGAATTAAAGGTAGGTAGAAACTACAGATTCCCTCCTGCCTATCTCACTTTTATGTCCAAGATCAATCCACCCAGTGAACATGCCATAAACTCTAAGTTAAATGGGTATTCTCTAGGCAATTATTTTATGGTCATATGAGGGACTTGTAGATTCTGAAAGGTGTATTCTTTCTCTTCTAGTTCATCCTGTGAAATAGTAGATAGCTCGGGGCGCCTGGGTGGCACAGCGGTTAAGCGTCTGCCTTCGGCCCAGGGCGTGATCCCGGCGTTGTGGGATCGAGCCCCACATCGGGCTCCTCTGCTATGAGCCTGCTTCTTCTCTCCCACCCCCCCTGCTTGTGTTCCCTCTCTTGCTGGCTGTCTCTATCTCTGTCGAATAAATAAATAAAATCTTAAAAAAAAAAAAAAGAAATAGTAGATAGCAATAGGGGCTGCTAACTTAATATGCATCTAATTTAGCAGCAAGAGCAGATAGCATCTTGTCAAGGCATTAGCATGTTTTGCCAAGGTGAATATTACTATTATTCCTTCCATTAGAACTACACTTTCATGCTCATCTCTCCATCCACCCTTGTTAGAACATTATCCATGAGCATGTAAAGATAATTTGGCATGACACTCTTCTTCCAATATGAGCCAACAAGTTGTACAAGAGAGTTTCCAACCTCATCATTATCCATAGAGTCTCTTGCTTCTCTTCCTGATAAAGTTTTAAATGGTTAATGATCAGAGTATATGGTGAAAAGAATGAATAATAATTCTAAAAAGCTAAAGCTCAAGGGGAAATGAAAGTAACAGTAAGATGATGAAAATCAGCAAGGGGGAAAGAAATCCTCTCCAAGAATGTAATACCCTATGCAGAAAGCCTCCAATAGCTTCAAATTCATTTTGATATTTAGCCTGATATATAAGACCAAGAATGAATTAGGAAAAAAAAAATCAATGTTGTTTTAAATCAAGTTACCACCTGAATTAAAATGTATAAGAAATCTTTAAATGTCTTACAATGTTGTTTAAAGAGATAGTGACAATCAAGTTTGGTTTGGAATAATGATTTGGTCTCCAACTTCACTAATCCACAGCCTTAGTCTTTGTTGTTTTAACAAAGCAGCTTCATTTGTAATTCTGCTCTGGTTTTTAAAGATCATCTGGCAAAAATTAAATCCAGAAAGCATCTTGAATCTTTAGAAAATATTATAATAAAATTGCAGATAAATACACATTGGCTTCTCAGGATACAACCAAGAATAAAGGCCTGGGGTAAAGGGCCATTGTGCTATCAATTAGACCAAATCCATCAATTTGAAAATTATATTTTGAATTAAGATAATGCTTTTTATTTTTTTGACTATTTAAATTTAGAAGTCTCTTCTGATAAGGACAGACGCATATTCATGAAGCCACATTCTATGACAAATTCATTAGCATTAGTGGGATAATATCTATGGAAGACTGCCATGCATGTGGGACTTGGATACAAGGACTTTGTTAACTTCCCTATACTTCTTCACCAAAAACTCAACCCCCAATCTTTATCGGTTATTTTAAAAATTGAAAAGGAGACCTAATTAAGGCAATATGGGTAAATTCTAGCAAAACAACAGCTCAGCACAGTATGGTGAATAATTAATAAAATAAATGTCAACTTTCTGTGTGAGTGAGTGTTCACCTTTGGGTGGATGGAGAGGACTTAAGATGCCTACACACACTAACATGGTCCCATTATAGGCGTATCTCACCCATTCAAAACTGAAAAATAAATTCAATTTCACAAATGAAGCCAAATACATAAGATATGGATCATATGACAACCCGTTATGATTTTATTCATTTTCATTCTACCTTTGTTGCATTTGAGGACAAATTTCATGTTTGACACCTATTACCAAGGGACATTCCTCAGAAGGAATCAGTTATATTACTAGAAAAGCTCGAGAAAACCACTGCACTTTCTAAGTGGTAGATACAGCATTTACCTATGGTTATGGTTAAGTACAATAGTTCCTCTTCTGTGTCTATTTGGAAATTTTTTGGTTTGGAGATATTGCACAAGAATAGATTTAAATTTTTACATACCACAAATATATTTTATTTTATTATCTTTTTCCACAAATGTATTTTAAATAGTCGGCTAGAGAGACTAAACTTAATTCTTAGAGCAGAAAGAAGCCACATTAAATATACCTACTGTAAGAGAGTGACATGATTATATTCGATTTTTAGAAAGTTTACTGGATGTCAAAGTAGAGAATGTACTAGAAGGTGGAAACGTAATAAGGAAACCAACTTCCTTGGAGGTTATTTTAATATTCTAGGAAAATAAAATAATAAAGAGAATCCAGGTCAAAATAGAAACAGATGACTAGAGAAGAGAATCTGCAAAAAAAATTTACTAAATATGGTAAAAGGCTATTAAATGGAATTACCTAGCCTAAGTAATGGAATTAGATACAATTTAGAATTGAGATGATGAAAGACAGGAATTTCAGGTAAAAACTAGTAAATCATGGACCACTAAACTATCCGGAGTATAAAGAAGGAGGGATTTTAGTCAAGGATGAGGAGTTTAGTTCTAACCATGTTGTTTCTGAAATGTCTTAAAATATTTGGAAAACAGTTGAATACATGAGTCTAGATTCCAGGAGAGATATTAAGTCTAGAAAAGTATGTTTTTGGAAATAATTGGCTATTATTTGAAGTCAAAGAGATTCAAGAAGTCACTGAAAGCAAGTGCATATAGTGAGAAAAAGGGATGACTGAAGACTGAACCTTAAGGCACAAAACCATTCAAGGGAGCAAGAAGAAAGGTTAGCTGGTAAAGGCACTGGCAGTGATAGGAGGAGCAGCAGAGAAGAACCAAGGGAACAATGTCATCACTCTACTTAATGGGTGTTTCTCAAGTAAACAAGGTCATTAAATTAAGAGACGGTAGCTCCCAGCCCTTCTCAACCAGAAAGCTTGTTTGAGAAATTGAGGCTACCCTGCAGTGGCACCTTCTCCTCCTGCCCAGGCAAGGGAGCCAAGAATATCTTCCGATGACAACTCCTGGAAGCTTTGCAGACTTATGGTACTCAAGCTGAGAGTGAGGCAGACAGAGCTGATCACCCCCAGAGCAAAGCCACTATTAGTTGTGGAGTGTTCCAGTGCTACATACAGACAAAGGGATTAATTCACAGACAAGGCTGAGGTTAGCTCTTATTTCTCTCAACCAGAGAACCTGTTTGGGAGATTGAGAGTAGCCTAGAGCGGCCCCTCCCCCTACTGGCTACCAAGGGAGCTGAGATATACTGTAGAGAGTGTCTTCCAGCTTCACCCAATCTGAAGGGCTGGCACTTCCAGGAAGCTGTGCAGCCCCGTGGCACTCCAGCTGAGAGGTGGGCAGGCAGAACCAATAATTTCCAGAACAAGCCTAGTGGCCATGTTTAGTCAGGAAACTTGGGGGTGGGGGTTGTCTTGAGTTAAAACAACAAACAAAAAGCTTTATGGCTTTAGAGCTGCTTCTCCCACTGCTCCTGGGAGAGAATCTGATTTATAACCCCACTTATCTCTGAATACAACTTTCAGCCTGTCCAACCAAGGAACCTAACTAGAGCATGTGGGAAGCTGCACAGCTCATTCAGGAGTCCTATATACAGTGGTACTTGAACAGACAGCACAGCCTGTGGCTTCCCCTATCTGCAGAGCAAAACCAGTTACCTCACTGGACCAGGGAATTCAGTGCATACTCTGGCTTGATTCAGGTCCCCAAAATAAATGATAAAGCTCCTGAGTCCCATCCTACTGCCCTGCCAGGGAAGGGAAGTCAATTCATAGCTCTACCCACTACCAAAATATTGAACCCAGTCCTGACCATCTAGTAAGCCTCACCAGAGAATCCAGGCAAGCATGGAGCCCATCCTACAGCTTCAATTGGTTAGGGAACAAAGCCCATAATACTATCCAACTGTTTTCAGCCCATGGCACCCACTGCACACCTTCCCTTCAGAGTTTGCTCCAAAACTGACCATAATAGCAGGGCTCACCTGCCCAAGGACATTACCAGAAGACATACCCAGAAACCCAAACTAAGCTGACTGTTGAAGAGCTGTCTCTACTAAAGAAAACTTTGAAGTCTAGAAGAGGAGCCCAATTATTCAAATAAACAGACAGAATTAATAAGGACATAAGATCACACACACACAAAATAAAATCAGGTAAAATATGATATCACCAAAGGAAATTAATAAAGTACCAATAACCGATCCTAAATAGAGTTCTATGAACTGTCAAACAAAGAGTTCATAATAATTATCTAAAGAAGTCAAGTGAATTATAAGAAGATACAGATACACAACTAAATAAAATTAGAAAAACAATGCATGAACACAATGAGAAGTTTGATAAGGAAATAGCTACCAACAAAAAAGCAATTAAATAGAAATTTTAGAGTTGAAAAATACAATAACCAAGCTGAATAACTCAATAGAGAATTTTAAAAGGAGACTTGACCATGCAAAAGAAAGAAAAAAAAAATCACTCATCTGAAGGATAAGACATTGAAAATTACCAGTCAGAGAGGGAAAAAGAAAAAAAGAATGAAAAAGAGAGAAGAAAGCTTACATAAATTATAGAATAGAATAAAAATAAATAATATGCACATTATGAAAATGCCAGAGAGAGAAGAGAAAGAAAGAGAGACACAAAGTATATGTAAAGTAGTAAGGCTGAAAAATTCCTGAACCCGGGGAGAGATATGGACATCCAGAACCATGAGATCCTAAAGAGGTTAAACTTAATAGGGTTACACTGAGACACAGTATAATTAAATTGTCAAAAGTCAAAGACAATGAAAGAATTTTAAAAGCATCAAGAGAAAAGAGAGAAGTTACATACAGCACAACCCCCATAAGACTAATAGCAGATTTCTCAACAGAAATTTTTCAGGCCAGGAGAGAATGTGATAACATATTCAAAATATTGAAAGAAAATGACTGTCAACCAAGAATTCTATACCTGGTGAAGCTAACCTTCAGAAACAAAGGAAGAAAAAAGAATTTGCTGGCGAACAAAAGCTGAGGGAGGTCATTACCACCAGACCTGCCTAACAAGAAATGCTGAAGAGTATTCTCTGAATGAAAGTAAAAGTATACTGGCTGCCTGGGTGGTTCAGTCAGTTAAGCGTCTGCCTTTGGCTCAGGTCATGATCCCAGGACCCTGGGATCAAGCCCCATGTTGGGCTCCCTGCTCAGCGGAGAGTCTGTTTCTCCTTCTGCCCACCTTCCCCACTCATGTGCCCACACACACGCGTGCTCTCTCTCTCTCGCAAAAATAAATAAATAAAATCTTTAAAAAAAAAAGTAAAAGAACATTAATTAACATCATAAAAATATAAAAAGTGTAAATCTCACTGGAGATAATGATAAATATAGAGTCATAGATAGATTCTGCAGTCTGCCAGTAGTGGTACATCATTCACTTATAAACCTAATTAGAAAGTTTAAAAAAGTAGTTAAAAGAATCATAACTATGATGATCCCTTATTAGGAACACTATTAAAAAAACAAACAAACATGTAAATTGTATCAGCAATAGCCTAAACTGTGAAGTGGAAGAGAAGTAAAAGTGTTAGTTTACAAACCCTATTGAAGTTAGGTTGTTATCAGTTTACGGTGTTGTAAGTTTAAGATATTTTTATATTTTTTTAAAATATATTTTTAAATTTAAACTTAAGATATGTTTAAGATCTTTTAAGATTTTCCACCACAAGGAGAAATCCTGTAGTATTTACTCAAAAGAATATGACAAAAAAGTCAAAGCATACAAATACCAAAAAACAAAACTCAAAAAAGACTACAAGATAAAACAAAAACAAAACCAAGGAACAACAGATCTACAAAACAACCAGAAAACTATTGACAAAATGGCAAAAGTAAGTCCTTACATACTAATAATTACTTTAGATGAAATGCCTGAATGGTTTAAAAAAACAAGATCCATCAATATGCTATCTACAAGAGACTCACTTGAGCCTTAAAGACAAACAGACTGAGAATGAAGGGATGGAAAAAGACATTTCAAGAACGTGGTAACCAAAATAAAGCAGGGGTAGCTATAATTCCATCAGACAAAAAAACACTAAATTAAAAATGGTAAAAAGAGACAAAGAAGGTCATTATATGATGAAAAAGGGGTCAATACATCAAGAGAAAACAACAATTATAAATATACACTCAATATTGTCACATCTAAATGTATAAAACAAAAATAAAGCTAAAACAAAACAAAATTAAAAAAACAGAACAAAACAAAGCTAAAAGGAAAAATCAACAAAAATACAATAATAGTTTGGGACTTTAATACCCCTCTCAGCAATGGATAGGTCATCTAGACAGAGAATCAATGAGGGAAAAAGTGGATTTGGACAATGCTATAGATCAAATGGACCCAGCAGATATATACAGAACATTATGCCCAACAACGCAAAATATATTTTTTCTCAAGATCACATGGAACATTTTTTTAGGATAGATCATGTGTTAGGGCACAAAACAAATCTTAGCAAATTCAAGAAGACTAAGACCACAACATAATAAAACTAGAAATAAAAAACAAGACGAAAATTGGAAAATTCACACTTGGAACAGATGGAAATTAAACAACACTACCCTGAATAGCCAATTGATTAAAAAAGAAATTAAAGGATAAATAAAAATGTTTCTTAAGACAAATGAAAACAGAAACACAACATACTAGAACTTGTGAGATACAGCAAACACAGTTCTAAGAGAGAAGTTCATAGAAATAAATACCTACATTAGGAAGCAAGAAAGATCCCAAATAAACAATTTAACCTGCACTTTAAAGAACTAGAAAAAGAACAAACAACCCAAAGTTATAATAAAAGGAAATCATAAAGATTAGAGCAGAAATAAATGAAATAAATAACAGAAAAAAGTAGAAAAGCTTAACCAAGAGTTGGTTAACTAAGATTAACTAAGAGTTGGTTCTTTCAAAAAGTAAACAAATTGACAAACTCCTAGCTAGACTAACCAAGGAAAAAGCAGAGAGGACCCAAATCAACAAAATTATAAATGAAAAAGGAGACACTATAACTGATACCACAGAAATTCAAAGGACCATAAGAGATCATGATGAGAGTGCCTGGGTGGCTAGTCAGTCAGTCAGTTAAGCATCAGCCTTTTACCCAGGTCATGATCTCAGAGTCTTGGGAATGAGCCCCGTATCGGGTTCCCTGCTCAATGGAGTCTGCTTCTCCCTTTCCCTCTGACCCTCCTCTATGCTCTTCTCTCTCTCTCTCTCTTTCTCAAATAAATAAATAAATAAATAAAATCTTTTAATAAAAGAGAGATCATGATGAACAACTATATAACAATAAACTGGACAATCAAGAAGAAATGAAAAAAATTCTTAGAAACATAAAATTTACCAAGATTAAATAAATAAGAATAAAAATATAAATAGACCAATTACTAGCAAAAAAAATTGAATCAATAATCAAAACTCTTCCAATAACAACAAAAAAGTCCAGGACCAGACGGCTTCACCAGTAAATTTTACCAAACATTTAAGAAGAATTCACTCCTATCATTCTCAAACTCTTCTAAAAAATTAAAGAGGAGGGAATACTCCCAAACTCATTTTATGAGACCAGTGTTATCCTGATACCAAAACCAGAAGAGACACTACTAAAAAATAAAACTACAGGCCAATTTCCATGATGAATACAGATGCAAAAATTTTCAATAAAATACTAGCAAACCAAATTCAGCAGCACATTATATATCACAACCAAGTAAGACTCTTAAGATGCAAGGATGGTTCAACATACACAAATCCATCAATGTGATAGATCACATTAATAGAATTAAAGAAAAGAATCATATAATCATCTAATAGGTGCAGAAAAAGCATTTACATAATTTAACATCCATCATGATAAAAACTCTTAAACAAATTAGTCATAGAAAGAACATATCTCAACAAAATATCACAACAAAAAATGACAATCCCACAGTTAACATCATACTCAATGGGGAAAGGTTGAAAACTTTTCCTCTAAAATCAGGGACTAGACAAAGCTGCATACATTCATGACTCCTATTCAACATAGTACTAGAAGTCCTAGCTAGAGCAATCAGGCAAGAAAAAGAAATAAAAGGAATCAGAATTGGAAAAGAAGAAGTAAAACTTTTATAAACAGAGAATTCTAAAAACTCAACCAAAAAACTGTTATATCTAATCAATGAATTCAGTAAAGTTGCAGGATACAAAATTAGCACTCAAAAATCAGTAGTGTTTCTATATACTAACAATGAATTTCTTTTAAAGATTATATTTAGTTATTTATTTGAGGGAAGGAGACAGATTGGGGGGAGAAGCAGAGGGAGAGGGACAAGCAGTCTCCATGTTGAGCACAGAGCCTGATGCAGGGCTCAATCCTAGGACCACGAGATCATGACTTGAGCCAAAATCAAGAGTAAGATGCTTAACTCACTGAGCCACCCTGGCACCCCAACAATGAATTTTGTAAAAAAAAGGAAATACAACCCATTTAAAATTACATCAAAAACAATAAAATACTTAGGAGTAAATTTAACTAAGGAGGTGGAAGTTCTCTACTATGTGACCTACAAGACACTGATGAAGGAAATCAAAGAAGACACACATAAGTGGAAAGATACCCCATATTCATGGATTGGAAGAATTAATATTGCCAAAATGTCAATACTATCAAAAGTCATCTATAAATTCAATGCAATCCTCATCAAGTTTCCGATGACATTTTTTTTTAACCAAAGTAAAGAAAAAGCACTCCTAAAACATAGATGGAACCACAAAAGACCACCATAAGTCACAGAAATCCTGAGAAAGAAGAACAAAGCAGAAGATATCACACTTTCTGATTTCAGCCTATACTAGAAAGATAGTCATCAAAACAGTGTGGTACTAGCAAAAACACAAAGCAATAGACCAATGGAACAGAATCAAAAGGCCAGAAATAAACCCAAGCATATATGGTTAACTAATATTTGACAATATTTCTCAATGGAGAACAGACAGTCTTTTCAATAAATGGTGCTGGGGTAATTGGATATTCACATGTAAAAGAATGAAACTTGGGGCACCTGGGTGGCTCAGACAGTTAAGGTTCTGACTCTTGGATTTGGCTAGGTCCTAATCTCATGGTTTGTGGGATCAAACCCCATTTCGGGCTCCACATTTAGCAGGAGTCTGCTTGGATATTCTCTCCCTCTGCCCCTTCCCCCGCTCTCTCTCTCTCAAATAAATAAATAATATTTTAATAAATGAATAAAACTTGACCATTATGTTACACCACTCACAAAAATTAACTTAAAATGGATTAAAGACTTTAATGTAAGAAACCATGGAACTCCTAGAAGAATACATAGGAATAAAGCTCCTTGACATAGGTCTTGGTAACGGAATTTTGTATATGACACCTAAAGCGTAAGCAACAAAAGCAGAAATAAATTAGTGGGATGCCTTCAAACTAAATAAGTCTCTTCACAGTGGAAGAAACCATCAACAAAGTGAAAAGATAACCTATGGAATAGTACAAAATATTTGTGAACCAAATATATATATATATTTTTAAAGATTTTATTTATTTATTTGACAGAGATAGAGACAGCCAGCGAGAGAGGGAACACAAGCAGGGGGAGTGGGAGAGGAAGGAGCAGGCTCATAGCAGAGGAGCCTGATGTGGGGCTCGATCCCATAACACCGGGATCACGCCCTGAGCGAAGGCGGACGCTTAACCGCTGTGCCACCCAGGTGCCCCATGAACCAAATATATAATAAGAGGCTAATACCCCAAAATATGTAACAAGCCCATACAATTCAGCATCAAAAAAAACAATAATAACCCAATTTAAAAAATGGGCAAAGGATCTGAACAGACATTTCTTCAAAGAGGATGTATAAAAGGCCAATAGGTAAATGAAAAGAGGCTTAACATCACTAGTCATTACAGAAATGCAATTTAAAAGCACAATATCACCTCATGTCTGTTTTAATGGCCATCATCAAAAAGACAAGAGATAACAAGTCATGCCATGAATGTGGAGAAAAGGGAACCTTATGGGAACTGTTAGTGGGAATGTAAATTGGTATAGCCACAATAGAAAACAGTATGAAGGATCCTCAAAAATAAAAAAAAAATAAAAATAAATAGAATTACCATATGATCCAGCAATTCAACCTTTGGAAATGTATCTAAAGAAAATAAAAACAGTAACTGAAAAAGAGATCCTCACCTTCATGTTCATAGCAGCATTATTTACAATAGCCAAGACAGAAACAATGTAAGTGTCCATAGACAGATAAATAAATTGTAAAATTGTGGTATTATATATATAATGGAATATTATTCAGTCATAAAAAATGAGAAAATCCTACCATTTGTGACAACATGGATGGACCTTGAAAGCATTATGCTAAGTGAAATAAGTCAGTGAAAGACAAATACTATTTGTCTTTGATCTCACATATATCTGGAATCCGAACAAGACAACACACACACACACACACACACACACACACACACACACTCCTAGAAAAAAAGATCAGATTTGCAGTTACCAGAGGCACAGGGTAGGGGTGGTGAAATTGGGGGAAGGTGGTCAAGAGGTAAAGACTTCTAGTTATAAGATAAGTAATTACTAGGGATGTAATGTACAACATGATGACGACAGCTAAAACTGATGTATGATATATAGGAAAACTGTTAAAAGTAAATCCTATGAGTTCTCATTAAAAGGAGAAAGTTTATTTTATTTTATTTTATTTTATTTTATTTTATTTTATTTTTATTGTATCTATCTGAGAAGATGGATGTTAGGTCTACCATGGTAATCATTTCACAATATATGTAAATCAAACCATCATACTGTACATCTTAAACTTATACAGTGGTGCATGTCAATTATCTCTCAAGATAACTGGAGAAAATAAAAGAATACAGAAAAAAAGTGATGGCTTTTCTTAAAAAGAATGGGAACACCTGAGTATATATAAATGCTGAAAGGACACAGACAAAAAAACAAAAGAGAAATTGAAGATTAAGGAGAAAGGGAGATGACTGATGGGGCAAGAAAAAATTTAGATGATATAATCTGCTGTAATGAGAGGGCGGGAGGGTGAAGAGAAAACGGGGCATGATTTGAAAAGTATGAACAGAAACTTGAGGATATTCTCCCCAATGGCCTCATTTTATCCCATTCAAGAATAAAGCATATTTATGAACTATGGAGTGCAAAACATTTCTCAACCTGACTTCAGAAGCACAGTCCATAAAGGAAATATTAATAAATTTAACTACATTAAAATAAAAAAATATTCTTTAAGTAAAAGATACCATAAAAGGTGAGGTAACAAATTATATACTAGGGAAATATATTTGTAACACAGAAACTTTCGGTTTCAGTTTAGGATATACAAAAATGTAAAGACAATTAATTATTCCCACCAGAAACTCAAGAAAAAGCTGAATATATAAAATCACAGCTTTTCCTTAACTAATCTGAGAGCAGAAGTCTCAGAGGAACCAACGAGCCTGAAATGGCAAATGTCTTCCTGGAACAGAGCTTCCCTCCACGGAAGGAAGAGATGTCAGGCCTCACATAAGCTGGTAGTAAGAGTTCAGCCAAAATATTTAATGACTCACTGAAAGTCAGGAGTGAGCTACTATGAAAGTACAGAGATATTGAAAACCATAAACTCAAGGTAGTCTGCATTCACTAACAGACTTGTCTTCATCCACACCAGATGCTCATGAGAAAGACTGGAAACAAATTGGGAATCTGGATAAAGCATCCCTTGGTGATTCAGGCCTGTGAGAGAGGAGCCGCAGTCACTGAAGACACACCACTTGGACCCTCCTCCCTCCAGAACAAAAGCTGCAGACTGTTGCCATTGGGGCCCAGGTGAAGACTCATTGCAATTAAGAGGGGTGCTGAGAAGTTTCCTGGGATCAGATCATCAGAGATCCTCTGATTCTCTCTTGCTAAGAGAAGGACAGGACCCCTGAGAAAGCTTTATCCCCAAGACCCAAGAATACAGATTTTACCTAAAATCAAGACTGAAATAGTACAACAGAGAATGTCTCTAATCCCGACTACCAGTCCAGCAAACAAAGAACTAGTAGCAGCAGTCTACCACTGGGGGAGGCATAAAAGCATGAACAATAAACCTCTGTTAGGTAGAAGCTGTGAGGAAAAGCCTTCAGAGGAGAGTGGAGAACAAAGTCTCCAGCCCCCCCAAACCCCACTCTAGGTACAAATGAATGCAAGAGGAATTTGAAACTGGTGATGCACTGAAGGTAGCCATAGCCACAACAAAACCCAAACCCAGGTCCGTTACGGACTAGGTCGACTCAAATTAAAGGCTTAGTAGAAAAAGAGAAATGCATAAGTACCATTTGTTTCATGCTGTTTTATCCTACACACTGGACAAAGAAGACGAACACAAAGATGAACACAAAGACAAAGAAAAATAGTCAACAGAAAAAGAGAGGAAAAAAAAAAAAGCAATCAAGAGAACCAGATTCAAATACGGCCCAAATGTTGGAACTATTAGAAATAGAATGTACTAAAGACTGTAATGGAAAAGGTGGATAACTTGCATGACCAGATGGAGAATTTTAACAGAGATAGAAAGTATTGGAAATGATCAAATGCAATTCCTAGGAATGTAAAACAAAAATAGAGATGAAGAATGGCTTTAACAATCTCATTAATAGATAAGACACCAACAAGGAAATAATCAGTGAACTTGAAAAGAGGCTAACAGAAGTCACCCAAACTGGAACACAAAGAAAATAAGTGAAAATGCCTGAAAGCATTCAAAAGATGTAACACAATACCAAACAAAATATATGTGTTATTTGAATCTCAGAGGAAAGAGACAGAAAAGGTTTTTGAAGAGATTATGGCCCAAGATTTTCCAAAAATATTAAATATCAAGACACCAATCCAAGAAGTTCAAAAAATCCCAGAGTAATGCTACACACATACCCCAATAAATAAGCAAATGAAACAAACCAAAAAAAATGTTATGTGTATCATATTCAAGCTACTGAAAAATTAAGATAAAGAGAAAAATTTTAAGGCAACCAAAGCAAAAAAAAAAAAAAAAAGGCAAATTACATAAAAAGTAACAAAAATAAGAAAAAATTTTGGATTTCTTGTTAGTATGTAAGTGACATCTTGAAAGTTCTGAAACAAAGAAAACATCAACCCAGAATTTTATACAAAGTAGAAATAACTTGTAAAAATTAAGAGAGATAAAGACTTTTGTCCAGACAGATAAAAACTGACAAATTCATTATCATCAGACCTGCATTGCAAGAAATACTAAAGGAAGCTCTTCAAGCCTGACACAACAGAGAAATACTTGGATCTACAAAAGAAATGGAGAGTGCTACAAATGGTATGAATGAAAGCAGATGTTAATTTCAGCTTTTCTCACCTGTAGCGACTATAAAAGATAATTGCCTAAGGCAGGGGGTGGCACACTTCTGTGAAAGACAGATAGTAAATATTTTAGGCTTTTTGGACTATACAGTTTGTGTCACAACCATTCAACTACACTATGCAGTGTAAAAGCAACCAATGACAATACGTAAACAAAGAGGCATGGTTGTGTTACAATATTTTATTTGTAAAAGTAATTAATATTCAGGATTTGGCTGGCAGTCCAGAGTTTGGTAACCACTGGCCCAAAGCAAAAACAGTAGTGAGGTATTATATGCTTATAGCATATAGAAAAAGAAAACATCAATAGCAAGAAGAAATTACAGGGATGAATGGGGAGTTACTGTTCTACAGTTCTTACACTAAAAGTACAGTATACAATTATATCACTGAAACATTGGAAGTTAGACTAATTAACATATTTATGGTAATTTTGGGAGTAATTACTAATAACTTTTTAAAAATAAGTATAAATAATAAGCCAATAGAGGAGGTAAAATGGAATAACAAAAAACACAAAATAAATTTAAAGGCAGAGGAAAAGAACAAAAACAGATGGAATAGATAGAAGATACATAGTAAAACGTTTGTTTTTAACAAACCACATCAATAATCACATTAAATGCAAGCTATACACACACACACACACACACACACACACACCCCAATTAAAAGAGATTATCAGCTTGGATTAAAAAAGACCTGATTTAAGCTTCATATTCATAATTAAATATAATGTCATAGATAGGTTAAAAGCAAAAGGACTGAAAAAGTTATATCATGGAAACACTAATCAAAAGAAAACTGCAGTGACTATGGTAATATTAAATAAAATAGGTTTTGTATAAAGAATATCAACATTATAAAATGAGAACATGGTTATTCACAAAGAAGATGTAACAATCCTAAAGGTAAATGCACCTAACGACAGAACTTCATAATATATGAAGCTAAAACTTAAAGAACTGAAAGGAGAAATAGATAAATCCACACTGATGTACTCAGAGACATCAACTTTCCTCTTCAGCAATGGACTGAACAAGTAGACAAAAAATCAGTGAGGATATAGAATTCTTAAATAATACTACCAACAACTCGACCTAATTGACAGTTATTACACAATTCATTCAACAACAGAATATATATTTTGTTTCAAAGTACACATAGAATATTTATTAAGATTATATCCTAGGTTGTAAAACAAACCTTAACAAACTAAAATAAAAATGTGTGTGTGTGTGTGTGTGTGTGTGTGTGCGCACGGGGGTACATTTAAATCAGAATAAGTCACGATGTTACATATCAAAATGTGCTTAGAGGGAGATTTATAGTATTAAATGTTTTTATTAGACAAGAAGTTCCCAAATCAATGATCTAAGCTGAAAAGCAATTCTACTTCTAAGGTTATATTCAAGAAAAATTCTTAAAAATGCATACCAGAAGACAAAGGAATTTTCATAATAAATCAACTTTAGTTAAAAAATACTGAAACAGGCTAAATGCCCATCAATAACAGAATGGACAAATATACTGTAGCCTATTAATTTTATCCAAAATGGATCTTCATTTCATGTATCAACATTGATTAACTTCACAAAGTATAAAGAAAATAGGAGAAAGAATGAAGGAGGGCAGGAAGACTGAGGGAGGGATATGATGGCACTTATAGAACATTTTAAAACATGTAAAATAGTACTCTAGTTCTGTATTTTGTAGGGGTACAGACACGTGAAGTACAACCACAGAGAAATGCATGATAAACACTAAAATCAGGATCGTTATGATGTTTGGGAGGATGAGTGTGAGGGCATGTGATCAGGAAGGGAAACAAAAGAAACTTCAACTATATTGGGAAAGTTTTGTTTATTAAACTGAGTAACAGGTACAGAGCGTCTTCTATATTTTTCTTTATACCTTTGGTATGTCCTAAGTACTCGTTATAAATTTAACTATCTAAAAACGCAAAGTTGTGTGTTGAGAGGAAGTGGGAAGGAGGTTGGGTAAGAGCTTAGACAAGAAAGGTGGGTTTGGGTTGGCCTTTAAGAGTACCAGATGAGGGGACAAGTGGAGGCGGATGTCTGGGTTCAGCAGGCCTGGAGACCACCGATTTGTAGAGCTCTCAGCCTGACTAGTGGTGTGGCTTTCTCCAACAGGGTTCAGCAGTCTCTTGGAGAAGGATAATTTAGCTGACAGTGTAGGGGTTTGGCCTGCTGATGCAGTGAGAGAAGAGTGAAACCAAGAATGTAATAATACAAACATGATCAAACAGCTTTTAGGCTGGATTGGGAAGTCATTAAAGGGGAAAGATGTAACATATTGAAAGATGAGAGAAGAATTCAGTTCTAAGTGATGGGAAGCCCAGAGGACTGCCACAGGCATAAACGAGTGGCTGAAATTGTGTGGTATTGCTGGTGACTAGCACTAGTTAGTAGGAAAAAAAACTGTCCATCATCAGTGTTCAATGGGTTATTTCCATGGAAATTGAAGTCTCCCAGGAGCATAACAGATGGGACTGGGAACCAGGGGAAGACTGTGTCTAGTAGAAGGGTCTGAGGAAAGCAGGAATTTGACCAATGAGCACAGTAAACAGGGGTAGAGGTGTGGTATAGCCAGACATCGGCAATCTTAAATGAGGTTGTAACAGCTTAAAGGGCCTCTTGTGACTACTAGGAAGATAGTAGGCCAGCCTCCAGTCTCTGCAGTATATGGCCAGTCTGTAAGAGAGTAGGCAGCAGGGAAGCAGAAAACCAGGTTTCCGTTAAGATGAAGAGACAAGGAAACATTTTCTGAAAAGGTACAGAAAAAGAAACAACATTGTTTTTCATAGAACAGAAGACCCCAAGGATGTTATGTAACATTTTAAAAGTGAAAAGATCAGGGGAAGATCGAGTCATGGCTAACTAAGCCCATAGCAAAATGAGGATGACACAAGGGGCAAGGATCGAGGGCAGGAGGTGCTGGTGGCTTAGGTGGCATCCCAACAGGGGTGTAAAGCATCATTATGACGGACTGCGCTCAGCTTCTAAGCATTCCTTGGGTTAAAGATGTTCGTTCCCTCCCTAGCCTGCTCAGGCTGAGGTCCAGGCAGGCAGTGTTGGAGGCTTCCTGACACTATGTACCTGTGGCTTTTGCTTAGGTTTCCAAACGGTGCTTTGATATAAAATGTTGAATAAATGATTATTTCTATCTATTTCAAAAATAAACAGAAGAGCCAGTCTCTACTATGGTGATGGGATAGCCTTTCAGTAGCTAACCCACTAAACTTGTTCCCTTCATGTTAGTGTCCCAGAACTTCTGAAGCCAGGACACTCTGATAAACCAGATACAATTCACAGTGCCAGATCACTTTAACCCCCCCCCCCACCACACACACCTGAAATTTACGAGATAGAGTGTAGATAGCCAGGACTTGTAAGGATCAGCCAAGCGCTATGTAAGAAGAGGTAAAACCAGGAATACGATGCAGATGGTGACTGACCTCTGCCTACTCAGGTTCTTTTTCCTCGTGGGAAATGTCAGGGTACTTTGAAGGCTACTATCATTGTAGCACAATGATATTCAAAGTTCTGCAACCAGGCCCCTGTTCCCAGTGACAGGGATTTATTCTAATTTATATAATTTGAAAGGAATAGAAGAATTAAAAAAGTGGTTTCAGGGAAAAGGTTCCTTTCAAGAAAAATTGGCATAAATTGGCAAATTGATATTTTACCTGAAAAAAAAAACCACGCATGTATTTAAGGTCAAGGTCTTCTTTCCTAACTCATGAGGCCCCTGACCAGGCAGAAGAGAACTGCTGTCAGAGCAATGAATTAGCAGTCAACATTTCTGCCTGGGAAAACCAACTGTGTCAGGAGACAACTGAATTGTCTGAATTGTCCGTATGGTTTTGCTACCAATATTAAATTTAATGTAAGCCTGCTTTGCCCCAAGGAGAATAAAGATGAGAGTGGGATACCAGGGTTCCAGATTGATCAAAAGTCCAGCTTCTGGGGCTAAGTGTTGACTTAGTCAGTAATGTTCTCCTCATCTTTATCACAAGGAAGCAGCACTGACATAACCAAGACTGAACAGCAACAGTCTTTTAAGGTTTAGCCACTCAAAACGTGGTCCCTAGATCAGCAGTATGCATCACCTGGAAGTCTATTAGAAATGCAGAACCTTGAGCCAGATCCCAGATCTGCTAAATTAGAAACTGCATTATGTCATAGAGGATTTCCATCTACATTCAAGCATGAGAAGCACCATTTTAAGGCATAGAAGACTACCCAGAATCTATGCTCATAAATCGGAAGCAGTGAATTTGGAATTCCACCAAATAAAGAACCAATATGGGCTAAAGCCCCATTTCACTTAATGGACTTTCTAGACTGATGCCAAAAGCTATCATGGATCCTGGCTTGGGCTTCAGTCTCTCCAGCCACTGGCTCATGACCTACCTACAGCACTTTCAGAATTTTATAATCTGGATTGTCTGCCTGGGGCCCTTGACACTCACCAACCCTTTTACTCGCCTATTTGGTGGCCTCTTTGTATTAGACTTTTTCCCCTGACCAGCCCTAACCCAACCTTGATTGTACTCTCTTTCTTCCTTTGATCTTTGCTTTCTCCAGCCTTAGCTCTGCTGCCGGACTCTTGGCAAGGTCAGACCAAGGCACCTCTGTTGAATACCTAGCTAAACAGAGCCAGGTCACTGTATGCCATACTTTGGAAAGTGTTGGAGGCTGGCCAGGACATATATTAGGCAGTTCACAATAAGAACTAGTGTCTTAATGTCATCAAAAGCAGGATCATCTAGAGTCTAGCAATTTACTGAACATGTCTGGACGGGGGTTTTAGAATACACAGTGGTTCAAACTACAGTGACACATGGGAACAGGGGGAGGGGAAAGGATTTAGTAAAATACAATGGACTGGTGTGGCACACTTCCTTTTCTTTCTTGTAAATACCAAGTCAAAGGAGGTTCTACTAATAGCCACTTCACAGGGCCTCTCTACTACTTCTTTTGTAATGCATTTTAGTCACAGCAGCCACGATTTTCTGAGTATTTATGTGCCTTTTCTAAGTCTGTATCATGTGCCATGCTCTGTGTTATCACATTATACGCATAACATTAATCTTTATAACAGATTTAAGATGTAACTCCAGCTTCACAGGTGAAGAACTGAAGGTTAAAAAGTAATTTGCTCCACTTACTAACTGGAGAAACAAGAAAGTAAATTTGAGTTTCTAATTCCAGAGTCCTCTCTCTATTCTATCTGCCATCACTTTTTAAATTTATCATACAAAAACCCTCAAACTTCTATTAGCATTTAAGAAAGATACTAGGGCAAATGTAGAGAGAAAGGAGGAAGGTCTAGGAGGTATTTTTTTTATTTATTTATTTATTTATTTATTTATTTATTTATTTATTTATATTATTTTTTTCCCTAAAAATAGAAATCTCTGGAAAACCTATAACATATCAATATGGCATGTAATGTCTAAGTTCCAGAATCCCCAGGAAAGAACAAAACAAAACAAAATAATACATCATGGTAGATATTTTTATACTTCTATTTATAACATGCTGTCTCATTGAGACATACTTATCTCTATAACTTTTACTTCATCTTGATGTGAATATACATTCAGTGGACCAGCCACCATGAAAAAAATCAAGAATAAAAATTCTAAATAACTGAAGTTTGAAAATAAGTTCTAATTATTTGAAATCATCCAATTCTCCAGATCCACCATTCTGGTTACTTAACAAGGGGGTACTATTTTCTTCTTTTGCTTCTTTGAATCACAGGGCTCCTTTTTGGAGAGTGCAATCTCAGTCAAGAAATAGTCGAGTCCCAAGGAGTATTAAATGAATACTCGCTGAAACTAGCTAAATCTTGATGTTCCAGGACAGGACACAAAGCAACAATGCAGAGAACTCAGTTCAATGGGCAGAGGGACTATTCCTTTAGCTCACTGGAAATCAAAGGTCAGTCTGTTGTTGCTCATTTGTTTCAAATTAGGATAAGAACAATGTGGGTGTCCACTGTGTTTAAAGTAAAAGAGAGAGGCTTAGCCAATCCCTGTGACAAGGCACCTTTATTCCTGAGAACTCAGCACCAAGCCAGATCTGCACCATAATTTACATAGATTTTTAACAGTGACCTGATGTCCTAAGGGGGGGGGGGGCACTTGGACCAACTTTAGTCTGCCATCTGATTTGTTAGGTTTTGCTCTGTGTCCATCATAACAATGAAAGCATCCTAAAGAATTACAAAGTGTAGACACGAAAACATGCCTGATATAATTTCATTCATCTTTTTGCAACAGGTTAGTTACACATGCCTACCCATCATCACTCTTTAAAATATTATCATCAAGTGTTCTAATAGAACACAGCATTGGAGAGACTTAAAGAAACCGGTGGTTGTCTCATTTAAGGAATGGGAACACTGAGGCCTAGAAAGGTAATAGGACAGCTCCATGGGCCCAGCTGGTTAGTGGCCATGCTAGGACTAGGGAGAAGGTCTTTTGTTCTGAGGTGAGCTTTTTACCCTTTACTTCAGGGCATGACACTCTTCGTTGCTTCTTACTTGTTATACAAAGAAAAGGAACTCTCATTGGATATTCCAGAAAAGACAGAAGTCTCATGGAAACTTTTTCTTCTATAATTCATGTGACATACTGGATTTTGCTCACTTAACAAAAACTTGTAAATCCCGGTCTTAAGCCCCAAAGACACTTTTAAAACATTGCTATTTCCTAGCAAAGGTTTAAAGAAATAATACAAGAGGGTTATAAGGCAGTTCAGTAGATGCTTGGGTATTTTTAATGTCCTTCTCTGTGATCTGGAAAACTAAATGAAGGATAGGAGTTTATTGTCTACACTTAAGATGACAGGTTTTTTCCCCTGATACTTTCATTCAACTGTATATTCCAAATATAATGACTCCTAACAGCCCATCTCAAGCCTATCTTAAGAAGCAGAGATGTACAGAGAGAATTTTAATTTGGCTGGAGGTTGATTCTTTTTTTCACATGTATTAGAGAAGAGGACTCGAGGAAGTGCTGTCTCAGCACGATCAGCTGTCTCAAATCCTTACGAACACTGTCGCACACACACACCCAAGGCCAGTCAAGCGCCATGTGCTCAGGCAAAACCAAAACTGAAACTTTGATTATATCCGCAGGACATTTCTAATGTAGACATCACAAGTTATTAATTCACGGAACTGACTGAATTCCTTATGATGATACTTTTCAAGTTCCAATTAGTATCGACTAAATTATCTACAGTTTCTGATGATTAATTGCTTATTTTCTTATTTCAAAGTAAGACAGATAAAGAACTTAATTAAAATTTTATCTTCTGCTTTTTATTATAACAGACAAGAATAAATGTATATATGTGATTATTATAATTTCACTTTAGCTCTCCAGGGAAGTTCATAGAGTGCCTGAGGTTATCTACAAAGAACATAACGTGGTATAACTAAGTTTTCTCTTTCATACTGCCTACTGCATAAAGGTAATGAGTCTCAGGTCTTTCACTGCAAGCAGGCCCCTTACTCTCCAATATGTACAAAATCACACATTCTACCTTAAAACGTGTACTCAATAAAACTGCACTACAATGAAAGCAAGAGCAAACGATACGTAATGAAAAAAGAAAGAATTCAGTTGCTATACTTGAATTAGACAGAAAATTATAAAAAGAATGAGACAGAGCAATGAGGTTCAAGCCATTGTTCCACCTGCAAATTCATTTAGCATTTCTCTGGTACATCTCATGGAACTTAAGAAAAGCATGGATTGATTTGACAAATCCCCTTTGTAACGTGGGTTAATCTTTTGTGATCAGCTAGAGTATATTAAGGATTGCCACTGAGAAAATATGATATTCAAGCTTCAATTTTATGTGAAAGTATGCCATTAATTTATGCCCAAGTATTGAATAAAACATGGGCAGACTTTCCTTCTACCTTTCCCGTCTTCTCAATCTCAGGCTGAAGCCCTACAATTTCTAGGCTTGCTTTGATCCCATGTATAAGAAATAAGGAAAGGAAACACCATAATCATGAATTCATATGAAATGCATTTATTGAGCATCTTCTATATGGAATATAGTGTGTAAATCGAAAAGTTTCCCTTTATATTCCGCCCTTGCCAAAGTACTAGTTTCAGTCCTTTAAATGGAGTAACCAACGTTAACACCCACCTCCACACCTTTTTCTCCCACATGCTTCTAACCCCCTGCCCAATTTCCACACTTCCCCCCCACACACGCCCACACACATTTTAGCACTTAACATTTCCTGGCTCTTTTCCTTTAGTACTCTGAGAATTTCCTCACTCTTTATCCTTTGTCTGAAAAGTTCATAAATATGTCTTTGTTTGACTATTTCTTGTTATTGTTCGGTGGTCTTTCTTTTATAATTTAACTCTGTTAATCTGGTATGCACATCTGAATCCCTCTCACATGGCACTTAACTGTTACAGTAATTTGTCATGAGAGATGTACTATAGCAATGTGATTAGTAAACCTATTTTGGGGGCACATGCTTTGCTCAGTTTTATGACCATCCGAATCTTGAATTCAGCTTAGGTTATGATCTCAGGGTCCTGAGATGGAGCCCTGTGTCGGGCCCTGGGCTCCATGAGGATTCTCCTTGGATTCTCTCTCTCTCCTCTGCCCCTCCCACTGCTCACACACTCTCTCTCTAAAATAAATAAATAAATCTAGCATGGATGGCATCAGGAGAAGGAAGGGAAAAATGAAGGGGGAGAAGAATCATGAGAGACTATGGACTCTGGGAAACAAACTAAGGGTGTCAGAGGGGAGGGGGTGGGGGGATGGGTTAGCCTGGCGATGAGTATTAAGGAGGGCATGTATTGCAATGAGCACTGGGTGTTATGTGTAAATAATAAATCATGGAACACTACATCAAAGACTAATGAAGTACTACATGGTGACTAACAGAAAAGAAAAGAAAAGAAAAGAAAAGAAAAGAAAAGAAAAGAAAAGAAAAGAAAAAAGAAAGAAAGAAAGAAAGAAAGAAAGAAAGAAAGAAAGAAAGAAAGAAAGAAGGAAAGAAAGAGAAAAAAAGAAAGAAGTAATCTATTATGGATCCAGAATGCTGAGGCTCTACCACTTACTCTGGGACTTTGGGCAATCTCCTTAACCATACTATCCCTTAGTTTTCTCAATATAAATTGGTAAAATGGTAATACTTACCTAATTTATTATAGAGAGAATTAAATTAATTTATGCAAAGTTTTTAGGCATTCCATTTCTAGGAAAGATGGACCAATGCAACAAAATATTGTATCTCCACTGATTAGAAGTAAACACAAAAAGCAAGCTACCTGAGGATTTTAAAAAATTAACACAAGCAGGAAAATTGTGAAAAGGAGCTAAAACATGGAGAAGTAAACCACATAAAGGTGAATTTTTCACTTTCCCCATTTTTCTTGTGCTTTTGTCCTGAAGGCAGTCCACATTTCTTGGCATAGGCCATAAAACTGGGAAAATGTTTTTTAAAAAATTGAAATCATATAAGTATGTGTTCAGAACACAGTGGTATTGGACTAAAATACAATAACAAAAAGATATCTGGAAAACTCAAATGTTTGAAAATTAGGCAACACACTTCTATATAACCACTGGGCCAAAAAGAAGGTCACACAAGTAATTGTGAAAATACAAATCATCAAAATTTGTGGGAGGCAACTGAAGTTGTACTGACAGAAATTTAGAATGCTAATATTAGAAAAGTCTTAAATCTATGATCTAGAGTGTCATTTTAGGAAACTAGAAATAGTATATTAAACTCAAAGCAAGCAGAAGGAAGAGAATAATAAAAACAAAAGCAGAAATCAATGTGATTGAAAAATTAAAATAATTGAGAAAATCAATGAAATCAAAAGCTGCTTCTTTGAAAAGATAAATAAAATTGATAAATAGGACCAAGATAAATAGGAGCTATAAATTACAATATTGGAATGGAAAAGAGAACATCATTATAGACCACTGTCCTTAAAATAATAATAAAGAACTATTCTGAAGAATGTGAAGATTAACAAAGGTTAACAGATGAAATTGAATAATTTCTTGAATAAAAACTACCAAATTCACCCAAGAAGAAATAGATAACCTGAATAGTCCTGTGCCTATTACAGAAGTTGAATTCATATTTAAATACTACAAATAAAACTCCAGGTTATATGGCTTTCCTGGTGAATTGTACTAAAGATTTGAAGAATACTAACAAATCTACACTCGAACTCTCAAATCTAATCTCAAACTCTTTGAGAAAACAGAAAATGGGGAATACTTCCCAACTCATTTTATGAGGTCAGCATTACCTTGATACAAAAGTAAAGATGTTAGAAGAAAAGAGAAATATGGACCACTATCTCATGAATGTACACAAAAAATTATCAACAAAATCTTAGCTATAACAAATGTAATCAATAGTATATAAAAAAGGTTTATTCCAGGACAAACCAACATACACAAGGTTTTTTTCCCTAGGAATGCAGAACTACTTTAACATTTAAAACTCTATTAATGTAATTCACTATATCAAAAAAACTAAAAAAGAAAAACATTTGATCATCCGAAAGATGCAGGAAAAAGTACTTGAGGAAATGCAACGTGCATAAAATAAAACTCTTATCCATAAAAAAACAAAACAAAACAAAACAAAACCTCTCAGCAATTTAGGAGTAGAAGGAAAGTACTTTAACCCAATAATGGGCATCTGCAAAAATCCTACAGTTATCAACATAACTGCATTATAAAAGACTCAACACTTTGCTGCTAAGATCAGGAATAAGGTAATATTTCCACTCTTTTTTTTTTCTTTCTTTTTTTTTAATGCCGCCACTGTTTTCTTGTGTCTTCAATTTCATACTGCTGATCTTAACTAATGCAATAAGTCAAGGAAAAGAATTAAAAGACATACAGGTTGAAAATGAATAACTAATGATGTCTACTTGCAGACAACATCGTGTCTATGTAGAAAATAGCCAAAAATATCTACGAAAAAGCTAGAAATAATAAATTTATCAAAGTTGCACAATATAAATTCAATATACAAAATTCAACTGTCTATAAACTAGCAATGAAAATGGGAAAACAGGAAAATGGTACTTTTAAAAAAATACCATTTATTGTAGTATCAAAAACATAAAATTTTAGGAATAAATCAAACAAAATATGTATAGGATCTGCAATGTTATAATTTATAAAACACTGATGAAAGATAAAGTTGTATTTATATATTATTTATTTTATTTATTATTACATTTATCTACTTATTAAATGAATATATATACAATGTTCATGAATGGAAAGATTTATTATTATTAAGATATCAGTTCTCCCTAACTGATCTTTAGGCTGTTAGACCCTCAGGAAAAAAACAATTAAAATCATAATGAGCTTTTACTATATACCTATTAGAATGACTATAGTTAATATTTTTTTTAAATTGGCAAGCCAATCTTTGACAAAGATGTGAACCAATTGGAATTCTTATACATTGCTCATAGGAAGGTAAAATAGTATCTCTACTTAGGAAAAAATCTGTCACTTTCTTACAAAGTTAAACAGACACCTACTATATCACCCAGCAGTCTTTTTCCTATTTATTTCCCACAAGAGAAATGGAATTTATGGTCACACAAAAACCTGTTTTTTAATGTTTTTTTAACTAAAAATTCAAAATCACCCAAAATGTCTTCAAATGATGAACTGATAATCACCTTAAAGCATATCCATAAGATGGAATATTACTCAGCAATAAAAAGCAATACATCATTGATACTCACAAAACTTAGATGAATCTTAGGCATATTACAGTAAGTAAAAGAAGCCAGATTCAAAGGGCAATATAGTGTATAATTCAATTTACATGGCACTCTGGAAAATGTAAATTATGGAAACAGAATACAGATCAGTGATTTCTAATGGTTGGAGGTGGGCAGGAGAGGTTGACCATAAAGGTGTAGAAGACAGAAGATTTTGGGGTAAGTGTTCTGTATCTTAACTGTGGTGGTGAGTATATATATGACTGTTCACATTTGTCAAAAAGTCTAGAACTGTACACCAGAAAGACGAATGTTACTGTGTGTAGATTTTTAAAATAGTAAGTATAAAACAAACAAAAAGAGATTAGAAGATATAGCAAGTGGTCAATAAATACTACCAGAACTATTAATATTAATATTGACTATTACTCACATGGCTAGAAAAGTGGAAAATGAACTAAGAGAGGTACAAGTGGAATGTTTTGATAATAATCAATGCAAAGTCGATCAAGAGGAACGCAGAATCATGAAAGGAAAGCAAAAAGAATCTGTTACGTAAAGGAGTAAGAAGACGGAACTGGGAATAACGTACCGACTTATAGGAACCAAGAGTCCAATTACCAAGAATTACTTGATAAATTCAAGTTTGATCTGAATGGGCATCAATAAATAGGGGCTCCCTTGAGTTTGGGGTGAGGGAAGGGGAAGCAGGAGAATGGGTTTCTGTGGAGGGACAGTCCACAGCCTCACGTGTGTCCGGATCATAAATCAGGAAGGGCTACCCAAAGTAAGGTAAGGCCGCAAGGAGCGGGACGCAGACAGGTGTCCTGGGAATCAGGGCACCAGACCACTGGGTGTTGAGCCAGACTCCAGACTCTGAGAACACAGCAGCCAAAACTTAGGACACATTCGGAAATCTAACCAAACTAAGACAGCTGATGTGACTGCAGCCTGGGACTCGCGGCCTAAATTCATCTCACCAGTAACCCAGACACCAGTGTGGACGAGAGCAGTAAACTCTGCCAGAGGTTCACTGCTTTGCTGAGTTTTTTGGTAAAAGGAAACAGGATGGAGTAGAGGATGGAAGAAAAGAGCCATTAACATATGCAGCTGAACTTTCACGGGCTCTATGTCAGAGTTACTTTCCACAGATGGGGAATAAGGGACAGTGACTAAAAACAAACAAATAAACCAACAAACAAAGGGGGAGCTAACATAGTTATCTCAGGAGATACCTGGGACTGCTTCACAGAGTTGATATTTAATTGGACTTTGAGAGATTTGTACATCAAAAACGTAGGGATAGATAAAAAGGAGGGAAAAGAGAAGAGGGGTTAAAGAAGAAAGCAAGAAAGACAAAAAAGAAGAAAACACTGAAAATACAGGTGATGAAAAAAAAGACAAAAAGCTATAATATGCATAATATTGCATATTATATTATGCATATTATATAGAATATAATATGCATAATATGTAGAATATGCATAAGCAACAGGAAGTTGGCTAATCTGATGGGAGCAGGGTGCCTGGAGAAGCAGCAGGAAGTGGGTACGTTATCACAGAATTAAATCATTCATAGGGAGGACAACCACTTTTGCTCAGGATGTTACATACGGTGTTTGTAAACCAGGAAATAGGACCATGTGGGTTATCCTCTTTCTGGCACTGTTAATTCACTGTTTCACTCAATTAATGAAATATTAATTGAGCAACTATCATGCTTGTAATCCAGAAATAATATGTCACTATGCTTTTAAGTGGGGTTTACAATCTGAGGAGCAGAATCCAATATATCTACAAGAAAAGAAAAAGTTTGAGTAAAGAGATTAATGAATCTACTTTTGCCTCCAGGGTACAGAATTAACAAGCATTTATGAATGTTTTGTATTTGCGCTCTTCTGTGCTAGATATTATTTTATGTATTCTCAAATTTAGTTTTGTTTCCTGTTACTTCTTTCTCTTCATTCCTTTCTTTCTAGAGCTTAATATATCTATATCTGCTACTATATATCCATCAGTGTGTAAGCTGAAAGAGAAGTAAGACAGAAACCATGTTGCAGGGGATTTAAAATTCCATTTTAGAGATGGGTAAACTGAGATTGCATACGGTTAGAAAATGTGTCCAAGGTCAGACAGGGAATAAGTTAGGGAATAGGGATTCAACTCAGGCCTCAAAACTTTAAAACCATTGTTTCTACACTGAGCAAAATATAGTCCCTAGAAATGACAGTTGATAAAGATTAAAAGACTAGTCATTTGGTCAAGAAAATTCCTCCTGAAAGAGAAAACAGCAAGTTCAGTTTCAGGCCAGATACCATGTTCCCCAGAGGTCGGCTCATTCATTCTGGCTGAGATATTACCAATTTCTATTTTTACCCTACTTTCGTTTTCATGTTGATCTTTTTCTTTCTTTTCTTTTTCTTTTCTTTCCTCTGCCATTTCAATCAAGATTTCTAATTAGATTCCAAATTTGAGACATCTCTAGTAGAAAACAAACGGTAAGAGTAGTAATTAAAGGACAGCTGTCTCTTGTCTTTCTCGGGATGAAGTGAGGCTTTTTGTTTCTAAGTTATGAAGTCCTAGGGAATTCTTCATGTGTTTTTCTTATTGTCTTAAGAATAGTTAACTGAATTGAGAGATGCTGAATTGATTTAAAAAAATCAATGCCCTTTTCAGCACAGATGCTCTCAGCACCTCTCTTTTGGAATAAGTGTAAGTTAACTCTGATATTCTGGCTCCTTGAAACTTTTATTGCCGTAAATACAAATCTCCACATTTTATACAAAATCAAATCATTCCTAGATGCTAAAGTAGGCACTACCCCAAGTCATTTTTTCTCATTTTAAGACTTTTTTAAATTATGAGAATTTTAAAAATCAAGGAGAATAAGATATTTTCAATGGAAAGGAGTAAGGTTCAGAGCAGTTGAGATGAACACCTTATTTTATGGTTTTCCTTTGCCTGATTTAAGAGAACAAATATTACTAATACTGATAATGAGAATTATTTAGTAACCCCTTACTCTGTATTATTTTCACAGGAAAAGTATAATCAGGATTTGAAGCAATTAACCACATAATTCAGGTCAAGAAAAATCTTCTGCCTGAAAAAGCCAAACCACTGAAGCAAACAGATATTTTTTCTAGTTTGAATTATCTAGATTCTAGTAAATTAGTAAATTACCTAATATAATTTAATGTGCATAGCCACTGAATAGGTCAAATTACCTAAAAGCAGGCCAGCCTCAGAAATATAAGGAACCTCTTAAAATACATATTTCCAAGAAAAAGCCTTTGGAAACATTTTCTAATGTAATCCTGAAAATAGCTTTGGAAAATACCAGGTTAAATAAAGGTACACACACACACACACACATCTGTGTAGACATAGACATATATGTTTGGTTATTTACTATTTTATTACAAGTTCTCAAAACCACTAATATTAAGCTCCTGCAAGTGTTACAGTATTCAGGAAATTTCAAAATTTCTTGACCCCAAACCATTTTATGTAGTACATGTCTTAGAACTCGTGTTCAAAGGAGTGAACACACTGGGAATCTATTTGTACCATCCTAAGACATTTCCACGGTGCTTTGGCAGATATAGAAAAGTAGGGTCAGGTGGTAGATCTGAAAGCATCTCTACTCAGGGGGGTCAGGAGAGAAGACTAAGTGACATTTCATAGAAATGCCAAGGGCAGAAAGTAGCCCGGCAGACCTGGTCCAAAAGCCCCTTACCATGGCCAGTAAGGCCCTCTGGGACTAGGCCAATTCCCATATTCCTTTTCATCCAATTATCAACCCAGCTTCATCTTAGATCTCTCTCTACATTTGTGACTTTGTTATAGCCACTTTATCCTTTTATCGATTATTCTGTTTATTCACTGCTATTTCATCTTCCTGGGACTCTGTGCCTTATCCTTCAGCTCTCAGTTTAAATGTTGTTTTCCAGAGAAATACCCTCTGTTTCACCAGTCCACAATACATTCCTTCCTTGTCTCCCAACACTTTCTCCCACAAACTGCTATTTCTCTTCATAGCACATATCACAGTTTTTATTCATATGTTGATATTTGCTTATTTATTTCATGTCACCTCCACAAGACTATAAGCGCCTTAAGGGTAGCAATGGGCCATCCCGTTTTGTTCAATTCTATAAAATCACCAATTACCTCACAGATGAGTGTTTGCCCTATAACAGGCCTTTAATGAATATGTGTTGATTTAATAAAAATTATTATTTAATTCCTTTACATTTCTATCTAGGCTGGCCAACCTGAAACTCTCAAAATTAATTTAGTGTATACATAGAAATCAATTCCTCTTTAGGATATGGTCAGCCATCTATATCATACAGTCACACATATGGTTCTAAGACACCAAACGAGCATTTCTGTAAAATATTTTTTTTAATAATAAGGGCTATAAGATTGAATTATTCATCAATCTAAACGAGTATTATGTGTTAATTACTGAGAATCATTCTTGTACCTGCTTTACTGTTGTATTCCTCAAATAGCTCTGCTCTTCGATTATTGCTTTGCTGACTTCAGAGCTCTGTAAAGGACAAAGGATAAAATGTTAGAATGTGGTGTTTCACAGGGAACTTCTCTCACTAATGCAGACCTAGCTAAAATATTTCATACGTTTGTAATGCCCATCATTCCAAGCTTGATGGCTTACCATCATAAAATCATGGGACATAGCTATCTCTTGTTTATATTCTTCTACTGGGAAGAATTATAGCTGACCCTTATTTCTTTGCTTATACAAGCCAGGTGGTATTCTAGGTTGCATGTATTAACTCATTTATTCCTCATAACCACTGGTCAGGCAAGGGTTAACACAGCAGGCCTAAGTTACTCAAACCCTGAACATTCCAATGAAATGCCTGTCTTCAAGACTGGCCTTTGGCCAGTTCCTGAAAGATAACTTCTGACCTCTGAAATAGTCTGCCTGATAAGAGAGGCGTTGTATGTCTGTGCCTTGGCCTGTGCTCTTTCAGTTTGACCAGATGTATTTATGGTGAACACCTGTTTTTGCTGGGGGGAAGCGGGGAGGCTAAAGCCTGAGTAGCTGAGGTCAATCATCAGGTGCTGCATGCTTAGTGACTGGCCCCCATTAAAACACTAGAGACCAAAGCTCAGCTGAGCTCCTTCCCTGGTGGACCACACTTCACACAAATTGTCACACATTGTTTCTGGGAGAATAAAGCTCATCCCCATGGGATTCCACTGGGAAAGAACACCTGGAAGTTGGCAGAGGGACTTTGCCTCCCCTTTGGTGATCATAAGCTGTTTCCTTTCACTGCAATAAATCATGACTAGGAGTGTAATGGCTTTTCTGAATCTTGGGAGTTCTTCTAGCAAATCATCAAGCCTGAAGGTGGTCTTGGGGACCCATATAACACCCTGTGAGGTAGGTACTATTATGACTCACCTTTCATGGACAGAGAAATTGGCAAAGAAAGATGAGGTAACTCAATCAAAGTCCCATGACTAGTTTAAGTGTCGGTATTTAAATTTGAACCTAATGATCTCGTTCCACAGACTGGGCATTTTATATATTTTACCAATTATGTCATGTTGTTTATCAAAATATTTGTAACTATCTGCCATTCAGTAAGTGTACCAAAAAATGCCACCTGGTTCTTTTTCTTATTTTATTATCAGAAATAATTTTCAAATTGCAAATTTATTATTAATTACCAAGATTTCATTTTATCTGACAAAAAGAGAGCAATAACAATAACTTTTATTGTTAAAGTTGTTCTTTAACCATTATACTTTATTCAAAATAAACTTTCCTCCGGTCTTGTCAATAATGCAGATGTTACATAAGATTTTCTCACTAATGTTCTCATATATCTCCCACCATTCTAAATGATTTTTATTTTTATTTTTTTAAAATATTTTATTTATTTGAGAGAGAGAGTGAGTGAGAGAGAGAACACAAGCAGGGGCAGAGGGAGAAGCAGACTACCCTGCCTAACAGGAAGCCTGAGGCGGGGCTCGATCTCAGGACCCTGGGATCATGACCTGAGCCAAAGGCAGACGCTTAACTGACTGAGCCACCCAGGAGCTCCTCTAAATGGTTTTTAATATGGGGGCTGAAAACTACAGAGTCAGCTTTAAATCACACCAGGTATTGCTTAATTGGGGGAAAATAAAACACTTTATCACAATTTTTCTTAAGATACCTAATTTTTTTAGCCTGATAGAACCAGAGTTGCTTTTAAGGTAAGTGCTAGAAAAAAGTCTCAGAATAGGAGAAAGCATGAAGCTAGTCATTCAGTTGCTACTAAAGAAAATGAAAGCCATCTACTGATTTCTAAACACAAAAGATAAAAATAATTTACCAATTATGTAGGAAAGTCATAAGTTTGCTATAGTTAGCCTTTATTCAGGTAGATTTTGCAAAAAATACTTTGCTGTAATTAGTCATTGCCATTAGGTATATTTTCGAGGTAGTTGCTTTATTCTAACACTTGAACAAAACTGTAATTCATTCTCTTATCTTTTTTGTAACCCACCCAAGACTAAGCATTGTACTCTGTTGTACATACAGTGGATGACAGTGTCCTGCTCCTATCGCTTAAATAGACTGCACAACTCTTGATACTCTGAGGTGTCATTACATCTGCAAAGGTAATGAGTCTACCTCGCAATGTGGATGTACAGAGGTCAGTGTACTCTCATATGACCCGTAGTGTCCAAACAAGCCCTTGAAATAACTTTCAGAAATACGAGTAGAGCATACAGAGCAAGGGCAACACCTCACACAGTGATGATGAAATATATCAAATGTAAACCAGATAATTGTGCAAGTCCGAAGAATAAAAGTTTATGATGCAGAAGGACCAACTGTGTTATGCGATCCTGAGTCTTTCAGACTCGTTTTGTCTCCATTATGGTGCTATCCCCTGTCAGCTCTCACCATGTAGCAAGAACCAATATTTACCCAAACCCACCAAAGTGCATGGTCACTTTAAATAAACATCCCACAGAGTTAATGCCAACCTAAAGCCTTATTTAACACTTATCATCACTTTTACAATACATGACCAAGTAGATCATTATGCCCTAATTAGGTCATAAAAGTTTGTTTTTAAGTTCAAAATGTAAAATTCTATTTTGAACAATTTCTGGATGGTAAGCTGAATTGAACATTTCTGATTAGAATTAAAATATGGAATATTAAAAAATTTGGAATAGGGACACTTGAGTGGCTTAGTCGGTTAAACATCTGCCTTTGGCTCAGGTCATGATCCCAGGATCCTAGGATCTAGTCCTACATGGGGCTCCTTGCTCAGCAGGGAGCCTGCTTCTCCCTCTGCCTCTGCCCCTCCCCCTGCTTGTGCTCTCTCCCTCTCTCTGGCAAATAAATAAATAAATAAAATCTTAAAAAAAAATTGGAATACACTTTATTGGGCTCCACCTTACGCTATTGAGATCGGTGCCTTCTTTGGCTCCTCTATTCATCCCTTCGTGGCCCTGAATGATACTTTCATCATTCGTATCCTGCCTCCTTCTACCCCAGTGTCCTGGTGTGACGGGCAAATAGCTAAATTCAAAGCTAGCTATTTGCCTTTTCCATGTTGCCCCATGAAAGAAAGCTGGGCTTGAAGTGCCTTGTTCCCAGACAGTCTGGGTGAGGCCAGGGCAAGATACCCCATCAGTGAGAGGATTGCGACTTATTATGCCGAAGGCAGGAGCTGATGGAATGGAGTTTAGAACAGATCACGGAGAGAGCATGCTGTGTCTGGCAGGAATTCTAGGATACGAAGGTCCTCATCAGTTCTGAAAAACTCACACATTCATCCCCTGAAAGATCCAACAGTTAAAAAACAAACAGAGAAACAAAACTGCAAAATGCCCTCGGGTAACTGCAAAGTAGTCAGAAATAAGTGCAGGAAGTGAAGGAGAAACCATATAATATGAATAAAAGCTACCCGTTTTATAAGCTGTTGTAAATATTTAGTTAAGGCCACACAGCTAGTAGGAGCGGAACCTGTATTCAAACACAAGCAGTCTGGTTCTAGGACTCATTCTCGTAACCGCTAGAGCAGGCTGCCTTTTTGGGAAGGCCTTGTATGCCATGTTCAGGATTAGACCTGCTTTCCAGGAGATGTTGAAATCATAAAGATTTTTTTTTTCTTAAAGGTTTATTTACTCATTTTAGAGAGACAATGAGCGAGCATGGGGGGAAGGGGTAGAGGGAGAAGGAGAGAATCCCAAGTAGACTTCCCATGACCACATGATCCCATGACCCTGAGATCCCCTGAACTGAAATCGAGAGTCGGCTGCTTCACTGACTGAGCCACCCAGGCACCCCGAAACTAGAAAGATTTTATGCAAGGAAATGAGATGATCAAGTTTGTGTTTTAGATAGAATAGTGAGTAGCTAAGAAGTATATCCTGGAGGAGTAAGACATTAGAGAGATTAATCTGGGGGCTATTACAAAGCTTTAGCAAGAGATGACCAAGATCTAATTAAAAGCAGTGGTGGTAAGGACAGGGAGGGATAGATTTCAGAGACAGTTAAGAGGTAAAGTGGACCTGGTGATTTGATTTCATTTGATGGGGAGGAAAAAGGAGATTACCACTAGGTTTCACCAAGTCAATATAAACATGTACAGCATATAACCTACTGATTTTGTTGATCCAAAAGTTCAACCCCTTATTTTTTTTGTTTTAATTTTTTAAAAGATTTTATTTATTTATCTAGAGATAGCTAGAGGGGGAGTGGGAGAGGGAGAAGCAGGCTACCCACTTAGCAGGGAGCCCAATATGGGGCTCGATTCCAGGACCCTGGAAGAAGGACCTGAGCCGAAGGCAGATGCTTAATGACTGAGACAACCAGGTGCCCCCAGAAGTTCAACCCTTTAAATTGACTTGTCTGCTCTTGCTTTTCTAGCTTTATGTGTGTTGGCTTGTAATGTCAATAGAAACTAATAGTCCAAATATCTAAATATACATAGAAAATAACCACTAATTAGTACCAATGCAGAGAACAAATATTTGAGAAATTTTTCAATCCATTTTTCTGTCCAAAAGTGAGTCTTCCAGATTACAATATAACTATGCACTGCTCTGATATTAAATCTCAAAAACATCTAAAAAAGAAAAAACAAAACAGCTTGCTTCACATGTGATATACATACAGCTATTAGAATCTAACATAATTAACTGTCTCTAGAATAGATGTGAAATTTAATTCTACCTCCAAAAGCAGGTTTTCAAAATCTTACTTTTGTTCCCCAATTCCCAGCCTTTATTGTAAGGGCAAAGTAAAATTTAGCTGACAATGAGATTATTCTCAACATGATCTTCACATTAACTAAATAACTACAAAAAATTCTATTAAAATTAATAAAATGATTCAAGAAAAGTCTCAGGATGTGAGGTAAATTTGTAACAATAACTTTCCCTATAATAGCAATAAACAGAAAGTAAAATTTTCAAAGCGAATGAATGTAGCTCCCAATAGTATCAGTAATCTTGAATCACTACAGCAGTACCAGCAAAATCAATAAGCTAGTTATGAATAATTAGGTAAAGAAAATTATAAAAAGCTGTAAAGAGAAATAAGGAACTATAACAAATGCATGAATAGGAAAGTATTTACAAGATAAATATCACTTATTCCCAAATTAACTTATATTTTTAGCATAATTCCAATCAAAATTCTAATGGGAGTAATTTTGGAACCTGTTAAAACTTTCTAAAGTTCATTTGAAGAACGAGTCATGGGTTATAACAAAAATTCTGAACTTGATGATTAAAGGGAGGTTTTGCACTACTGATAAAATACATTGTTGTGACACATTTAACATAGGCAGAACTGGCTTAGAAATTATGTACAAATCAGTGTGAGAATATAGGTAATTCCAGAAACTTAAATTTTATGCCTTCATTCAACAAATTTTTAATGCCTATCATATACCAAGCACTATTGTCCCTTAAAAGGACAATACAATTCCTGCGCTCAGAAAGTTTGATGGAGAGAAATTAACAACTATTTTCATTATGGTAGAAATTGAGACAAATGGGTATAGAACTCTACGAATGCATATATGATGGAAACCTAAAGTAAGTGTATGATAAAATGAACACCACAAATTAATGAGAAGGAAAGGATTTTTTTTCATAATGTTGAGATAATTGCCAAAGTTTTTGGAATAAAATCAAATATGTCCCATTAGACATAGACACAAATTCCAGATGTATCATGCATTAAATACAAATAAAATGCAACATAAAAAATAAATAAAAATGGAATTTCTTATATGCCATTTTGAAGAGGTTAATTGTACTTCTGAAGCTTGTAAGTGTGAAAAGAAATTAAAAAGAAAATGCCTGGTAAATTGAACTAGGATAAAAAAAAACTTCCCTACATTAAAATACAAAACAAAACAAAACTTAAAGCAAAGCAGATCCAAAATTATTTGCAACAAATGCAGTGCACCAAAATCTATTTTGTATATATATCAAATATCAAAACATCAAAGGATACTTCACAATGAAGAAACAAGTCATTAACGAACATATGGAAAAACGTTCAACCTCATTAGTACTCGAGGAAATAACCATTAAAACAATGGTTGGCAATATTTCACCTAACAAATTGGCAAAGGAGAAGAAAATTTCATGCTTAGTGCCATTTTGAAATTTCTTTGAATGCCATTTTCAACCCCTAAGGACTCCAGAGGTATTCCCACCTTGTCCCAGAAAATCTCGGAAGCATCCTCATCATATATAATTTACATAGGATGCTCGCTTTGGGCACACCCTATTTTAACACCATTAAACTGTAATACCGTTTGGATAAGTGACCATCAAATATTTATCATGGTATTACAAGTACCATGGCAAGGACTTAGAAGACATGCAATGAATGTAATGAACGTTGAACAGAAGAATTAACGAGCCTGTTTCTTCAACATTAAAGTAAATAAAAGTGTGGTGCCAGCTTCTCAAAATATGCTCTCAGGCTGTTTGATCTAGTAGTTCCAAATCTGTGTTTCTACTCCAAGGAAGTAATCCTAAATGAAGGGAAAAATGTATATACAAAGAATTACTACAATATGACTTAAAGGGAAAAATGTACAGCCTAAATATTCAGAAAAAGAAGTCTTTAAAAATGTTGTGTAATATTAATTTGATGGGATATTATGTAACCTTTAAAAAGAAGTTTAAAATTCAGGCTTAAAGAGGTTTATGCCAAAATGTTAAATGTAAAAGCCAGGATTTACAGGTGTATATTTTGTACATAACAGGTGTAGTGTAGCAGGTAACACTAAGCATAAAATCCTATTTTCTCTAATCCTTAATGATCTCTATGAACAAGTTATTTAGCCTCTTTAAGCTTCAGTTCCTCATTTATAAAATGGAAATGGAAAATGGAAAAAAAGTCTGTCTCAAAGTGCTGTTACTTTTAATTAAAAATCAAGTTAGATAATTCAAATAGTGTTAACAGTATCAATCGTACAGTAAGTATCCAGTAATTGAAGCTATGGCTTTCATTTGAACTATTAAATAAAAACAAAACTTGTGCCTACCAGAAAGTCTAGATGCTAACGTATCGGTGTGTTGGCAGGAGCTTTTGCGTGGTGTTCTGACTTGGTTGTTCAGAACCTTTGGAACACATTTCTTATACTTGGAAAGTGCCCCACCTTGCAAGTTTATACATCACCAGGATGGATGCCAGTATTCCTTACATATCTAAATTATCCCTAAAGTGGTATAAGCTAGGGTGGAAGTGTGTGACCTCGGCTTTTCTGATAAGATACTGTTGTACAAGGCTTCGATTCAGAAGCACATGATTCATAGAACCTGGAGATCCATTCTGAGAGCTGACATTTCTGCTCTCCGAGGCCATGGGGCAGAGGATCTACCCCCAGGCCCACATCCGCGATGTGAGGGAGGGAGGCTGTGCCAGAGGCAATAACTGGAGGTTTGTTCTGAAGTGGGGCTCCTCTGTTTGGCTGGCCTCAGAGCCCCGGCAGGCAGCCCTCAAGCCTGAGCCTCTGTTCATTAGGACTTTTTTTTTTTTTTTTTTTTTAGATTTTCTTCATTTATTTGAGGGTGGGAAGGGGCAGAGGGAGAGGGAGAGAATCTCAAGCAGACTCCTCCACGCTGAGCACGGAAGCCCCACATGGGGCTCAATCTCATGACCCTGAGATCATGACCTGAGCTGAAACCAAGAGTCAGAGGCTTAGTCAACTGCACCACCCAGGAGCCCCAAGACTTTAATGGACCCTATATACTTTTGCTTTCATTAGTCCTTTTTTTTTTTTTTAAGATTTTATTTATTTATTTGACAGAGAAATAGACAGCCAGTGAGAGAGGGACCACAAGCAGGGGGAGTGGGAGAGGAAGAAGCAGGCTCCCAGCAGAGCAGGGAGCCCGATGTGGGGCTCCATCCCAGGACCTCGGGATCACTCCCTGAGCGGAAGGCAGATGCTTAGCAACTGAGTCACCCAGGCACCCCTAGTCCTTCTTTTTTTGTGTGTGCACAGGAACACACACACACACACACACACACACACACACAGAGTGTGTGTATATATAATTATAGTTCATGACATATATAACATAGATATTATATAATTATAGCTTATGACTACCTTGGTATAAAGATAAATATAATATTATGTAGAACTTTTTTCAAAGTAAAAATTCTTTTTTTCTTCAATTCTTAGAAGAAATTAAAACATTTTAGTGGGCCCCTAAAAGCACTGAAGGTCGTTGGCACAGTGCCCACTATATCTGATAGAAAAGTCAGCCCTCCCTAATGTTTTCAGATGAATTCTTTTTCTGTATAAACTACCTGGAGTTTATTTTGTATTTGCAGCTATGAAATCTGATTATATAGGTAGTGAAACTGCAGTACAACTTTTACCCTTTTCCAATCTTTTTTTGAATTTTCAAATTCTTTGAAAAAGTATGTACTACTAGAGGGAAGATGATACATTAAGAAAAAGAAGAAAATCTGACCAATAATGTATCATCAGCAGTTTATAGCATTAAATGGCAAACTTTACATGCATATCTCAGAATCTAAGGCTGGAAAGGGACTGTAAAGATCATTGTGGGAAAAAAATGTCACTGAGTCTGATCCCTCATGTGCCATTTAAATCACCTCTACCCCATACCCTGACCAAGATGTCACAGTCAATGATACTGGGCTCAGTAGTCCAATATCTCAGAGGAAAAAATCAGATATTCTATCTCTTGATAGCTTTGACAGCTAGAAAGTTCTTCTTTAATACTGAGCCAAATATGTATTCCTGAAGCTTCCTTTTCTTCTCCCTAAATGTATCTCCAACATCTTAGTATTCTTTATGCTCCCATTTTAAATACCCAACATCAGAACCTTGGAATCATGGCATAGCAATCCGGCTCAAAGGACCTTTATATCTATCCACACACTTACTAATTTGATTCTACCTCCGTCTACCATCTCCTGGGTTACCTGCTGCACCAGAGCAGAGATGTGAATTGCTAAGCCAGAGACACTGTCTCTTCTTTCTCTTCAGATTGTAAACTCATGTTTTCTATGACTCTCATCAGAGGAAAATAAAGTCACACTGGGCCAGAGTTTTAAAAGAAATTTGGAACCCAATACAAAATGCAGACATTAGTGTTTGTAAAGGAAAACTTCTCCTCTGCTTTGTTTTTCTTGAAGCAGAACACCAAAATGGAATAGTGAAAACCATACAAACCTGGGAACCTAGAAATAAAGATTCTGAGTCCTAGTTCTGCTACTAAATCCTTTGTAACCTATAAAATCCAGATCTCTCTGTCCCTTTAGGGATAATTTAGACTCCTAACATTTGATTACTTGACTTCCAATAATGAATTAGATTCCGAAGTCCTAGCTATACAAAGAAGTAAAATTAAAACTGTTGAACACGGTAGGGTCATTTGTATTAAGATTTCCTTCAACCGATGAACAGAAGTATTCAGTGGTATTGAAATTAAAAAAAACAGAAAACACTATTGTTAGTTATCCTCCTTTTTGCCACCAGGTAGGCATTTCTTCTGTTCTTGGAACCTGACAGATCTATATGCCCCATGCTCACAGACAAGAATTGTGACCACCAAAAATACAGAAATACTGTGTAGATAATACGTGAAGACAGAACCTGTGCCTATATTAACTGGAAATCCCATCCTTTAATTCACTCATTTAAAATATACTGGATTCTTGTATAAGTTATAGTAATGCTAGCTTTTGTAATAGCTAACCATGAAATCTCAATCTTGTTTGTATTATCTCTTGATCCAATTTTTGGCTGAGGACGACATGGAAGGGGGCCTGTTTTATGAAGTCCTTCAGGAACCTGGGCTGAGAGAGGCTCCATCATCTTGCAGGCAAGTGGCTTACTCATCCTGAATATGGATATCCAGCAGGGAAATGAGGGAAGAGAGAGAATGAGGAACATGTGAGAGCCTTTTATGGGATAGGTCTGGGAGTGTCACATGGTCCCCCTGGGTGCAAGTGAGGCTGAACAGTCATAACTCTATACCTTGGGAGACAGACAGGATCCCTGATGGACCAGCTGACCATCTCCATCACAGTCCACCATCAAGATGATATGAGGCTGAATTAGTCCAAGGAAGGTTGCACACATTTGTCTATACCAAAGCTAATAATGATGAAGGAAGTAAAAGGAATGATTTGGTAATCAGAGCTTTGGTAAAACTGGCAGAAATAATTGAAAACAAGAGCATAATTAGAGGAATGTGGTAATTATAACCGATAAGCACTTCAGGGAGGACAGAAAAGAGAGGTCCAGGGGAAATGTAGTTCTGCATGAGAAGTATCAAAAACATCTTCAAGACAAAAGTCATATTCGGGGCGCCTGGGTGGCGCAGTCGTTAAGCATCTGCCTTTGGCTCAGTGCATGATCCCGGCGTTCTGGGATCGAGTCCCACATCAGGCTCTTCCGCTAGGAGCCTGCTTCCTCCTCTCCCACTCCCCCTGCTTGTGTTCCCTCTCTCGCTGGCTGTCTCTCTCTGTCAAATAAATAAATAAAATCTTAAAGAAAAAAAAAAGACAAAAGTCATATTAGAAAAGGGAATTTCTTGGGGTGTTATTTTCACAGTCATTTAATAAAAATATAAAAATACTCCTTAGGCCGAAGTTCAGGGTATTCTCTATGTGGATTTTGTCTCAGCCATTTTCAAAATGGCTTTTGTTTTCCTCTGGAGGCACCTTTCATCAGGTGGCTATCCATTAGAACTTCACCAACCCAACAAAGCCTTCTCATATTTATGCTCCCCCCTTGAAACGCTCATTTTATTTATGTCATGTGGCTTGTTATGTGGTTATTTATTTGTATGTTGTTATATTAATCTGCTTTTACTGACTGTGCACTATCATATCTCCTTTTATATATTAAGACTTAAAATGGTATTGAGTGAGTAATTAAAAAGGCAAACTGATTTATACATTGAACGAGTTGTTTTTAACATGCTGTATACCAGAATTACTTGGGGACTCAAGAGTCTCAGTCGGTATAATTGAGGTATTTTGCATTTCTAAAAAGCTCACAGATGATTTGATTTCATCAGCTTTGAGTAAAATAGGATTAATTCTACTGAATCTGAGGTAAAATTGTTAAACCACATTTCGGACAAAAACACAAAGTGATTTTTAATTACCGCCAAATTGATAAATATATGATTTAGTACTGGAAAGTTTAGAGAGGACTGGGATCTATTTCTTGGAAAAAGTAGTTAAAACTTCTCAAGACAGAAACATCTCTCTATGGCATTTTGTGTGTTTTAGTGCATAGGAAGTAGTAAAAGAGATTACCGCGAGCGAGCTCCAAAGCGATAATCATCACAATAACATTACCTTTACTACCCTCATGAGAGTGAAACAAAAGAAATAGTTAAATATTAGAGAAAAAGACAAATGGCAGCAATATGTGGGTATTAGTGGGAAATCATTTTAAATTAAGATAGAGAAAGTCAATAACCTACAAGAATCCTAGCGATTGCTTACCAAGTCCCTTACTACAAGCCCAGGAAAAAAATGCATTTTGTGGATTAAAAGTAGAGGCTTCGATAATATAGGAAAACGATAATATTGTAAGAAAAAAAGGTACATATTTTTGTTGTTTAAAGTTCAACGAGCTCTATCAATTTCGAGATAATACAGCTTTAAAATTTTGCTCTTTTGAGACGCTTCATTCACAAGCAGTAAATACTACCAGTCAAATGCCATAAATCGTCACCTGTTAAAAATCATCTTTCAAAACATGGAAAGACAGGCAGAGTGAGGATGACAGGAAAACCCTCAAAATACCCAATAGATCAAGTATCATCTGGGAATAAAATGTTTTGTCCCAAAACAACTTGCAAGATTACCTTTCAATGAATGTCAAACAAATAAAAACACATTTTAAAAAATATATATCAGAGGAAAAGAGCCAGCTACAGACTCAGTAAATTCATGATTATGGTCTACCAAAGAGAACCTTTAGGACTTAGGGTCAAAACAAAACAAAACAAACAAAAGGACAGACTAAAGCTGATAGGCTGCTTTCTTTGAAAGGAAAGATTTTAGGAGATACCACATATTGTCCTCTACGATGGTAGATTAGAAGTGCAGAATAAAATAATTACATAAAAACTAATGATAGAAGTTAGCGTTTTTAAGCATTTAGTATACTCAAGGGCTGTGCCTAAAACAGTCTCAGTGTTATTCTTGCTTTAGTTGTTTCCACATTAGATAGGGCTGATGAAGGCCTGATACATCAAGGCCCAGCAAAGAGGGTCGAGAGCTAAGAACAGACCAGAGTGACTTCTCCCAAGGGAGATGGGACCTAGGAAGCTATGGAGACACATGCTTTTGCAGATTTCTTAATGTGTGTGATAGGGAAACCATGGCTGGAAAATCCCGCTTGTTCTAGAAAGAGATTCAGTAGCTGGGGTTATGTTTGAGCAGCAGGGACTCAGAGATCAGTGTCAAAAGCTCAGAACCTGTGGGGTTCGTCTCGGTGTGGCTCCCGCAGATTGCAGACTGGAAGGCTGGTGTTGCAGTTGCCTCCAACAGTGCCACACCAGAGCAGCAGATCCAGGCCGTGAGATCAAAGCCACAGTGCGCGACATTCTCTTAGCGGCCTGCAATCAGCCATGGTGGGAGTAGTCAGACCTGGAAAATGGGCAAACACTCACAATTTGGACTTCTGTTTTTCTAGAGAGCCAGTTTCTCAGCACACTACTGCCCCATAGGCGCATGTTTCAGACGTCTATGTACTAGGACTCCAAAAGAACAAATTAGAAGAGACATACTAAAGAAAATCCAAGGAGGATAATGATAGAGCTCTGAACCTAAAATTAGATGTTGTCTAATGATATGACAAAGTACCTCTGAGATAGTTATCCCATTTTGGGAGGTGAAGGTAATTAAAATTTGCATGAATATGAGATCCAGAGATGGATGAGTTCATATCTCTCACTACAGGAGTCTCTCTAACAAAAAGGAGTATGTTAGAAAAACAAATGTCTGAACCAAAATCAAAAGGGAAGAAGATACTCAGATGTCGGCAATGGTTCCTGTGCTCCACAAAGCAGACAACAAAAGGGGCCAATTTAAAAAGCAGATTAACTGTTTAATCTTCATTTGAACCTTCCTCCCAATTGTGCGAGAACAGCAGAGGGAATGAACACTAGAGACAGATCGCTCTCCTTTAGAAAGACAGGCAGAAGGGGTTTTGATTCAAGATGGTGACGTAGGAAAACTGTGAACTTGCTTCCTCCATGGGACACACCAAATTACACCTATTAATGGAATAATTCCTCCTGAAGAAGAACTGAGGGCAGACTGAACAGCTGCCGAACAACCAAAGATAGAACGGCAAGAGAACAGCAAGAGAGACAGAGATACAGTAACAAAGGGAACCCCCCCCCCCCGCCCCTGACATGGCTAATGGCAGTGGGGAGGGATAGACTGAGGGAACAGAAACAGATCCCTCTGTCCTTGGGCTCAGAAAAAAAGCCGTGGTTTAAAAAAAGCAACTAGCATATAAAAGAGACAACACTAGAAGTTTGCCAGTTGACAGAGGAGCTGCAGGAAGGCCCTCCCGGTCAGAGGGTCTAGAGAACGACACAGCTTATATTCCCACCCCCACTTTAATAGCTTAGACCCGAGCAGGGTCTGGATATCATATTGGGCAAGTCCGGTTGTCTCAGTAAGCTCAGAACTTCAGCAAGCCCAGGGACCACAAACCCACACCATCTCTACTCATGCTGGAGCACAGAAAATGTAGCCAGGATTTGAAAGGTTGCAGAGCTATGGGAATGCTCTCCCCTACTCAACCTAAAAAGCCCAGACCAGAGCAGGCCTTGGAAGCCCTAAGCCGCAGGTCTGGATGCCATAATTAGGGCGTCCCAATGCCATCACTGGCTGGGCAGATGATCACAGAAAGCCTGTGAGCTCAGCAAATCTAGAGTCCACAAGCCCACACTGGCCCTAGCCACATCAGGACACAGAAAAAAAGCTGCAGTTTGAAAGGGCTGAGGAACTTCAGGAACACTCTCTCCCCCTCCCCCTTAAAAGCCCAGACTGGAGTAGGGTCTGGATGCCATAAGAGATGGGTCCAATGCCATAAGAGATGGGGAGTCAGATCATCATAGAGATAGAGGGAGCTCAACAAGTCCAGGATCTTCAAGCCCACCCTAGCCCTGGTTGTGCAGGCAGAAAAAAAAAAACAAAAAAACAAAAAACAAAAAAAACCCCAAAACAAAAACAAAAAAACCCTGTGGTTTAAAAGGGCCAAGGATGGGCACCTGGGTGGCTAAGTCAGTCAGCATCTGACTTCAGCTCAGGTCATAATCTCAGAGTCCTGGAATCGAGCCCCACATTAAGTTTTGCACTCAGAGGGGAGTGCTTGTCCGTCTCCCTCTGCCCCTCTCCCTGCGTGTGCTCTCTCTTTCTTTCCCTCTCAAATAAATAAATAAAATCTTAAAAATTTTTTTTGAATTAAAAAAAAAGGGGGCCAAGGAACTGCGGGAACACTCTCTCCCCACTACCTTAAAAACCCAGAACAGAACAAGGTCCTGCTCACAGCGAGCTTGTAACCTCAGTGAGCCCAGGTCCACAAGCTCACCCAGTTGCTCTGCGGTGCTAGGACCCAGAAAACAAGCTGCAGTACTGTGTGTTTTGGTTTGGTTTGGTTTGGTTTGGTTTATTTTATAAAATTTGTCCTTTTTTTCTGGTTTTGTCCTTTCTTCTCCTTTTTTACTTTTTTCTTTTCCTCTTTTACTTTATTATGTTTTTACTATTTTCAATTTTTTAATTCTTTCTATCAAAAGCCATGGCTTAAAGACTAAGAAACCTATCTAGCCACAGCTCCAACCAGCCAGCAAAAGTCACCAAGCACACACAGTCTGCATAGGGGGACACCCATATGCCAGACCACCCCCTTCCACTTTAGGAAAAGTAGCTGTTTCACCTAATCTGCAGAAACAAACAGAAAGTCAAACAGAATAGGGAGACGGAGGAATATGCTCCAAAAGAAAGAACAAGGAAAAAAAATCTCAGAGAAAGAATTAAATGAAACAGAGACAAACAATATGTCTGTGTAAGAATTTAAAGTAGGGGGACCTAGGTGGCTCAGTCGGTTAAGCATCTGCCCTCAGCTCAGGTCATGATCTCAGGGTCCTGGGATCAACCCCTGCAGGGAGCCTGCTTCTCCTTCTCCTCCCTGTTCATGCTCTCTCTCACTATCTCTCTCTCTCTCTCTCTCAAATAAATAAATAAAATCTTAAAAAAAAAAGAATTTAAGGTAATGAGAGTAAAAATACTCACTGGGCAAAAAAAGAGAAAAGAATGGAAGAACTCAGTGAGACATTCCATAAAGAGCTAGAAAATATTAAAAAGAATCAATCAGAGTTGAAGAGTATAATAACTGAAATAAAAATCACACCAGAGGGAATCAACAGATTAGAGGATGCAGAAGAATGTACCAGTGATCTGAAAGACAGGGTAATGGAAGCATACAACCTGAACAGCAAACAGAGAAAATAATTTAAAAAAAATAAGGATAGATTAAGAGATATTTTGGGCAACATCAAGAAAAAAAAATCACATTGTAGGAATCCCAGAAGAAGAATAGAGAAAAGTTATTTTAAGGAATAATAATGAAAACTTCCCTAGCCTATAGAAAGAAATAGATATCCAAGTCCAAGAAGCCCAGAGAGTTCCAAACAAGATAAGGCCAAGGAGTTCCATACCACAGGACATAATAATTAAAATGTCAAATGTTAAAGAGAAAATCTTGAAAGCAGCAAGGGAGAAATAAAATGTTACCTACAAGGAAAAACCTCTAAGACTAGTGGCTTATTTTTCAGCAGAAACTTTGCAACCCAGAAGAATATGGCATGAGATTCACAAAGTACCAAAAGAAAAATATCTACAAAAAAAAAAAAAAAAAAAAAAAAAAAATACCTGGCAAGACTGTCATTCAGATTTGAAGGAGAGATAGAGTTTCCCAGATAAACAAAAGATGAAGGAGTTTATTACCAGTAAACCAAACTTACAAGATATGTTAAAGGGACTTCTTTTAATGGAAAACAAATGGTCATAATTAGACATAAGAAAAATATGAAGAAAAGGTGTAAAATATAAGAGCATATACATAAAACGTGGAGAAAGAAGTAAAAGAGAAAAGGAAAAAGTAAAAGAAAGGTTTTTTCTTTTTCTGTTTTCTCCTTTCTTTCTTTCTTTCTTTCTTTCTTTCTTTCTTTCTTTCTTTCTTTCTTAGAATGTATTTAAATTTAAATGACCATCAAATTAATATGGTCTACTATTTACTTAGGATGTTATATATGAACCTTATGGTAACCACAAACACAAAACACAAAAAATAAAAAATACACACTCAAAAAAAAGAGAAAGAAAGTCAAACAAAACACTATAGATAGTCATCAATTGCAAAGAAAAAGAGAAAGAAAAGAAGGAACAAACAAGTACAAAAACAACCCAAGAGCAAATTTTAAAAATGGCAATAACTACATATCTATCACTAATTACTTTAGATGTACATGGCCTAAATTCTCCAATCAAAAGACAGAGTGGAAGAATGGATACAAAAAAACAAGATGCATTGATGTGTTGCCTACAAGAGACTTACCTCAGACCTAAAAATGCATACAGACCGAAAGTGAAGGGATGGAAAAATAGTTACCATACAAATGGAAGTGAAAAAATGTCAGGGGTAGCAATACTTAGATAAAATAATGTAACAAGAGACAAAAAAGGGCATTACATATAATAAAGGGATTAATCCAACAAAAGGATATAACAATTTTAAATATCTGTGTATCCAACACTGGAACACCTAAATAAATAAAGCAAATATTAACAGACATAAAGAGAGAAACTGATGGTAATACAATAATGGTATGGGACTTTAACACTCCACTTACATTAATGAAGAGATCACCCAGACAGAAAATTAATAAGGAAACATTGTCTTTGCGTGACACATTGAACCAGATGGACATAACAGATATATACAGAACATTCCATTCTATCCAAAGACAAAAGAATACACATTCTTCTCAAGTGCACATGAAACATTCTCCAGAGTAGACCACATATTAGGCTATCCAACGAGCTTCAAAAAATTTAAGAAGACTGAAATCATACCATGCATCTTTTCCAACCACAACAGTATGAAGCTAGAAATAAATCACAAGAAAAAACTGGAAAAAGACAAACATGTGGAGACTAAACAACACAATACTAAACAACAAATAGGTCAATGAAGCAATAAAGAAGAAATTAGACAAATATATGGAGATAAATGAGAATGAAAACACAATGGTCCAAAATCTCTGAACACAGCAAAAACAGTTCTAACAGGTGAGTAGATAGCAATACAGGCCCACCTGAAGAACAAGAAACAACTCAAATAATCTAACCTTACACCTAAAGGAACTAGAAAAAGAAGAACAAACAAAACAAACCCAAGGTGGGTAGAAGAAAGGAAATAAAGATCGCAGTAGAAATAAATGATGTAGAAACTAAAAAGAAAAAAAGAGAAAAAAAGAAAAAATCAATGGAACGGAAAGCTTGTTCTTTGAAACGATAAACAAAATTGACAGACCCTTAGCCAGATTCATCAAGAGAAAAAGAGAAAGGACCAAAACAAATAAAATCAGAAATGAGAGAGGAGAATAACAACTGATACCACAGAAATACAAAGGATTATATGAGAATACTGTGAAAAATATATGCCAACAAGCTGGAAAGCCTAGAAGAAATGGATAAATTCTCGGGACATATAATCTTCTAAAACTGAACCAGGAAGAAATAGAAAATGAACAGACTGATCATAAGTAATGAAATTGAATCAGTGATCAAAAAAAACTACCAAAAAATAAAAGTCCAGGACCAGATAGATTCACAAGTGAATTTTACCAGACATTTAAAGAGGAGTTAATACCTCTTCTCTTCAAACTTTTCCAAAAGATAGAAGAGGAAGGAAGGTTTCCAAATACATTCTATGAAACCAGCATTACCCTGATACCAAAACCAGGCAAAGACAAATTTGTATGGAGCCACAGAAGACCTCAAATAGCCAAAGCAATCCCGAGGGAGAACAAACTGGAGGTAATGCAATTCTGGATTTCAAGCTATACTACAAAACTGTAACAATCAGAACAGTATGGTACTGGCACAAAACAGGCACAGAGATGAATAGGACAAAATAGAGATCCCATAAATAAAACCACAATTATACGGTCAATTAATTTATGACAAAGGAGACAAGAATACACAAAGGGAAAAAGACAATCTTTTCAATAAATGGTGCTGGGAAAACTGGACAGTTACATGTAAAAGAATGAAACTGGACTACTTTCTAACACCATACACAAAAATAAACTCAAAATGAATAAAGACTTAAATGTGAGACCTGAAACCATAAAAATCCTACAAAGGAACATAGGTAGCAATTTCTCTGACATCGGCCGTAGCAACATTTTTCTAGATATGTTTCCTAAGGCAAAGGAAACAAAAGTAAAAATAAACTATTGGGACTACATGAAAATAAAAAGCTTTTGCTCAGCAAAGAAAACAATCAATAAAACTAAAAGGCAACCTACTGAATGGGAGAAGATATTTGCAAATGATGTATCTGATAAAGCATTAATATCCAAAATATATAAAGAATTTGTATATACAACTCAACACCAAAAACACAAACAATCGAATTAAAAAAATGGACAGAGGACCTGAATAGACATTTTTCTAAAGACATACAGATGGCCAACAGACACATGAAAAGATGCTCGACATCACTAAACATCAGGGAAATACAAATCAGAACCATGATGAGATATCACTGCACACCTGTTAGAATAGCTAAAACCAAGAAGATAAGAAACAAATGTTGACGAGGATGTGGAAAAAAAAAAGAACGCTCATGCACTGTTAGTGAGGATGTAAACTGGTGCAGCCACTGTGGAAAACAGTATGGAGGTCCCTCAAAAAGTTAAAAATAAAAATACCATATGATCCAATAATTTCACTATTGGGCATTTACCCAGGGAAGATGAAAACACTAACTCATAAAGACATATGCACCCCTCTGTTCATTGTAACATTATTTAACATAGCCAAGATATGGAAGCAACCTGAGGGTCCATCACTGCATGAATAGACAAGGAAAATGTTGTACACACACACACATGGGATGAAATATTACACAGCCACAACATGGGCTGAAATCGTGCCATTTGAGACAACACGGATAGACCATATTACACTAAGTGAAGTAAGTCAGACTGAGAAGGACAAATACCATATTATTCCACTCATAAATGGAATCTAAAAAAATAAACAAAAAGCAGAATCTGCACTCTAAATAGAAGAAATTGAAGGTTACCAGAGGGGAAGGGATTGGGGGCTTGACAAAGTAAATACCAGCCTCCAGTTATGGGATGAGTAAGTTATCAGAATAAAAAGCAGAGCATAAGGAATACAGTCAGTGATACTGTAATAGAGATGTAATGGGACAGATGGTAGCTATATTTGTAGTGAACATAGCATAGCATATAAACTTGTCAATTCACTAAGTTGCACACCCGAAAATTATGTAACATTGTGTGTCAAGTATACTCAAATATACATTTATATATACATATACGTGTGTATATATTTTAAGTCACTTGCAGTCACCATGCCTTACTATTGAGACTGGCATTTTGTTTAACTGTTTTTATCACTTTTGTATAGATTGACTAGTAGAATTTGAAAAGCTCTGCTAAAGAATATTCAGCCTATTATACTGTAAGTCAGAATTTAGGCACTACAGATGTATATTAATATTTATTATGCAAAATGTGCACATTGTTACCTACCAGTTAAAATAGAAAATAAAAGTTGCATTCATAATATTGAAACTGTTTGAATGTTCATATTTGTTAAAAAGAATAATTGTGATCTTCTAAAAGTATTTTCATTTTATGATACAATTTATCAGTTTGCAAATTTTCTCTGAGCGAAATTTCAGAGCTTTAATTGTAACAGGTTTTTATTTGGGAGGGTCTTCTGACATTAGGTATACTAACGTAGAAAAAAGTTACTTCTCCAAAAATAGAACATTTTAATATTCAAATAATTTTATTTTGTAGTTAAAGGTTAATAGGACCTGTTTGACTCATGTTGTGTTTTGTTTTATGTAAGATGATATCATTTTGCTTTTTTATTAATACAGCATATGTTTTGTTTAAATACATTAAAAAGTTGAATGGAGAAAAAAAGAAAGAATAAAATATTTCTATGGTCCCTAAAAAGATGAAAGTTACTTAAGACCTGAAAAATGTGAAAAGGAAGACTAGAAGAAAAATTGTGAGGCAGAACATGTGGTCTTCACTCAACTATTACAAGGCCCACCTAACACCGAGGAAACCAATTCTACCCAAGCTTCTGAGGGGTCTCCCCCTTATCCCCTATAATCCAACACTGGACAAAATGAGAAATCAAGGAAAGGGAAATTTGGAAGTTTAATTTCTTCAGGTTTATATTTAGATATAATCTCTCCTTTTTTTAGAGTTTCTATAAAATAAAAAATTATATTGGCATTGTATTTTTGAGCATCTTTAAGTTGTCATATGTTGTAATTACATAATTCTGATGAAACATATTGCCTATTCATAATTTGAGGTGAGAAATAAAAGACAATGTCTTTCTAGCTTAGGGTCTAGCAAGGCTCTGGAGTTCATTCATGCACTACCCTAACTTATTTCAATGCTCCCTGTCCAAGAGATTGTTCTGTGATGATGCAATTATGTTCTATCTGTTCTGTCCTAAAATGTATCCACTGGCTACATCTGGCTGTTAGGCACTGGAAATGTGCCAAGTGTTATTGAGGCACTGAATCCTTATTTAATTTGATTTCATTTAATTTGAACCTAAATAGCCATATGTGGCCAATGGTCACTGTATTGAAAAGTGCAGCTTTAGGAGTAAAATTACACTTCCCACCAGACACACAGAGCAGCAGTGTCACTTTCAACCTTATGAACAAAAAGCAGGACTTCCTGGGAATCAACAATGTCCTCCTCCATAGGGGCCAGATTTAACCCTGGTGACCCATAGGGCTAATTGTTAAATCTAGATGGGTTAAGGGAACAAAAAGAGCCTGGTGAGGATAGGGGTGAGATTTCCATTCCTCAGGATTCTTATTTTTAAAAGAATTGCACTAGAGTAGCTCTCCTGACTTTCTCTTCCCTTCTCACTCACTTGGGCTTCTCACTCTGTTTTAAATCAGAAGAAACTATGTATTCTTTTCTGCTTCCTATCTTGTGGTAATCCTGTAACAAGGGGCTCTGCATTTGTCCAGCTCTATCAGACTGGGTGGCTTAATTTAATTCTAGAATAAAATAGTAAAAGCTCAATCTGGCATTAAATATGCCATACCATCCAATCAAGGTTTTATCAGCAATTAAGCTGTTAGAGCTCCATTTGTCTGATTTCTATGCCTACTAATCACTTACTTTCAAAACATGAAAGGAAATGAAAAAAAATGTATTGACCACTCCCCTCCTCAGAACGTCAACACTATTTCTGACCATTTGATGGCTTCAGTATTAAAGAATTTGTCTCTGTGGTGGACTGGCTTTGTTCTGAGACTACTTGAATGATATTTTTAGGCATATATACAAGTTATATGTATAACTTATAACTATACATATATATATGTTCAAGGCAGCCATGAACCAGAGGAGTAAATCATATGAAAGTGCTTTGTACTGAGATTAAAGAAAGCCTTTCCTGACCTCCTTCAGTTGGTCCATCCTACAGTATTTGCTTTTATGGTATCTATTCTCCTTTGTGACACATTACATCTTAATTTGTGTGATTCGTTAATGGAGAACTTACAGATCCTACCAGAGTGTACACTATACAAATTTCATAAGGAAAGAGACTTGAGTGTATCCTTAATTATCATTTATTTCCAGCACTTGGAATAATGACTGGCATATAGATGATACACTCAATCAATAAATAATGCAATATTTTATTTAATGACATAAAGAATTATCCTTAGTATGAGCAGAAATAATGATGCAAGTTTAATTTTTGGCTTCTTTTATGCATAGTCCCCAGAAATAAGGATCCTGCAAAAGGAGAACTCTTGTTTGGAGGAGTGTAATAGTCTCCAAAAATACAAAATTAATAACGGTCATAGTGATAGGAACCAATAATATTGACTAGACTCATGCTATTCTTCTTCTTCTGTTCCACTAATGAACGCAAAGGGTCTGACAATAGAGTTAGCCAGATAATTCAAAGTACATAGTCATGATGCTCAGGCCACTAAAACAAACTCCTCTTGTTAACTGTCCTTATGTTCCAACACTGTGCCGAGTATTCTAGAAAACAAAATAGAGTCAGGATAGGAACAGTTTTTGAACTTAAAAAAAAAATCATTTTGCCATAATACCCCCCCCCCATGACATTCGTTCCATACAGCAAAGGCCAATGAGAACTCTTTGTGAGTGGATATTGCTAATGGACCTAAGAAGTAGTGATATCTGATATTCCTTCTTAGGTCTTGTATTTAGTTGTTGATTAATAATGATTTCTACTGTAAAAAATAAGCAATCGAGGGGGAACTGAAGTTATCAGAATGTTAATTTGTCATCTGTGGCACTAAAGCAGAGATTCCTATCTGCAGAGAATATTTGTTCTGTATGAGATTTCGAGATGGGTCTGCTCCTTTATAGGGGATGGGAATAGCTTTCAGAGAAGGTATGCACGGATACATTTTTAACGTGACACTAAGGGAGATACTACATTACGTTGATGGAGGAGACTGTGATCTTAGGCCAGAAAGAACAAAGCATAGCCTCAATCTTCATTTAAATGTTTTTAGAAGCACCTTTCTGGAGTGGAAATTTTCTCATTTAGAAACAAAACAAAACAAAACAAAACCTCAGGTATTTAACTTTTAGACTGGTAGTCTATATCTCTGAGCTACAAAATCCAATGAATAACATTCATTCAGAAAGAGATCTGTTTTTCAAAATCTGAGGTTTTGTAAACATCATAAAGATCAATACTCCTTCATCATCCGAGAAGGAAAATAATTTATTTTTCATAATATAAGACACTATCTCATTTGATCTTCAAGACAGTCCTAGAATGGATAAGAGGAGGTATCATGATTTCTATTTTATAAAATAAAGTCAATCTTTAAGAACTAGCAAATGTATCAATAGCTGTCTATTTTTTAATGTCCACTGTATGAACTATGTAGTGGGCCTTTAGCTAGGTTAAGGAATTGGAATTTGAATGGATCTGTCTGATTCTAAACCCATACTCTTAACCTACTATATTTTAAATTTCCTGTCCAAGGTAACATGCATTTACCACTAGAACTAACAATTAAACTCCCTGACTAGTGTTCTTCTGATTATACAAATTGCCTCCCACATCCATCCACAACTAAATAGCAGTGTGAATAAGGCTGGTACCAGCTAGCCATTCACTACATTCTTTTCCCTTTGTTCCTACGTACACACCTAGTTTACACTTCCCAGCCGTCTGTGCAATTATGTATAGCCACATGACTGAGATCTGGTTGATACGGTGTAGACAGATTCTTTGTACATTTATTCCAGACCTGACCTAGTAATTCTCCCACACACTTCTCCTTGTTCTTCCCCATAAAAGGAAAGATCTTATTTCCCTATGTTACCATATATTTGAAGGCCTCCTAGTTACCAAGAATGGTCAGATTGCAATTTGTATGAAAAGAAATAAACGTTTATTCCCATAAACTACTAAAATTTTAGAACTTCCAAAGGGATTGCAACATTTCATACTCCCACCAGCAAAGTATGAGAAGTCCAATTGTTTTATATTCTCACCAACATTTGGTGCTATTCATCTTCCTAGTATTAGATATTCAGTCCATATGTAGTGATAAATATGGCTTTAATTTGCATTTTCCTGATAACTTGTAATTTTAAGCATTTTCCATGTTCATTGCTCATTTGTTACATGTTCATTTGAAACTATTCCAATCTTTTCCCCCTTTTTAATTGGGAAGTTTATCTTTTCATTATTGTGTGATAGCAGCATTTATATTCTGGATATAATCTTCTATCAAATATATTTTTGTTGGAATACTTTTTTGTCAGGAATATTTTATTCCTATCCGTGATTTACCATTTCATTTCCTAATGGCATCTTTCAAACAGAGTATGTTTTACACATTTTTAAACTCTAATTATCAGTTTCTTTAATAGCTTGTGCTTTTTTTTTTTTTTAGCCATATATTAGGAATCATTTCCAGCAAAAGTTCATGAGACAAGTCTACTTTGTTTGCTTTTAGCAAAGTGCTTTTAGCACTTGGAGTTTAGAATATAGTTCTTCTAGTGAGAGTAAGCTGGTGTTCATTTTGTTACCTAAATGTATTCAGTTCCAACAACATTTATTGCAAAGAATTTTCTCAACGATTGCCTTAGTGCCTATATCAAAAATCAATTGACCATTATATGTAGGTCTATTTCTAGAAGCACCATTTTGATCCACTGACCTATTTGTCTATATGTATGCCACTAGATGCTATCTGGATCTTAATAGCATTACAGTAAATCTTTAAATTAGGGACTATAAATCCCCTAACTTTGCTCTTTTTCAAGATATTTTGTCTATTCTAGGCGTTGTCTATTTCCATATAATTTTAGTTTCAGCTTGTCAATTTCTACTCCAAAGAAGTCTTCTCGGATTTTAATTGGGATTGCATTTAATTTATAGATCAGTTTTGGGAGAAAAGACTTCTTAATTGAGTTAATCCATAAACATGGATTAAAAATTTTCTTTAAATTCTCTAAGCAAAATTTTATAATTTTCATTTCAGAAGTCTTACACATATTTTGTTAAAAATCCCTCAATACTTTATATTTGGGGAATGCTTTCATAAATAATGTATCCAAAATTTACCTTCTAATTGTTTCTGCATATGTATACTAATAGATTTGTATAAAATTGGCCTTGTACCCTATGACCTTTCTATAATCATTTATTATTTCTAGTAGTAGAAATTAAGATATCTTTTTTAAACATTTTTTTCATTTATTTTTATTTATTTTTTTAAAGATTTTATTTCTTTGAGAGAATGAAAGAGAGAGAAAAAATGAGCAGGGGGGAGGGGCAGGAGAGGGAGAGGCAGGCTTCACGCTGTGCAGTGAGTACAAAGCAGGACTTGATCCCAAGACCTTGAGATCATGATCTGAACTGAAGGCAGATGCTTAACTGACTGAGCCACCCAGGTGCCCCAGAAATTAAGATTTCTTACATATATATATGCATATAATACATATATAATTAATATAATACATATAATATATGTATAATTAATATAACACATATAATATATGTATAATTAATATAATACATATATGTATATATATTATATATATAATCTTTTTTGAATAAAGACAATTTGAATTATTTCTTTGAGTTTTTATGACTTCTGTATCTTTTATATTTTTTCTTGTCTTTTTGCATTGACTGGGACCTCCAATACAGTGTTGAATAGAAAACGTATACTTGTTCCTGATCTTAGCTGGAAAGTATTCAACATCTTAATTTTAAATATAATGTTTTCTGTAGTTTTTATCATGGTGTTGAATTTTTCAAATGTTTATCCTATATCCGTTGAATTGTTCATATAATTTCTTCCTTTCTTCTGTTAATGTGGTGCAATATATGATTAATTCCTGAATATTAAGACAATCTGCATTCCTGAGACAAACTCCAAATGCTCATAATATATTATTCTTTTTTATATATAATGGAATTAATTTGCCAATATTTTGTTAAGGATTTCTTGTCTCTGTTCATGTGGGATAATGAGTATGTATTTTCTTTTAATGTCTTTAGTTTTGCAATCATGGTGTCTTCATAAAATTGGTTGTGAAGTGTTCATTCCTCTTATATTTTATGAAAATTTGTATGAGATTGGACATTTTTCCTCCTTAAATATATGATATAATTCATCAGTGAAATCACATTGGCCTGGAGTTCTCTCTATGGGAAGGTTTTGAATTACAAATGTAATTTGTTTAGCAGATATATGACTGCTCATATCTTGTGTTTCTTCGTATGTCAGCTTTAATAAGGTGATTTTTTATTTATTTATTTATTTTATTTTATTTTATTTTATTTTTAAGATTTTATTTATTTATGTGACAGAGAGACAGCCAGCGAGAGAGGGAACACAGCAGGGGAGTGGGAGAGGAAGAAGCAGGCTCCCAGCGGAGGAGCCTGATGTGGGACTCGATCCCCGAACGCCGGGATCACGCCCTGAGCCGAAGGCAGACACTTAAGGACTGCGCTACCCAGGCGCCCCTTAATAAGGTGATTTTTTAAATGTTTTATTTAAAAAAAATTTTTTAACTGTTTTATTTTTAAATAATCTCTACACCCAGTGTGGGGCTTAAACTCACAACCCCAAGACCAAGAGTCGCATGCTCTACTGAGACAGCCAGATGCCGCAATAAGGTCATTTTTAAATAAATTCTCCATTTCTTTTAAAATTGTCCACTTTTCCTTACTTTTTTATTATTATGTATTATATAATATATATTATTTAATATATTACATATGATATATAATACAAATATAATTATTAAATATAAATATATTTTCCCTTATATTGCTCTTAATATCTTTAGGATATGTACTATTATCCTTTTTCAAATCCAATATTTATAATTTGCACTTTCTCTTTTCTTAATCATTCTTGGTAGAGGTCTATCAATTTGATTAATCCTTTGGAAAAAAAAAAACAATACCTAGCCCTTGAACTTTTTGGTTTTTTTTTTATTTCTTTAATTTCCTGACTTATTATTTCCTTTCTTCAACTTTGGTTTTAATTTCCTCTCTCTTTTTTAGCTTCTTAATGTGAAAAATTAGGTCACTAATTTGAAGTGTTTCTTCTGTTCTTATATAAACATTTAAAAGCGTTTATTTGTTTCTAAATACTGTTTTAGCTGTGTCCCACAAATATTATGTTGTGTTTTAATTTTTACTTAGATTAAAGCATTTTCTAATTTTCCCTGGGAATTCTTCTTTGTGCCCTAAGTTACTCAGATATGTGCTACTTAATTCTCAAATATTTGGTTTGTGTCCAGGTCTCTTATTTATTTTTCTAACTTAATTCCACTGTACATATTTTGATCAGAGAAACTATTGTGTAAAATGTCAATCTTTTAAAACTCCTTTTATGGCCCAACATATGGTCTGTTTGGGTGAGTGCTCCACAAGTCCTGGAGAAGTGTGTGCTCTGCAGATGTTGAGAATAGTACTCTACAAATATAAATTAGGTCAACTTGATGGTATTTTCAAGTTTTTAATAGACTTACTGATTTGGGGGGGGGGGGGCTAGTGGTTCTATCAATTCCTGAAAGGGAGTATTAAAAATACTAACTATGACTAAGCATTTGCGTATTCTTCCTTTCATTCTGCCAATTTTTGCTTCACGCATTTTAAGCTCTGTTACTCGGGGATAAACATATGTAGAATAGTTACGTCATCTTATATATTGACCTTTCTATCATGATGAAATATTTCTCCTTTTCAAGTAATAATCCTAGTCTTGAAGTTACTTTGTCTGATTTCATTATAGCTACAACAGCTTTCAAATTTCTGATTATTGTTTCCATGTTGCGTATTTTCCCATCCTTTTACTTCCATATATATGGGTGTCTTTATATTGAGTTCATCTCTTACAGATGGCATGTATTTCACTTTATTCTGTTGCATTTGTATTAATTTTTGTAACTCTTTGTATAATGTTTTTAAATAATATCTTTAAATATTGTAATTTACATCCTTTAATTTATCATACTCTACTATTATTGTATCAATTCAGGTAAAATGTAAGAATCTTACAACAACAGCATAATTCCATTTGCCCTCGCACCCTTTCTTTGTTCTATTGTTGTTATATCTTACAAATATTGTCCACAGAAAATATTTTTCTTCTAAATAGTCAGTTTTCAGTTAAAGAAAATAATAAAAATATAAAATGTAGGCTTTCATATTCACGAACATATTTATGGTTTCTAGTGCTGTTCATTCTTTCCTGTTGACAAAAGTCTCTAACTGGCATCACTTCCCTTTAGCCAGCAGAACCAACTGTAACCTTTCTTTTGTAGCGCAACTCCGCAGAGACAGAATTCCCTCAAACTGAAAAATGTGATTTTTACCCTCAGTTTTGTTGCATATATTTTTGGATATGGAATTCTGATTGAATTTTTGTTTTTCTTTTTAAAACTTTAAGGGTATTGTTTTATTGCTTTCTAGCTGCCATTGTTTCTGATTAAAAAAAAAAAAAACCATCCATAATTTGTGGCATGGTTCTCCTATGCGTAATATGCACTTTCTCTCTGGCTACTGCAAATATTTTTTCTTTATCTTTGGTTTTCAGCAGTTTAGCTAAGTGACTAGAGGTGACTCCTTTTGTACTCAAGCTACTTGTGGTTTTTTGAGTTTCTTGGTTCTGTAGGTTAATTGTGTTATTTTCAGCAAATTTGGGAAGTTTTTGACGATTATTTATTTCAACATTTTATTGCCCCAACATTTTCTTTTTTTCTGGGATTCTATTTTCACCTACTAGACCTTTTGACATTACATGTAACTGAATAATTGTTTTTATTTAGAAAGAAACAAACAGACACCTTTTTCTTTGTTTTTCAAATCGGGTAATTTCTGCTGATCTGTCATGTTCACTTACCCCTTCATTCTGCAGTTTCAAGCCACTGTTAATCCCGTCCAGTGATACATTTTAAAGTTCAGATTTTGTACTTCTTTTCAGTTCTAGAATTTCGGTATGATACTTTATCATTCACTTTTTCTATAATTGCTTTAAGCTCTTACACATATTTATAAAGCTATTTAAAATAATTAATATAAACAGCCTGTGGTAAGAGCTGGTTTTAGTATCTTATTTTTCAACATCTTGGTCATCTGGGTTTTTGCTGTTGTTGACTACTTTTCCTTTTGATTCTAGGAAAGTTTTTCTTCCTTCTTCACATGACCAGTAATTTTCATTTAGTTTTGTTTTATGATAGCCTTTGCAGATTTTACATTGAAAGGAGTCTTGGCTATGGTGTTTTCCATTAAATAATATTTAATTTTGACACGCAGATAAACTACTGGAGGATCCTCCCAGTCCTGTCCAGTTTGTTTTTTTGCCCTTTGTTAGGAAAGATTTACTCTGATTTTGTCTTAAACCTAGGATGTGGCTCTATGGTATGGCCCTTGTTTCCAAAGCATAATCTTTCTGGGGTTTCAACTGATTGAGGTGTTCAGCAATGATTGAACAATCATTTCCTCTAAATTGCACAATTTCTGGTATCTATATTCCATTCTTAGCCTCACATGGAATCTCACCCTATCCTTGCATCAGAAACCTCAGCCTCAACTCAGTATTTGCCTTCTCTTCTCAACAAGATCTCCACTCTGTAGGAATTCTTTCCTGCTCCAAATCGGAAACACTGAAAGAATGTGAGGCTCATCTCACATTTCTTTCCTTTCTATAAGTATCAAATTCTTGCCCTCTCTGTTGCTGGATAACAGTCATTTGTTATACGTCGTCCAGTCTGATAGTTGCTTATAGTAGAAAGATAACTTGAGAAACAGTTATTGAGCCACGGATGGAGGAAGTCTTATATCACAGGCATCTTAATGATGCCTATTCTACAAAGGTCCAGTGACGTACTGAAAAAGTAGTATATCTCAAGTCTATTTTAAGATTATATATCTATCTACCAACAGATAGATACATCTCCAAGTTATTTCCATAACAGGTGTATGTATCGATGTTAGTGCCATTAGTAAAGCAACGGAATACCGGTTTCTCTACAGAGTTATACACACTAAGTATTTTATTTTGTTTGATAATGAAACAAATTCAGGATAATGTGAATTCAGTATTAATGTTTGAAAAGGCAGAGTACCAAGTTGATATTTGCACCCCTCAAAAAAATCAAAAATTTTCTCTGCTTTCTGTTTTCCAGTGGCTTCCTTCTGCCTACAGCTAGCCGGGATTCTCAGCCTACAGTTGACACCAGGACCCTTCAGTGTCCATAGAAAAAGGGTTCTGGTAGCTTCTCATTGTCAACTTGCCATTGTTATTTTACCACTAGGGTTTTCAAATGTTTTTAATTGTGATTGAGGTGATAATAATTTCACTTTCAGAGGTATTTGGTTGAGAACCTTAGTTTCATTCGAAGCCTCAAAAAATACTGCATAATAAACCAGCTGTGCATGTGAAGTCCCAAATTTCTCTACTTTTGTTACTTCTATGCTGAGTGACCACTGAGATTTTGTTGGAGTAGTGCTTTTATTAGTAAACCCCTGATCCTTAGCCTCCAGATAATATAGGAAAATGCCACAGGGAAACAAACTGCAGCTGTCTTCAGCTCACTTTGGAAATACTTTCATCACTCCCAACTTTGCATGTGTCTAGTACCCATTGGTTCCACAAGTTTCGGGTATCTTTGAAAATATAATGTTTATAATTTATCCATGTCGGCAGTTTTGTTGGCCTCACATGACTTACTACCTTCTATTTTGGCAGAAGTCCAGTTTTGTCATTTTCAAGTTTTATTTTTTTAAGACTTTATTTATTTATTTATTTATTTATTTATTTATTTATTGTTTAAGAGAGAGAGAGAGAGACTGTATGAGAGAGAGAGGGAGAGGGACAAGTAGACTCCCCACTGAGTGTGGAGCCCTATATGGGTCTCGATCCCAGACCAGAGATCATGACCCAGAGGAAACCAAGGGTCCACTGTCCAACCAACTGAGCCACCCAGGTGCCCCTTGTTTTGAACTTTATACAAGTAGATATATATAATATATATACAAGTAGATATTTATACAAGTAGATATATATAATATCTATATCTATATAATATCTATATTTATAATATATATAATACATATTTATTAGTGTCTGGCTAATTTTGTTCAAACTTATTATTTTTTGGATATTCATCCATTTCCTTGAATGTTTATTCTCATTGCTGTAGATTATTCCACTGCATGATTACACCAAAATTTATATACACATTCTATTGTTAATGAGTATTTGAGGAATTTTGACTTTCTAGCTACAATGAATAGTGCTACTTTGAACATTCTTATAATCATCTTTTCATAAATATATAAATGCATATTTGTTAAGTGTACATAGTAGTAGAAATTCTGGGTCATGGGGTACACATGTGCTTATGTTCAGTAGCTATAGGCAAACAGACTTCCAAGTGGTTGTTCCTACTTACATTTCCACCATTAGTGTATGAGGGTTTTTATTTGTATATTTTTAATTGACTATATTTTCTCTCAGATCTTTGTCATATTCTTATTAAGTCATTGTTTTTCCTATAGTTTTATATAAATCCTTTATATGATAAAGACATTAACAGTACTTTCAGCAAATTTATCTCCATATATTCTGTTCATTGTATTTTAATTTCAACTATGCCAAGCATAATGTGTAAATAACCAGATTATTCATACTTTGAGTTATCCACATATTGGCCTCAGTCCTTACGGTAGATAATTAAGCTTTAATTTTATCACAACAATGAATTCCTTATCGACAGAATTACATATCAATATTCAATATAATGATGTAAAATATCACTTTAAGACTGTTATGTATAATCAAATTAAGAACGATGTAGATTCACTATTACTCATTGGACAGAGTAACAAACTGGTAAATAGCAAAAAAAAAAAAAAAGAGGAAGAACAAGGGATGTCTGTACAGAAAAAAAAGTTATAACTATGTAATAAGTGTAAAATGGATTTATAATTAATAAGGTGAGACTTATTTTGCCTTACTGTGACCCTCCATAAAATACCATATATGAATGTTTGTAGCTACCATGTTTCTCTAGTATGCCCATCTAAAACAGGCCTTTATCCCTGATACTTTATTAGCCATGCCACATTTCATTACTACAGCTGTGACTAATACCGGGTAATAAGTAAACAACGTTGAACTCCAGCAATCCTATCCTAACTGTAACTGTTACAATCACATAAAGGCAAACCAACAAGCAATGCAATATGCCCAAGTTACATTTATCTTGATATTCAGTAAAACCAATTTCCAGTCTAATATGTTTTTGTAGCACTATCTTCTGGAAAATTTACATTAAAAAAAAAGTACATAGAGAATCAAGTCTACATCTGTTAATGATGAAAATTTCAAGTTTTTACAGAAGAGATTAATAAGCCCCAAGACTTCCAAACAGGCTTTTAAATCACAAAATGTGTCATTGTGTTTAATCTCTGCCTCATCTCAAGTATATTTTAAGCAAATGCTTTATTGACTAAATACGGGGTAAATAAACCAGAGTCAAAGTTGTAAATGATTACATCCATAAACAGTGCTCCAATTACAGAAAGAAAACTATGTCTAAATTGTTGGTTTTCTTTCAATTTTATGGACTTTTTCAATGTTATCTTGAAACAAGACATTTTTCAATAGTAGACTTCATCCCTCCTACCAGTCTATTATCACTCCCTTTAGTCATTGCACTGAAAGTCTATGGCATACTCAGCATATTGCCAAATAGAAGAACAAAAAGGCTTACTCCTACTAATATGTGTCTTCCCACTACCCATCTGAAACATGTAGAGAAAATGAAACAAATTTTCCAAATAAGCTTACGTAGATGACTATTTGCAGTTATGTGATCTGTGACTTATTTGGCACAGAAAATGAGAAAATGAAACGAAAAGACAAAACTTCAGTTAAAAAACATATTATGCATGTGTAGTATGGCTATATTTTTAAGTCTGGTACTTGAAATCATGATATAACAAGCTTATCTCTATTTTGCAACTTATTTTTTAAAACTTTTATATTAACTTTTCTTTGGTGATTTCATCAGGGTGAATAAGTCAGTGTCCAAAAATGTATGGCCACAACTCAAATCAACCAGCCTTTTCCAAGCAATGTATGGCCACAACTCAAATCTACCAGCCTTTTCCAATCACATCATTTTTCTAATGAATAAAAGTCACTTTCCACAAAGCAATGACACAGAAATGAAATGAGAGATTTGTAGCTACTCCGAAAGTTAAGGATGACTCTGATTTTATGAAAAAGCCAACTGTCATTATAAATAATATACCTATTTAAAAAGTCTTATTTAAAAAGGAATTAACTTGAAATGTTCCAGTTTAGTTTAGAAGATAATCTTTACAATGCATTTTTTGAATACCAGAACACAGAACTATGAGTTGGAATTGTCAAATATAAAGAGGGCAACCTAAAGGCAAACTTGTGTGTCTTTGTAAGTATCTAATCTCAGGGTTTAAGAGAGGAAAAAGCAATTTTGCAAAATGTACAAAGCATTTTGAAAAGGTATTTGGAAAGACTTTTCTCCCTGTAAGGACCGCTTATCAGCATCTTTGTAGTTAGATAATGCAGAAGCTATTTCTTTATTCCTGTGATCTGCCTTGGATCTTCAAGAATAAAGAAAAATATCTTTTTTTTTTTTTTGGTAAAAACTATTCAACCTATCTAGGGAGCTGGAACTAGGTTTAATACCACTGAGAAAAGCTCTGGTTGTTTACTTGACTTACCAACAAGCAAACAACCCAGCATTCTGAGAGAGAAAGAAAAAATATTTCATCATACCTCAACCATGCAAAATAATAATAATCAAATACCTGAGAAGAAGGAGTTATTGTTAGCATATACCATTTGATTAAAAGGGGATCAAATCAGGAAATATGATGGTTTAAAGCCATGTAAAATAAAATTTAGAATAGGTTTTAACTGTATTGATCTAAATGTACATATAACCTATAGTATCTTTTATTGGACAGACTCACAGAGGCTAGCTAAGATTTCATTAAGTTACACAAGTTATGAGATATTTTTGCTTTTTCTAGTAATTTTTATTTACAAACTATCTTTTGTCTAAGACATACTGAGCAGGAATAGGAATGGCTTTTACCAGAAAACTGAAAAAGTAACTATTCAGACATCCCACGGAATAAGTTATGCTGGGAATAATGTTATCCATCACCCCACAGAGGTCATTATTGCTGAAAGATATCAATTACCAATTCAAAAATCCTCCAAGTATTCTGCCCTTTAACCAATAAAAAAGATCAATTTGCAGACTGTTAAGAAATTATTTAAATTCTATTTTATCTTGAAAGAGTAATCTATATACTCCCTACCTTTACTTCTTTTTTTCCTTCCTTGACCCTGCAATCTGACCAAAACCCTATCATTCCAAAATATGACTTTCATTGAGATTGCTAGGGACAGCCTAAAGGCTTCCCACCCCCACCCCCCACAGCCTGGTCCCAAGCTTCTCTAATGCCTCTCTGTAGCCTTAGAAAATTATGATATTCTCTTTGAGAATCAGAGAAGATTCTAGAAACGGCAAGATAAATTCAGGAGTTCCTTTCCCTCCACAAAGAGCTCTAAGATTTTTGCTAATAGCCAGTACTAGCAGAAGCTAGGGATGCCAAGCATGAGAGAACACACATATACTTTCTTCCCTGAAGCATAGGGCTTGGCAAGATTCTGAGGAGCTGGAGCCCAAGGGCAAGGCCCAATAAACTATACTTCCGGAGAAAAACTTGGCACATGTAACTATGTCATCCTGAGAAGGTTGACTTAATAAACTCTGGTGTCTCCTGAACACCAAGGGATAGAGAAAGTACATCAGGTGAACTGAATCTCTCTGCCCTTGAGACCATGTGATTACAGAGATAATTTAGAACTGACTGGCTTCTAAAGAATCAATTTAATTGTCAATTCTTTCTCTACTTCTTTGATACATAAATCTTCTGCCAGTCTCTGGCCAATTTTACAACCTAGGAATGCCTTTCTCAAGAACCTGGAGCCATCCCTTTGAAATGTAGGCATCAAGAAAAATAATGCCAAGAAGACATAGACCATCTACTAAAAAATTGAATAAACAGAAAGCAGAAAACAGATGGATTCACTGGTGAATTCTATCAAACCCTTAGAAGAAATTACACTAATTTTCCACAGGAGAGAAGCAGAAGAAATATTTCCCAACTTTTTCTATGAGGCCAGCATTACTCTAGTACCAAAATCAGGCAAACGCATTATAAGAAAAAACTACAGACCAACATTCCTCATGAAAATAGATGAAAAAAATCCTCAACATAATATTGCCAAATTGAATTTTTAAAAAGTATAAAAAGAATTATACATCACGGGGCACCTGGGTGGCACAGCGGTTAAGCGTCTGCCTTCGGCTCAGGGCGTGATCCCGGCGTTCTGGGATCAAGCCCCACATCAGGCTCCTCTGCTGTGAGCCTGCTTCTTCCTCTCCCACTCCCCCTGCTTGTGTTCCCTCTCTCGCTGGCTGTCTCTATCTCTGTCAAATAAATAAATAAAATCTTTAAAAAAAAAAAAAAGAATTATACATCATGACAAATTAAGATCTATCCCAGGTATGCAAGGCAGGTTCAACACTCAAAAATCAATTAATATAATCCATCAAATCAGTAGGCTAAAAAAGAAAAAAAAGTCATATGATCACATTGATAGATATAGAAAAAGCATTTGACAAAATTCAACTTCTATTCATGACAAAATCTCTCAGCAATCAGAAAGAACGAGTTCTCAACATTTGCTACAACATGGACAGCACTGGAGGAGATAATGCTAAGTGAAATAAGTCAAGCAGAGAAAGACAACAATATCCTGGAGAGGAACTTCCTCACCTTGATAAAGAATATCTACAAAAGTCCTACAGCTAACACCATACTTAATAGTGAAAAACTCAGCAGTGCCTGGGTGGCTCAGTCAGTTAAGCGTCTGCCTTTGGCTCAGGTCATGATCCCAGGATGCTGGGATTGAGCCCTATGTCGGGCTCTCTGATCAGTGGGGAGCCTGCTTCTCCCTCTTCCTCTGCCTGCCGCTCCCCCTGCTTGTGCTCTCTCTCTCTGTCAAATAAATAAATAAAAAATCTTTTAAAAAACAGTGAAAAGCTCAAAGCTTTCTCCGGAACAATGCAAGGATGTCCCTTTTTACCACTCCTTTGCAATACGGTACTGGAAGTCTTTGTTAATGCAATAAGGCAAGAAGAGGAAATAAAAGATATATAGATTGGAAAGAAAACATAAGACTATCTTTGTTCATAGATGACATAATAGTCTATGTAGAAAATCTGAAAAAAATGACAAAAAAACAAAAATGAAAAAACCCTCCTGGAATTAGTAAGTGCTTGCAGCAAGGTTGTAGGATATAAAATTAATACATAAAAGTCAACTGTTTTCCTATATACCAACAATTTACAAATAGACTCTTAAATTTAAAATGCAGTATCATTTATATTAGCATCCTCCTCTCCCCCAAAAAAATCTAGATATAAATCAAACAATATGTACATGATATGCAGGAGGAAAACTATAAAACTGATGGACAACATCAAGAACTAAATAAAGGGAGAGATACTCCATCTTTATGGACAGAAAGACTCAATACTGTCAAGATGTCAGTTCTTTCCTAACTTGATCTATAGATTCAATGCAATTCTGGTAAAGATCCCAGCAAGTTATTTTATGGATAGAGACAAACTAATTCTAGCATTTATATGATAACACAAAGAACCAGAATAGCCAACAGAATATTAAAGGAAAAGAAAAAAGTTTGAGGAATGACCCTACTTGACTTCAAGATTTACTATAAAGCTACAATAATCAGGAGAGTGTGGTATTGACAAAATAATAGATAAATAAATCAATGAAACAGAATAGGGAGCCCAGAAATAGACCCTTGTAAGAATTGTTGACTGATCTTTGACAAAGGAACAAAGGCAATACAATGGAGGAAAAAGCATAATCTCTTCAAGAAATAGTGCTGGAATAACTGGACATCCATATGGGAAAGAAAGAAAAGAAAGGAAGAAAGGAAAAAAAAGAAAGAAAGAGAAGGAAGGAAGGAAGACAAACTAGATACAGACTTTACACCCTTCATTTAAGTTAACTCAAAATGAATCTTAGACTTAAATGTAAAACACAAAACTATAAAACTCCTAGAGGATAACATAGGAGAAAACCTAGATGACCTTGAGCATGGAGATGATATTTCAGATAAATTTCAAAGATATAATCCATGAAAAAAATAATTGATAAACTAGACTTCATTAAATTTAAGAACTTCTGCTTTGTGAATGGCAATTTTCAAGATAAGTAGGAGATAAGTCACCCACTGGGAGAATGTATTTGCAAAAGTCACATCTAATAAAGGACTGTTACCCACATATACAAAGAAATCTTAAAACTCCACAACAGGAAACCAACTTAATTAAAGAATGGGCAAAAAGCCTGAACAAACACCTCAACAAGGAAGATATATAAATAAGCTGGCAAAGAAGCATATGAAAAAAAATGCCCCACATCATATGTCATCATAGAAATTTAAATTAAAATGAGATACGACTATACACCCATTAGAAAAGCTGGAATGCTGACAATGCCAAATACTAGCATGGATGTGCAGAAACAGGAACTCCCATAAATTGCTGGTGGGAATGTAAAGTGCTACAGCCACTTTGCAAGACAGTTTGGCAGTTTCTTAACAAAACTAAACACATATTTACCATATGGTGCAGTCATAACACTCATTGGCATTTATCGAGTGACACTGAAAACTTATGTACAGACCAAACCCTGCCCACAAATATTTATATCAGCTTTATTCGTACTTGCCAAAACATGAAAGCAACCAAGATGTCCTTCGTAGGTGAATGAAGAAAACTGTAGTATATTCGGACAATGGAATATTATTTAGTGCTAAAAAAATGAGCTATCAGGCTAAGAAAAAAACACAGAAGAAACTTCAATGCATATTAGTGAAAGAAGCCAACCTGAGAAGGCTAACTGTTATATGATTCCAACTATATGATATTCTGAAAAAAATCAAAACTATGAAGACAATAAAAATATGAGTTGTTGCTGGTGGGGGGCAGGGGGTGTGCCAAGGGATAAAAAGGCAGAACATAGATTTTTAGGGTAGTGACACTACTCTGTATGATACTATAATGATGAATATATGTCATTATACATTTGTCCAAACATACACTGTACAATACTAAGAATGCATCCTAAGGTAAACTATGGATTTGGGGTGATTATTTGGGGTTATGAATGTAGGTTCATCCTTTGTAACAAATATACCATTCTAGTGAGTGATATTGCTATTAGGGTGGTTGTGCATGTGTGGAGGTAGGAATATACGGGAAATCTCTGAACCTTCTTCACAGTTATGTTGTGAATCTAAAACAGTTCTAAAATATTGCCTTTAAGGACCAGAAATAGGGTGACTGGGTGGCAGCTGGTTAAGCGTTTGCCTTCAGCTCAGTTCGATTCCAGGGTCCTGGGATTGAGCCCCATGTCAGCTCTCTGTTCAGTGGGGAGCCTGCTTCTCCCTCTCCCTCTCCCTGCCACTCCCCCTGCTTGTGCTCTCTCTCTCACTTTCTCTCTGTCAAATAAATAAATGAAAGTACCTTCTTTTTAAAGGCTGAATAATATTCTATTGTTTGTATATAATACGTTGTTTATATCCATTCATCCATGGGTAGACATTTTCATTGTTTCCACATTTTGGCTATTGTGAATAGTACTACAATGAACATAAGTGTGCAAATATCTCTTTAAGATCCTTAAAAAAATAAGGAAATTGTGTCATATGTGACAACAAGGATGAACCTTTGAAGACATTATTCTAAGTGAAATAAGCCAGTCATAGATGGACAAATACTGTGTGATTTCACTCATAGAAGGTATCAAAAGCAGGGAAACTCATAGAAGCAGTAAGTAGAATTATGATTAACTATAGGTTGGGAAGCAGAATATGGAGAGTTACTGTTCAGTGGGAACTGGATTCAGCTATGCAAGAGAAAAAAGTTCTAAAGATCTGCTGTACAATGTTGTACTTATAGTTAACAATACACTACGTTCAAATTTTGTTAAGAGAGTAGATCTCATGATCTCATATTTTTGTTTTTCTTTTTTAACTACAATTAAAAACAAACCAACAACAAAAAAGTAGTGCTCCTATTTTCCAGTCTTTGTAAGAGGGTAGGAGCCTAACTTCAATAAGCACCAGTTAGTAAATCAAGATGGCCTAATCACATTGACCATTCTGCCTGCTAAAGTCCAACAGCTCATCAAGACGCTTAGCTCTTGGCTCCTATACCACAGGCCTACAGATAGAGAAATTACAGTGCCTTCCACCCTCTGTGGAATATCCCAAAAGTAAGATCTCAGCCACAATGAATTAACAAAAAAACTTAGCGTCCATTTTGGAGAATAGGCAGCCAGAGATAAGAGGGATATCAGAGTAATCAAAAAACCTGCCCAGAAAAATAGATCTTCTGGAAAAAAATCAAATGAATATTTGAATAAAATTTAGTTCAGCTCATGCACACATATAAGCGTGTGCCCACGCACATGTGCACACACACACACACACACACACACACACACAGAGAAAAAACTTGGTTTCCAAACTCAAGATTTCATTAAGTGAAATGGAGGGGATTATTGCCACCAGGAAACAAAATCATGGCTTGGAAGACCAAGAGTTATATTACAAAGACCAGATCAAAACAAACAAGAAATATATTCAGAGGGACAATATGAGGGAAAAGATAAGAGACTTGGAAGACAGATGCAGTAGAACTAATACCCAAATGATTGAAATTCCAGAATGATAAAAAAAAAAGAGCAGCTGGGGGCAAAGTTACTGAAGACAACTGAACTACAGTAGAGTTTTCCTAAGCAAAAGAATAATGTAAATGGGTATTTGAAATAGCTCACCAAGTTGTAGATGTCACTAATAAGAAAAAACATATTCTTAGGCCTGTGCAATCAAAATTTTACAAGTCTGAAAACAAAGAAAATGACAAATGAGCTTAAAAACACAGCAAAGGAGTTGCCTAAGAGAAAAGAAAACCAGACTGGAATGAGATTTCCCATATGAAGCCCTGTACACTGGAATAAAATTTACAACTAATTGAAAGACAAACCTGGCAACACTAGAATTCTTTCACCAGCCAAAATATCTCTCACCCATCAGGGTGAAAGAACAGTATTTGAGAACAGGCAATACGAGAGTATCACCCACATACAGTATATGAAGAAAATACCTGGACAAATACTCTACCAAACAATCAGACCAGAAATTTCAAGATGAGGGAAGATGAGTCAAGCAAGGAGTTGTAAGTGGGCTGAAATACTTGGATCCCTGATTATGAGTCCTCAGAAAGTGAAAGTAATCATTAATAATAATGGAAGAGTACAGTAGAGTAGTTTGAAACAATATATTAAAAAAATAGCTGTTGGCCTTTATGTTCTCTAGCCATAACAAAGTTAAAAATGAAATGAGAAAAATATACCATTCATAATACTTATAAACATTACAAGCAATTTAATAAAAATGGTATGAGACATATGACATATGAAAAAAACATAAAATTGTATTAAAAGTTATTAAACAAGATCTGAACCAAATAGGGAGGTCCTTAGATGGGAAGACATAGTGTCATAGAAATAATAATTTTCCCCAAAGTTAGCACATATATTTAATGGAATTACAAACAGAATCCCTATAATCCTTTGAAAAGAATTGGATAAAATATTTTGGGATTTATAGTAGGAATAGGTGTCCAACCACAGTTAATAAAAATCACGTAACAGAAGAACAATGAGAAGTACTTAAGAACTGATGATAAAGCCACTGTATTATTACCACTATCCTTACGTACTGGTATAGAAACAAATAGATCAATGGAATGAGAGAGAGAGCTAGAAATGGATCTCACCATATGTGATCAGCAGAAAAAGAACAGATTATGAAAAATTATGTTGGCACAATGAGCTATCTAAAAATATAACAATTTATTCCCATTTTATGCCATATGCAAAAAACAAATTCCAGATTAATTATAGACTTAATTGCAAAAATAAATTAAAAGGCAGCATACGTGGTCAAGGGATAGGAAAATCTAGACAAAACTTGAAGCCCACAAGTTATACACATGTGATTATGTGAAAAGTTTTTCTGAGGCAAACAAGTCAATAAATAAATGATAGAGTTAGAAAAACATATTTGCCAAGCAAACTGTAGCCAAAGGTTAATTATCGATAATATACAAAATTATTAAAAATGTTAAAATTAATTTTAAAAAGGCAGGACAGCTCAATAGAAATATGGGCAAAGGACTCTGAAAGAACAGTACACAGAGGAAAAATATTTAAATTTACCAATACTTGGGGGAAATGCAAATAAAGCACAGTGAAGTATCTCTTCACACTTATTAGGCTTCTAACCATTAAAAAGATCTGTTACACCAAATAATAGGGATATAGGAGAAAAAAGCACTCTAACGTATTTCTGGGAGTGTGAAGAGTTATAGCCTTTTTGGAGACAATATAGCAACATCTATTAGAATTACAAATACATTTACTTTCCTACCATGAAATCCCACTCCTGGGAATATATTCCTTAGAATAAAAGCCCCAGTTCATTAACGCTTACGTACAGCATGATTATTGCTCTTCTGTTCATTTTCACCAAAAATAGACACAAAAACAAAAACCTCGTTACATGAATGCCCATATATAGGCGAATGACTAAGTGAATGATAATATATCATATAATGGAATTTTATTCAGCCATTAAAGAGAGTGAATTAGAGATTTGCCAGTTGATCTGAAAGTATTTCCTCTGAAGGGTAGCAGAATATGTCTTCCCAAAACATGCCACTTTGATAATGATTATTTTGAACTGAAGGTAGTTGAGAGGAATCAGATGTAAGAAGAAAGGCTCTCTGCCCTCCCCTTTACCTATCTGAAAACAGAACATAAATTCCTTTTGTGAAGGTGGCTTCTTTCTTATGTCCTGGACCAAGAAGGGGATAATAACCTTTTTTTTTTTTAAGATTTTATTTATTTATTTGACAGAGAGAGACAGCCAGAGAGAGAGGGAACACAAGCAGGGGGAGTGGGAGAGGAAGAAGCAGGCTCCCAGCGGAGGAGCCTGATGGGGGGCTCGATCCCAGAACGCCCGGATCAGGCCGTGAGCCGAAGGCAGACGCTTAACGACTGAGCCACCCAGGCGCCCTGAAGGGGATGATAACTTTATCACTGGAGACGAGATGGCACTGAGGAAGAACCTACACAGACAAACTTTACTAATTAGCCTTACTTACCATTAGTTTCATGTATATTCATCTTCTCTCAATTTGCTGCCTCGGGATGCCCAAAGTCCTTTTCCTTTGAACTGTCACTTCTCTACAAAATTATTATTCTTTGCTAAGATGTTATATAAGCCCAAGTCTAACACCCCTTTGAGTTACTCATCAGAGGTTTTTCCTGCATGAAGTACACTGCATGTGTTAATAAACTGTTTTTCTCTTGTTAACCTGCTTCTTTGTCAGTGTAATTTAGAGGAACTCTGCCAATAAACCTAAGATGGGTAGAGGAAAAGATTTTCCTCCCCTACACCTGTTCAATTCTTCTGTTGAATCAGAAAAGAAAGGTATAGAAAAATGAATAAAACACACTTTTTTGTTTTTTGATAATTGCAATATAAGTGATTACAAATATACATATAAATGTTTACAAATCACATGAAAACATTTGTATCATTATGCAGTTACATAAAATGGAAGCATGGAAGGGTAAATATTAGGATGTCACCAAGAATTTCCACACTTTGGAGGTGGTATGTGCGGTGATTGGTGTTGAAGATGAAGGAGAACAGAAAAAAAAAAAAAAAGAAGAGAAAGAAAGACTACTAAAAATTGAAAATATGCAAATATGAAAAATTACATATGTGAATAAAATTTTTAAAAATTACAAATGGTGGTCACTCTCTTGTCTTTAAAGCTCTCTCCTTGGTGACTAGGGAAATTTTCTGTGGGGATGTTTAGGAAATAACAGGGAGGAAGTGGGCCCACAGGCTTTGGTACTGGGCAACCAGAGTTCATGTCCTGCCTTGTCACCAGGTAGGTGACGTTGCACTGTTCACTTTTCTAAACTCAAAATTCCCTCATCCATGAAGTAAAATTGTGAGAATAAAATGCCACTATGCAATTAAACTGCTTACCACAGTGCTTGGTACATATTAAGTGCTCAATAAATATTGGCTATTAATATCATTTTTATTATAGTTACTGCAAATCTATGAAATTTCAGTCTCAGGGGAAAGGAGGACAGGTGGAAAGCAAGATGATTTTGAGGTTCAAGTGTAAGTGATTTGAAATTGTCCTGTTATATTTTAAATTCTCCTTCTTATGTTTTGATTCGGTATAGAAACTTAAAATCTCTTAATATGGTATCAAGATCCTCAAAATCAAATCCTCACCTAAGTGCAACAATTCTATGCTCAGACATTCTGTTTGTTTCCCAAACAATTCCTGCAATACCTACTCAAAGAGTTGCTATTTGGATCAAAGAGCAAACATGTTGACACATTTTTTGATAACCTACTATATGCCAGGCACTACGCTATTCAAACAGCAATACTGAAAAGTATGTTCTATTTCCCACATTTTGCAGATAAAGGAACTAATATTGCCATAGTTTAGATGAGTGTCAAAGTTTGTTTTGATGTTTGGTAAGTCGAGTTCCAATCCCCAGGCATGTTCTAACACAGTTTGTTGTCATCAATGTATACTCTATAAGCTGTAAATATTCTACAAATTTAAATGTAGCTAGATATTTAGTAGAAGTTTCAGCTGCCATAGAGTCTTGGCTGAGGTCCTAAACTTGAAGATAGCAGGTGACAAATGTTCTTCACACATTCTAAAGAGAGTTGCTAGACACTCCTACCCAGACTTGCTGAGATAAATCTAAACATGTCCTTACCTTCCTTCTTTGTCACCTACCATCAGTCTGTCTAAAATTGATAAGGTATTGGGGCTTTTAAGAAAACTTCTTAGCTTAGGAAAGAGGAGGGTTGGGCTTTTCACCTCCCTATATTTGTGTATGTTCAAAAAGCATCCCGTCACAGAAAGACAGCTGTTGGGCATCTGAAACACAGGGCACTATGTCAGCTTATAAGAGCACCAGCCAGGAGAGACCTTTTAACCTATGATCTTTGCAACTGTTCCTTTATTTCTAGTTCCTATCCCTGTCTCAATCACGGAGGACCCACAGCTACAGAGTTTTGGGGAAAAAGAATTGTAAGAGCAACATGGAGAAAGAGTGAAAAATAGATAATTCCCTCCTCCCCTTCTCCACTGTTGGTCTGGGGACTTCTTTTTTTTTTTTTTTTAAAGATTTTCTTTATTTATTTGACAGAGACAGAGACAGCCAGCGACAGAGGGAACACAAGCAGGGGGAGTGGGAGAGGAAGAAGCAGGCTCCCAGCAGAGGAGCCCGATATGTGGCTTGATCCCAGGACCCTGGGATCACACCCTGAGCCAAAGGCAGACACTTAATGACTGAGCCACCCAGGTGCCCCGGTCTGGGGAATTCTTGTGTCAGAACTGAGCTGGGAAGATGGCAGATGCCTTAAATTGAATTAGAGGTGAAAGTTATGAAATGCGCTTGTACTATATTTTAATATCAGAAAATTCACTTCTAATACCCAAGGACCTGGGATCTTTCTGAGATATTCTCCAGTGACAGAGAAAGGAAATTCAACGAAGTCTACTGGAGGGCAGTGGCAGGAGAAAGAATAAGGCTATTTCATGATTATCCCTTATTGACAGGTGATACAAGAAACCATTACTCTCCCCTCTGCGTTTTCCAACATTGTTCACATATGTTGCCCTTGAAATTCTGCCCCACATTCTGGTCTTGCCTTTCATGACCCTGTTTCCATACTTTTCACAATGTCACTGGATAAAATAATATTTTCTTCTGTGCTCCCATAGCCTTAAACCCCATTCATCATTCAATATTCTATCCAAGAGTATAGTCAGACGCCTTTGAAATAGTGAACTCCTTAAGAAGGGTATGGCATCTTGCATTTCAATTCGCAGTGCTTAGCACAGTATCTTGCTCTTGTTAAATGTTCAGTACTAGCTGATTAAATTGCTGTGGAACGAATTAATCATTGAAATCAGTCACAGAATCCAGGATGTTGGTGTATCAGCTGTGCCCCAGTACCTCTAGAGGGTAAGTCCAGAAAACTTTCCCCAGGCAGCAGAACGGTTTCTGCTTTTCCGAGGACTTCTCAGGTAAGAATCAAGATAACTCTCACATAGCTGAACACCCACGAAAATAGAGACCCAGGTGTCATCCATTATGAAGCAAACAATTAAGCTCCTACTATGTGTCAGGCTTTAGGAATGAAAAATAAAGAAGACAGCACCGATCCTGTTCTTTTAACTGATAATGTTTATAACTGTTTGAAATGGATCTCAGTTTGGAAAATGTATGATCATCATTTGCTGAGAGCAATGGCAGCTTAAACTCAGAGTTGATGAAACTCTGGTTGTGAGTTGTCAGCTCTATAAAATGAAGATATGGAAACTTAGGTAGGCATAAGCTGAGGGCAATAAAGCAGTCCATGGAACCAACACCAGACCCTTCCACAGACATTTTTTACTGAGAGAGTGTGATGGTTGCATAAATCCCCGACCAACCACTGACTTAAAACTGACATGTCCTAAATTCACCCTAAGTATAAAAGCAAGATGGGTTTACCGTTCTCCTCAGCTTGACTAAACTTCAGACAGGTTTCTTTCTGACTAAAAGCCCCACCCCACTCCCAACCTCTTTTGTTTTAGAGCATTTACTTTTAAAAGTTTGTAATTGTAAATTCTTGTTTTACCCCTTTGATATGTAAATCTTCTCTAGCCTCTTGCCAGTTTTACAACCCAGGAATATCTTTCTCAAGGACCCATGGGCCATTATTTTGAAATATAATTATTGAGAAAGATAGTACCCTTATCTCCCAGTCTCTGTGGGTAGGTAATGAGTCTTACTTCCAGGAGAATCAATTAGCAAACACAGATGGCCTAATCACACTCCACAGAGAACAACCTCCCCACTAAGGTCTCCCAGTACTTTTCTACTAGCTCCTCACAGTGCTTAACACTCTTCTCCCTCTTTTGTATCCACGGAGTTGAGTTTAATCTTTCTTTCCTGTTGCAACAGTCTTGGTAACATTCTTCCTTGTTTAACTCCGCTCAATGCAATTTTCCTTTGGCAGCCACTGCATAGAACTTCAACCACAACATAGTGGTGGGAATAGCTATGATTAGTAAAAAAAATATTTAATACCATTTCTTGACACTATAAACCATGGTTCCCAACCAAGGGTAATTTTGCCCAAAGGAACCATTTCGTAAAGTATGGAGACATTCTTGGTTCTCACAACTAGGGACAGGGGAAGGAGGAGGTTTGCTATTGGCATGTAGTGGGTAGAGAGGTTAGGGGTGCTGTTAAACATTTTACAATGCACAGGGGAGTCCCTCATAACAAAGAATAATTTAGTGCAAATGTAAATAATACATAGTTGAGAAATCCTGCTGTGAACAATCAGGATATCCTCTCTAGGTTTCAGCCTGGCCAAAGAAATTAGTCTGTGCTAAAACCCTGCATCAGATTGTTACACTACAGTTCCTAAAAATAGCAAAAGCAGGCAACTAAGGAATATCTATAAACAGCTTTTGGGGACCCGGGGTGGTTCAGTCAGTTGATTTTGGCTCAGGTCATGGTCTCAGGGTTGTGAGATTGAGCCTCTGGTTGGGCTCCATGCTCAGCGCAGAGTCTGCTTGAGATTTTCTCTCTCCCTCTCCCTCTGCCCCTCCCCCTCATTCTCTCTCTCTCAAATAAATAAATAAAATATTTTAAAAATTGCTGTTGAAGATGCTATTATTGAGAAACACGAGTAGAACCAATAAAATTTAAAGACTCTTGAATGATTAAGCTAATACCACAGGGGTTTACATTTCGCACTGGTGTGGAACACGGTCCACTTGGTGGTGGCGTCCAGGTTCTATGCTAACTGTGGCAATGTGGACCAGGTATTCAACTCTCAGGTTCAGTTTTCTCATGGCTACAAAAGAGGAATCGGGACCCCTCCCTCATACTCCAGTTGTAAAGATGCAGTGATATGATGCATGGTCAGTGCTTAGCATGGTGTCTGACTTAAAGTACACTCTCAGTATGATAATGATTTTAAAATTGCAATAAGAAAGGAAAATAGGGGTCCCAGAATTGACTGCTTAATAAATAAATGAGGAAATAAGTGACATCTAATTAAGTCCTAAGTTTATCGTTTACTATTTTGAGACCAAGCTAACTCTTCAAACACCATTATTTTTATGAGAGTTTAAGATCCAGATAATCCAATTTGTGGGCTTGCTGAGTCACTTTGGACTCATAATCACATGAAGGTATTTCCTAGTAAAAATCTAATTAGATGTTTAATTAGTCTGTATAGGCTAATGAACTGCCACTCTGCCATTATCTCCTTTAGAGGTTCATCCCAGCCGGTTTAGATACACAGTAATAACTATGATTAATCCAATATAGACTGCCCCCACCTACCACTGTCTTGCTGACAAAAGACTAGCCTGCAGTTAGCCCACAGCCTCCTTGGAGAAGTGCTAAGTTTTCAGATGCTCTCCTAGCTGGCAAGTTAACCCAAGCAGGTTACTTGATTTCTTTTTCATTTACTCAAAAAGCACTTATTGTAGCAATAATAAAGAACAAACATATATCTAATTCACTTGTGGATTTCATTTCATTTGGCAAGTACACAATAAGAAAGAAAATTAAACACCTTCCCCTCCCCACTTTGCGCACAGCTAGAAAACCCATACCAGGACAAACTGGTTTTAAATGGTTCTATGTAAATTAATTTGGCTTCTTTTGTAACCTAAGGGTCTAGCCCATCCTCATCAACTGCACTTGGAGTAATAGACCTTAGATATTATGCCTTCTTATTTGTCCCCCATTTAGATCTTCTTTTATTTGTATTTGTCTTATGACTTCTTGGCAATATGCTAAAGATTATCTGAGTTTCCTCAAGAGCCAAATTTTAAATTTAAAAACGCATTAGTACATGAGAAGTAAAAGCATAAAATCCCTTAAGTCTCCACTCAATAATACACTACTAAATCAATATATAAAGAATATTTTTAAACCACCAAACTACAGGAAACTAAGTTTATAAACAGTGGATATCTTCCCCCAAATTTTCTAAACTAACTTATCCTTTAAATAGACTTGTCAGTTTCAAATTGAACATGACTAGGGTTTCTGAGATCTTGGGAAATGAAGAATATCTTGTTTCATTTTCTAGTCTTACATAAAGCAGAGTTGTATTAAAATTTTCAAATATCTTCCCTCTTTATGAGTTCCAGAGGGTACATTTTGGTTAGTTCAATATGCTATTCCTACTTTAACTTTCTCATAAGTTCATTTTTCAATTTCATCCTAAAATTTTTAGTCAAAGAATAAAATCTTCAAAGTGCTAGTCCTCTCTACTGTACTTTTGAAAAGGGAAACATTAAGTATAATTCCAATGAAGTACAGATCAGGATATAATGCTAAGAAGAACTTAAAAGAAATTACTAAAAGTGGTACAGAATTACCCTTTACAATAACCTTAGCATGAGGGCAAGTGGACTGTTTGACATTCTGTCTAAAAGGGAAGACTTTTTATCATCTGGAAATGATTTATAGACATTGTTTGGAAGAACTTCTTCTGTAAATAAGTTAGTACCACTTGTAGATCCGGAGCTTGTTACTTTGGAAAACAATACCATTGTCTAAGAAAATGTTTTAACAATTTTAAATCAGTGGCTCTCAACCTTGGTTGCACATTAAAATTACCTCTGGCTTTAAACACTCCAATACCTAGACTCCCCCCAGATCAATTAAATCAAAATATCTAGGCTAGGAAGAAGGCGTGGGTATCTTTTAATTATCCCCAGGTGATTCCAATATGCAGTCCAGGTTAAGAACCAATGCTTTAAAGAAATGGAAGGTTGAATAACAATAGCCACTATAGCATAGAGTTAAAAGGAATATATGGATATATTTTCATAATTAAAAATGTAATTAGTTAGAGTAGAAGGAAGAATTCTCTTTCCACTTCCCAACTATAACTTTCAAAATGAGGTTTAAAGCCACTACGGGAGTAGATTTTTAAATTTTTGTGCTTTTCCTATAATACTCCAGCAAAACATTTAGATCGTTTCTATACGTGCATATTTATGTTGATGTAATTTGATTTGATACAGCCATTTATAATACTCTAAAGTGTGAACATAAATATTGCTATTTCAATTGACTCTGAGTGAAACAGAAGATTCAGGCACTCGGTAGGCAACTTTTTTCCTCAAATGTAGGACAAAAATATGAAATTTGGTGTATAAGAATATCATAGTATAACAGAATAAATAACTTTTGGCTCCATATATTAAATCTTGTAAAAAAAAATGCCATGACTAATATATTAACTTACTAAAAAGTAGCTGAGGCCCTTTTCGTACCACACTAGGCCCTGGATATACAGGTATCTGAAAAGATATAGTTCCTGCTGTCATCGCTGTACAGTCCACTGGCTGACTTGTAAGTCAGGGTAAAGATTTTTTTTTTTTTTAAGATTTTATTTATTTATTTGACAGAGAGAGAGACAGCCAGCGAGAGAGGGAACACAAGCAGGGGGAGTGGGAGAGGGAGAAGCAGGCTCATAGCGGAAGAGCCTGATGTGGGGCTCGATCCCAGAACGCCGGGATCACGCCCTGAGCCGAAGGCAGAGGCTTAACGACTGCACCACCCAGGCGCACCCAGGCTAAAGATTTTTTTGTAGCCACCATGAACCCAAGATATTGTTAAACATTAGAAGTATATTAACATCCAAATGAATTACCATTTTTCTATGTTTGTCTATGCAACACGTTTTCAGATCATCCTGGTTGATATTCTATAACTTTCTTTATGTCCCATCTTCTAAAAGACCAAGAAAAGACTGGTAATTTAAATATTACTAGTTAAACTTGTTCAGGTTTATGCAAAGGAAAAAAAAATATATATATAGTAGATAACTCATATCTCTAGGTCTCTCAAATTTGTTTCTTTCTTGCTTTCTCACGGTCTCTCATTTTAATCCTCACCATTGTTATTGTCGCAACTATCTAGGCAGAGTCTCTGATACATAATTTGAAAATATTTCTGAAAACAAAACTAACATTGGAAAATTATTATTGATCCACTTAGAATTTTTTCAGTTCTTGATTATATTTTCCGTATAAGAGTAATTTTGCTCATTATAACTGTTTTATAAGTACAAGAGAAAATTACTCATAACTCACCACTATAGCAACCATATTTAATATTTTGACATCTTTACAAGCTTTACTCTTTCAAGCTTTTATAAAGTCATATTGAATTTAAAATTCTATATTTTATTCTATTTGTTCAGTTTTTTTAGTTTCTTTACATTATATTTTAAGGATTTAAAGATGTCATTAGGAACTCTATCAATCTCATTTGAAATGGTATATGGCTGAAATTAATATACAGAGCACCTCAAGAGCTTCTGAATATTAATTTAATAAGCAAATATTTACACACGCTGCTTTATATATACCAGATACTATTCTAGATTCTGAGGACACAGAAATGAACAAAGATTCCCACCTTGTGGAGTTTATATTCTAGTGAGAGGTAACAGACAATACATACATACATACATACATACATACATAAGATAATTTCAAAGAGCGATTCTTGTTTTAACAGTCATGGGATTCTGACACTAGATAAGGAGCTGGTTAGAGAGGGGAGGTTCTCAGAAAGATACCCATCTCCAAGTAGATAATGTCTGGTCTGAGATTTAATGATAAGCAGGAATCAACCATATGAAACTCTCAAACATACGCAAAAGGAAGAAGAATAGAATAATGCTACCTTCCAGGAAATTCATAGTTACCTGGAACAGATTTTCAGGAAGGTACAGGCAAAAAGTGAGCAAGCCTTGAAAATGTCCCTTCCTTGCCAGTCCTCATGTGGTTTCCCTTGAGTCAGATCTCATCCTTTCCTCAGAAGCCACTTAGAGACCAATTACTTTTTTACATCTCACCAATAACAAGAGAACTGATATAACCAAATTCCTCCCCAAATTTCTAAGCAAAGACATAGTTAGAACATATGATAGAATTAAACTGTGTGCTGTCCTTTATTTTTACCATGAATTTCCCATGATTACTGACATTTCAGATTTGTATTGCTATTATTGTTATTGTCAGTTTTGGAGCTGAGATGTGCCAGCTTGTACAAGTGGCTTAGTATTGCAGTTAAGAGCATGGGCTATGGACAGATTCTAACAGTTCAGACCTAAGGTACATAGGCCAGCCACGATTTCCTTATCCCGGTAATAATAATGTGAGTTTTAAAAGAGATGGTGCCGAGAACTCAGCTTAGAGGCTGACAAACCAAGTCTTTAGAGAGGGAGGGAGGGGAGAGAAGAGACAGAGACTGGGGGTGGGGTGGGGGAGACAGACAGCATACATGCGCATACACACACACACACACACACACACACACACACCTTGAGATTATTTTAAATACTGTGAGCATAAATATCTTAGTAGTAGCAAAAACAAGGCTTAACGTGGTTTGTCTTCAATGGCTTCTTGAGAGTGCATTGCTTAGAAGACTGCATGTGTTCTGCTGACTAAGAAGGACAACCCATCAATTTTTACATGGATGGATGATGTAATGTGGTATTTGGGGAATTTAAAATCCCAGACTCCACTAACTCTTGGTCACAGACATGATGTTCAGTCTGAAACAATCACAGTGGGGCATGCAAAAGAAATGTGAAAGGTCTTCTTAATTCTTCTCATTTTTTCCTTCTTTTCTCAAAGTTCTCACTAGGTGAGAACTCCCTCCACACTAACAAGATATTTTCAGGGGACACTGTATATGTATTCCCTGAGGCCCAGCACTCCATATCTGGAATGGAATTCCAAAACGTAATGGGACGACAGAGTCCTGGACCCAAGGAAGGCAAGGCATTTAGAAAGAAACTAATAAAGTAGCTTTCACACTGTCCTCCTCAGAAACCCAGCACCCCCCAATAGGAGTTACCCCAGAATAAGGAAAAGAGGGCTAAAACATGTGGACTTGAACCAGAACACTCCATTTTCCTGTGATATATACATATGTAAGCACATGATGACCAAAGGATTCCATGGCTGAACAAAAGCTTGAAAACCACTGAGCCAGTGAATGTGAAGGCCCTTTGTAAACTGTAGTGTGATTTACAAATGCTAGTTGCTAATATTATTACTGCTGTTTCTTGGTTCTTGTGAAAATTAAATGTTTTTTATTGGGAAATTGTTTAATTAGATAATAAATCTCAAAAAAAGGCATTGTTCCAAGTTAAAGATATATTTTTGTCTCCACCATTTTGTGCAATAAGCACATTTAAAATGCTTCCTAAAGGGATTCATTTGGTGGAGGAAGCTGAAGCATTTGCCTAAACTTTTCCATCACAGATTTAATTCACATGGGATCAACCCAGTTAGTCATCTTCTTGAGTAAAGAAATTCACCACACTTCCTGGTTGTTATGAGAATGTTCAGGGAAATGTTTCCTGCCTCCTTCAGTTAGAAGTGAGGCCCTTAAAGATCTCCATTCAATTACTTCAACCTACATATTTAATCCCAGGTTATAGCCAAATGCTAAAGAATATTGAAAAATAATAACAACAGGAATCCTAGTTAACTCATACATTATTTGTCCTAAAAAGGAGCCATACAACTACAGGATACTATGTGGGACTTCAGTCAATAATAATAGCGAAGCCATATAATGTTTGCTGTATGCCAGGCACTGGTCTATGTGCTTTATATATATTAATTCATTTATTCCTCACAACAACCTTATGGACTTAGCACCATGATTATCTTCTTTAATGGTGAAGCCTAAAGAGAGTAAGTCACCTGCCAGAGGTCAATGTTGGAGCTAGAATTCAAACCCAGGCAATCAGAGTCTAGAAATGATCATACATTGTTTTAATTTTTAGTTTCAGTGAGGTCAGGTATAAGAGAATATATTTTTATCTGAATTCTGCCAATTATAAGTATGCCTTCATGCTTGATATCTTCCTTTTGCTCCTCCGAATCCATACTCCACATTTTTCTGTCTTGCTCTGTGCTGCAGAGTCTGACCTATAGGAACAGCAGCGATAGGCTTCCAGCTGGGTTTAGTACTGGAGATTAGAGGTCAACAGGAGAGTGAGGACAGCATATTTATTTTCCTGGTTCCTCCTAGTCAGGTCACTACTGGTCAGCTGCATCCCTTTGTTGAAACCACAGCACTTCAAATGACTCACATCACTCTGGATTCTGCTACCTCTCCCTTCCTCTGCCCCTAAAAACCTAAAGATAACAATAGCTCTCTGCTATTACAGTTGCTAGGACACTGAACCGTATTTGTTATTTTCCCTAAATCCTGACAACATCTTTGTAAATAGGCTTGTTATTAAACTTTCCTCAAATCAGGAATCTGAGGAGAGATTCATCTTTTCATCTAGTTTAAATATGACAGGACAAAAAATAAATGCAGCATAACCCTCACTATCACCACTTCCCACTTTCTGCACAACTGACCCAGGAAATAAATTTTAGAATTATCCAAAGAGAGCTCCATTACTCCTGCTACAAGTCTATATGAAAATTATTTTTCAATTTTCTTGATTTTTGTAAGAGGCCAGGAATTGAGGTCTACAACTAGAACACAGTTTTATTCTAATAACAGTCATTCGGTCTATTAAAGTATCCTGAGCGTCAAGCAGCAAGGCAGTAGCAGACCTCTTCATGTTGGGTGTTGATCTCTTTAAGGTGAATGACCTTGCTAAAGCCTTGACTCAGGTGTCATAAATCAGGCACTTAGCCTAATCAAGTATAAAAATATCTGATGCTTTGCAGCTGATAAAACTGGATGCTGACTTCCTCGAATCTGATAGTAAAATGTATCCAGGAAATGTGATCCCATGGTGTGGAAAGATACCAGGTGCATCCTTGTTTCCCCTTCAATCTAATTAGCCATTCATCAGAAACAATGCATGTCTATGAATATGTATTGGTCTCAACAAAGACAGTGAGCATCTGAACTGACCTTAACACCTCTTATTCAAAACATTTCAAGTTGATCTTGTCATTTACTTTAACAGTTCACCCTATGGTAAGAATGGAGATTGTTTCCATTGAAAGGGATGTAAGAACAACATGCTGAGCCATAATTCCAAAACAATGGTTACCCTCCCACTCCTCTTCCTTAATCCAGCTTTTTGGTGCTCATAACTCCTCAATGTTCCATTCCTGGTTTTCATATTGAAAGTCTTGCTTTACAGCTATGATTCAGCTGCTTGGCTAGAATGATGCCTTTCATTTTACTATGAATTGATGTTTGCAAAGTTAAATGTGTGTGGAGGTAAATTACCCACTGTCTTTGCTTACAAACCTCATTGTTTCATCATCAAAATGTGTCACAAAAGTCTTAAAACCTATGAGAATGTACGTCTACCAGTGGAATAGATACAACAAATTGACATCTTTCTGAATTATAGTTTCATAGAACAACAGCTGGAGATGGATGCATAACATTGACTCATTTCAGCAATAAGTATCTGGGTAATCTCTTGGGGGTACTTCTGGACTGGCAAGAAGTAATGACTATGACCAAATGTTAAAAGTCAAGGACCCTGGGTGTTACTTTTCTAATTCTAGCTCTGTCACCTTCTGCATGACCTAGATTTCAAAGTTATTGGCATGAACAAAAGTGACTTATTTGTACAGACATCAAAAAATCTGTTCTACTTCACCTTGCAAAAATCAGTCAGAAATTATTTTCAGTGATTAAGATCCTCATTGTCCTGAAACAAAGTCAAGATACAGTGTTTCATTCAAATTATACATGCTTTTTCTTTTCCTCCTTATCTATAGTAGCTAGCCTTTAAGGTAGTCTCCTCCAATCACCTTAATTTTCTGATATTCACACACTTACATAGTTCTCTCCCACATTGGATACCTGTATATCCAATATGATATTGCAGAAACAATAGTATGTGATCTCCAAGTTTGGTTCATAAAAACCATTTGGCCTCTGGCTTGGTCTTGTATAATTCACTCTAAGAGAAACCAGTTGCAGTGTAAGAGGGTACTCAAAGGGATAGCCCAAATGATGCAGAACTGAGGCTTCCTACTGAAACTCAGCACCACCTGCCAGTCATGTGATTAAGCCATCTTGGGAGCAGATCTTCACACCCCAATCAAGCCTTCAGATGAATACAACTCCAACTGACATCTTGACTGTTACTTCATGAAAGATCCCAAGCCAGAATTACCCAGCTAAGCTACTCCTAAATTTTAGGTCCACAGAAACTGTATGAGATAATAAGTGTTTGCTGGTATAAGTCACAAAGATTTGTGTGTGTGTGGGGGGGGGTAATTTGCTATGTAGCAACAGATAACTAAAATACTATTCATTCTGATTTTCTTTTATATAAGGTTTAGTTTCCCCCAAACCTGACACTACACACCTATTTTTCAAGCAAGACCTCCATATAGATATGGCAAAATGGCTAGGAGCAACAGGAAGGCATGAGCACCTTGACAAGGACACAATATTAGAGAATTAATTCTCTAAGATATACATGTCCATAGTTGTACCTGTACAATGAAGGTCCATCTGAAAAATGTTCTCATCCAAGAAATTGTTTACAAAAATAAATACTACATGTTTATCTTCATAATGCATATGTAACTAATTTATCTGTAACACAGATTATTCCATTGTCTTATAATAGCCTAAGTGGAATACTGGTGATATCATTTTATTACCCAGACAGTTATAAGTAGTGAGTTAATGTCCTGCCATTAACTCCTGTTAACTGCCAGACTTGAGTCATATTATTTCAGCTGATAGTGAAACAAGTGAGTTAAACAGTTAAGAGGAACATCTGGCTGAAATACTGCAAAGGTCTACCAGTGCACTTAAAACAAACATGAATTTCTTCACTGGCAGAAAAATTTCAATTATTAATTGTAACTTTACTCTGAGTCATGATAACATTATACAAAGGATACTGAAGTACTAACATTACCAGAAGCACCAAAGCAGATAATGTGTCATTCTTCCCCACCTGCCTTCTACTCTATATGAAATCAATTTATCATTAACATTTCAGTTCAATATTAAAAGGTAATACAATTAGAGAGGATGCATATTTACTATTTATATCACTATACTTCCAAGACTAAAATAACAAAATAGATGAAAAATCACATCTCTAAAATCTTTCAGGTACCTGTAGAATTTTTCAGTGAAACCATTTAAAAACTGTTTCAGCATTAGATTCCAACATAATAATAAGTCTGAAAATACAGATTGCTTTCTTAGTATTAATGTGAATTTCTCAGTATTCTAAATTAACCTGAATAATATTAAAGGTATTGAATTATACTTCACATGATACTTTAGCATATACAAATTTAGTTTCTGTAAAGGGCAGAAATTTTTTCTTATGAAAGTCCTGAAACAATTTTTAAAGAGCTGTAGAAATTACAATAAAATGAAAAATTCAAAAAGAATGAGATTCAAGTGTTTTATATTTAAGCAAAGAGCAGAATTTCACCACATATAAAATGGTATAAATGGTAGAGGCTATGAAATGAGAATCACAGAGTACTTCTCTGAAACATTCAAATGGACAAGGGTTAACGTACTAACTCTTCGTACTAGATCTTACATATCTACTTTAAAATTTTGATATTTCCATTTAACATCTGTATTTAATATATTTGCAAATTGTCAAAGGGTAGAAATGAGGGAAATTCCTTTCTGATATTAAGTTTGGCTAACAGTGTCTTAGGTGTGGGCAGTAAAAAATAAAGCAAAAAAATTTTTGCTTAATCAATTTTATTTATTGTTGTGCCAAAATTATACCTTGTGAACCAAAGAGATATGCCTAGTATTTATAAATCTTCATATGGATTAATTCTTTAATAAAATTGTGAATAGATTTATGCTCAATATAATTTCAAAGGGGTTGAGTTCTTTGCAAAATCATTTATGATTTAATTCTGGGAAATCTTATGCATTGGACTGTATATACTTCCTATATATTACAAAGCTATCATTTCTCTTTAGATATTTCACAATACATGTTTCATGAGGTGAATGAATAAATGAAGAAAAGAAGTTTCCAGCAATTAGTTCTGACAATGTTTTGTCATCAATATACTCCATTTGTTTGAAACATACCGTTAACCTTCTGTTGATCTTTGTGTCCTTGAGTTTTGCTTTTTATTTCCATATAAAAGTATACAGAAGGATTGCTTTCACTACTTTCATTCTCCCCAAAACCTACATTGAGTAAAATGGTTCACACAACAATTTCTCAGAAAAATCAAACAAGCTATCAAAGCATTTATTACATATATGTCCATTACATGTCTAGCTAAGAGGTGTAGGACAGGTCCTAATTCAAGGAGATGGAGAATATTACCAGAGAAATCTAGTTAAATTACATGAAACAATTAGAGAAAGTTAAGTGCTATGATGTATAACAGTATTTCCCAAAAGATCCTTGCGATGTTAACAAGACGTTTTATTAAAAAAAAAAAAAAAAGGCTTCTACGGTCAAATAAGTTTGGGAATTACTTCATAAGACATTATCCTCTTGGCAATTCACAATGCCCATTAGCATACTAATGACCGAAAAGTTTTGCAGCAAAGAAAATGGTTGTATTTCGAGTAAGCCAGAATATTCAAACTATCTTTCAGCATGGAAGACTTTGTTAAAATGTTCCCTTTTCGATCACAAAAATTTTATAAATGAAGAGAAAAAATAACACAAGTATTTGTCACATTAATTTAACAAGCATTAGCATTTTGCCATATTTGGTTCAGATTTTTAAATCTAAATAATAAACAAAAGATTAATTATACAATTAAGGCCAACCTCCATCCCTTTTAACTTGCCCTTCCCCAGGGGTTACCATCATTCCAAAACTGGTATATATTCTTGTTCATATATGTAACTCATATGTTTGGATTCACAAATAATACATAGGATTCCTGTGTATTTTAAGTTTACAAAAATAATATCATTTTTGAACATTGTGATTTAGTAATTGTATTCAACATTAGTTTATGAGATGGACCCATGATAATACATCTAGATTTTACCTGCTTTAACTGAGGAATTGTGTTCTTTGTATAAATAGACCACAAAAATTAATTATCCAATAGTCTATTAAGAACATGTGGCTTAGGGGCACCTGAGTGGCTCAGTTGGTTAAGCGTCTGCCTTCGGCTCAGATCATGATCCCAGGGTCCTGGGATCGAGCCTCACATTGGGCTCCCTGCTCAGTGGGAAGTCTACTTCTCTCTCTCTCTCTCTGTACCTCCTCCTCGCTCGTTCTCTCTAATAAATAATAAATAAAATCTTAAAAAAAAAAGAACATGTGGCTTGTTCCCAATGTTTTCCTATTCTAAGAATGTTGTGATAAACATCCTTGCACACACATCTTTATGTGTCTGTTGAAGAGAGGTTTCAGAGTATTTACCTAGAAGAGAATTAATAAGCCACAGTACCTATATTATCAATGTTAGTAGATATTTCAAACTTGTCTCCAAAGTAATTGAACTAAATTACACACCAACCGGCACACCACAGGAATTCCCAGGGAATCACATCTCTGCAAATGCTCAGACATATTAATCTGGTGTGTATGGACTTATACTGTGCTGATATACAACATTAATTTCCCTTATTATTTTTGAATTCTGAACATATTTTCATAAACATATTGGCCATCTGGTTTTCCTCTTTTGTGAATCATGAAGATTTGACAGTTAATTATATATTTCCTTAACTAATCCTTCATTGTTCAAATTCACTGCAAATTAACTTGCTTGGTTTATGGTTTAACTTTCATTTTTTAATCTTTTCTTTCTTTTTTTTTTTTTTGTATTTCGACAGGTGTTCGTGTTTACCACTTGTGTGACATTTGTACTTTGGCATCTTATGTTTTATTTTAAAATTTTCAGTTTTATTTTTCACATTGAGGACTTTATCCCATCTGCTATTTATTTGTGTACTATGCCACACGAGCATTTAATTGTTCAAGTGACATTTCTTGATTAATTATCCCTTCTGTACTGATTGCTAATGCCACCTCATCATACACTAAGTCTTTTTAATATAAAGGAGATCATTAGTAGTTGAGAGAAGGGAAAGCGCTCAATATTGCACTGACCTAATCATACATGAGGACTGCATGAAAGAGTTGGCCTTCAGGCAGGGTCTGAATACAAGACGGACATAAAGAAATGGGTTTTGGTGTCAGACAGACATTCATTTATATCCTTTCTGTAATACTCACTGCAAGTGAATTAATCTTGCTGCAAATAAATTTCTTCCCTTGTAAGAGGGGATAATACAGATGGTCTAGTAGCATTATTTAGTGAGATAATATATCTAAAAGTGGTTACTATATTGTCTTGCATATAGCAGGTGTTCAAAGTAGTTAGTAGTAGTGATTGTAGTTCATACTGTTCCTAGCAGTAGTGATAGGAATGGTAGTAGGATCTAATTAGATCAATAGCTGTCAGTTCCAAAAGCTAAAACAAATCTGAAAGACACTCTTAGGTAAGCAGAGACAGAAGTGGGGGATTGTCTGACTATAAGGTAAGAATTGGATGACTCTAAGCTGCGGTTTGGAGGAGAAGATGTAAGAGGAATTAGAGATACTAGTTTAGGACAGAGGTTCTCAGCAGGCAGTTCCAACAGCAGCAATTCCTGAAAACTTGTTAGAAATGCAGATTCAAGACCCCAGACTCTCTGATTCAGGTACTCTGACCAAGATGTGGCCCAGTAATCACAACTGGTTTTAACAAGCCCTAACCGCCTGCATGCGAATCTGATGGTGTTCAAGTTTGAGACCCACTGGTTAGGAACATGATGAGTAAGAGGTGGTGCTGAGAAACCAGGTGAACATGGTGTATGAAGAAATGTTGGAGTGAAGATGTGGATTTCTCACTTAGAAGGTGAGATTCTCCTTTCCTGATACCTTTCCTTGCTTCTAGTTATTGGTTTGATTGTCCTGAATGGCTTCCCAATCTCAGAATCATTTCCCAGCATTCAAGTTCTCCTTGCCTTCCATCTACTGGGCAAAGCAATGCCAACTTTGCAAACTTTAATCCCTCTCTGTTCTTCCCACAGTTTCTCTCCTGCATTGTTCTCCTCCTGTTTTCAGCTTGGAGGTTCCTCAGGGAGGGGAATTTGCGTGGCACAATTTCATCGAACATTAAATACTATGGACACTGACAGAGCTTTATAAATAATAAATGAGGGTAGTAATAGCCTAGAACACAGATTTTAATAGCAGGAATCCTTGGCCATTAAATTTAAAACAGTTATCTATCTATCTATATATCTAGTGACCCTTCTCTGACCCCTGAAAGATAAGAGTCTGCAAAGAACATGCTGTATGTATACCATATAAGAGCACTTTTATTTTAAAAACTAATTTCATCTTGAAATCAATAGGTGTAAGTGTGAAAAAGAGATGAGCAGTAGCCAGCCACAGAAAATATTTACTAATTTTCTGATTTTTCATTGTATTTTTAGGGAGTTTTATCGACTCTTTGGTAGAAATCAAGGTGGAGAGATAATAAGAGATTTCAGTATAATAGTCTATCAGAGGTCTGGCTAGAGTATTAATTTTGGCCATAAAGTGTCAATCAGCTACAAAGGATCAGCTCAGTCACAGTGACAAGGATCAACTGTGTAGACATCTGAGATAAGCTAATCTACCATGATATGCCCTAGAGTAGGATGCATACAGGAATATCACCTGCATTTTAAACTAGTGCTGACTGCCTTGTAACATCTAGGGGTCCATGTGTAGCAAAACAAAATCAATCTTCAGTAACTTGAATCATGTTACCCCTACCATTTAAAAATATAAGATAATCCTGGTGTGTTTCTTATTATGTTTTTCCTTTGCTTTATAATTTATATATTGATGCATGAATACATGTGAAATTAGAATCTACAAAATATATAGGATAGCATGTAAAAGGTAGGCCAATAAAATATATCTTTTATTATCACTTTATATAATATGTTTAACAATATTAACGAAATTAACCTACAGTGAAAAAGCTTTAACTTTTTTTTTTTTTTAAGATTTTATTTATTTATTTGACAGAGAGAGAGACAGCCAGCGAGAGAGGGAACACAAGCAGGGGGAGTGGGAGAGGAAGAAGCAGGCTCATAGCGGAGGAGCCTGATGTGGGGCTCGATCCCATAACGCTGGGATCACGCCCTGAGCCGAAGGCAGACGCTTAACTACTGTACCACCCAGGCGCCCCAAAAGCTTTAACTTTTTAAAAACATTTTGGATAACTGAATACTGCTGCCTTTGTGATGTGAAACCATGATTCTTCACAATGAAATCAATGCACTTTGGTGTTTAATTTATCTACAAGCACAAGCAGAAGTTTGAAAGCAAGTTCTAGGGTTCAAACTGCCCATTAATAAAGTTAAAGAAAATTTAAAATATTACCCATATGAATTTCAAATGCATGAAAAGAAAGAAAACACACAAAACAACTAGCAATGATTTTATCTTAGTGGAAAGACAATGCTATTTATACATATTTATTTTCTAAATTCCCTATTATAAGGAAGTATTATTATTATTCATTACAGTACCAATGTTAGTAATCATAAGATACAAGTGAAATACGTACTTGGATTTGCATGTCATCCTTGCATAGGGGCCATGCTAATCTTTTCCGTATTATTTCAATTTTAGTATATGTGCTGCCAAAGCAAGCTCGAAATATGTACTTGGAAATAGTTATAAATCTCATTCAAGCTGAGCCAGATTCCTACTTATAGAACTCATACAAAAACACACACCCACACAAACACATACACAAAAACACATTAACAGTGCCTTCCTGAATGATTAAGAAATAACGTGCCGATATGGGCAGCAGCAAGTCACAGTGATAATCAACACTGTTTTGATATATATACTCTTGGATGGACAGTAAACGAGGGGGTGAAGTGATGTTTCAGCAGTCCTGAATTGATAAGCAGAGTCAATCATATGCATGTACTCCTTAGGCAGAATTTCAAACCTTGTAAAAACCAGTTTTCTTTTTTAAATGAAGAGAATTTTGCATTGCCTTCCCTTGAGCAACTTTACGATGTTGTAATATATAGACTAGGGATGGCAAATTAACAATTCATCTGATGTGATAATTGGGATAGTCTATACCAGCAGCTCTGAAAGTATAATCCTCTGATCCCTAGGGATCCCAGGAAACTTCTCAGGAGTTCTGTGAAATCAAAGCAATTCTCAATACATTATTTTTTACTGTGTTGGCATTTGCACTGATGGTACAAATACAATGGTGGGTAAAATTATTGGGTGCTTAGAACAAATTGAGGCAGTAGAACCAACTTGTACTAGCAGATTTTGTATACCTCATCACCATGCACTAAAATTCATTTAAAGAATATCTTCGATGAATTAGTAAAAATTCATGATTTTTACATTAAATCTTGGACCTTAAGGACATGCTTTAATGTTCCATGTGACAAAAATTAAACATACATATAAAGCTCTTCTATATAATGAAGTAGATAGTTGTATCGGTTATCTATTTCTGAACAGTTTGCCCCAAAACCTAGCAGCTTAAAATGACATACATTTCTTATCTTGGTTTCTTTGGGTCAGGAGCTCATGTACTCCTTAGCTGAGTCCTCTGGCTCAGGTTTCTTACAAGGGTGCAATCAAGGTGCAACCTGGGACCACAAGCATGTCAAGGTCTAACTGGGGAGAAATGGATCCCTCCCCATTTCCAACTTTATCCATGTGGTTGTTAGCAGGATTCAGTTACTTGGGGTACTTGGACTGAGGACCTCAGTTCCCTGCAGTTATTGACTAGAGGGCACTCTCCATTCCTTGCCAGGTTGCCCTCTCCATGGCGGCAAGCGTTTGAGAAGAACCAGAGAGAGAAGTCCAGCAAGATGGAAATCATAGTCTTTTATATCCAATCACAGAAGTGACACCTCCTCACTTTTGCCATGTTAGAAGCAAGTCCCAGCTCCAGCTCTTTCAAGGGGAAAGAATGACACAAAAGCATGATTTCCTAGGGGCGGGGATCATTAAAGCCATGTCAGTAGCTGCTGTCCATAATGGTCATCTCTGGGAAACACTGTTTGTTTTGCAAGCTGAACTAGCTGCTCTTTTCATTACATATCATTTTTACTTGAAAGAATAATTAACCTAGAAACTATAATTATTCAGGCTTGAGTATTTTGCTGATGTTTGCAGAACTGAGTATTTCTTGAAAATAGACAAAGTGAGTTTTACCACTTCAAGGAAAACAATGCTGATACTCAAAACTCGATGGAATTTGAATATTCCAAAGAATGCTAGAATTTTGTAAAACTTGTATCTGGCAACAGTGTCTTAACAATTTCTCGATACATAAAATCTTTTCTAAAGGTTTTGTTAGCAATACTAAAGAATGCTGGGTTTTGATATTGTATAATGAAATGTGTTAACATTTAGAAGATCTGCAAAACTCAGTGACTCAATGTTTTTCAAATGACCAAATGGATGCCTTTCCGGAGTCATGTATATGTCCATTTGAAGTGCAAGATAGACCAATAGTTTTAGCCATTCTGACAGGTGTCAAGTGATATCTTATTATGGTTTTGATTTGCATTTCTCTGATAATTAATGACAGTGAACATCTCTTCATGTGTTTGTTGGTCATCTGTATTTCTATTTTTTATTTTTTTGGAAAAATGTCTATTCAGGTCCTCTGCCCGTTTTTAGTTAGATTATTTGGGGGGATTTTTTGGTTTTGAGTTGAAAGTTCTTTATATGTTTTGGATATTAATCCATTATCAGATATGTCATTTATAAATATCTCTTCCTATTCAGTAATTTGCCTTTTTGTTTTGTTGATAGTTCCTTTAGCTGTGCAGAAGCTTTTTATTTTGATTTAGTCCCAATAGCTTAAATTTGTTTTTGTTTTCCTTGTCAGAGAATGTGTGTCTAGAAAAATGTTTCTATGGCTTCTGTCAAAGAAATCACTGCTCATGTCTTCTTCTACGAATCTTATGGTCGAACACTGAGAAATGTATAGAATTGCTGAATCATTATATTGTACACCTGAAACTAATATAACACTGTATGTTAATTATACGTGAATAATAAAAAAGATGGATCTCATGTAACAGTGTGAGAAGTTCATTGATATGATTTCAGTTCCACATTGCAATTCACCTTTAAGAAACTACTACTTACAGAGTTCTAGTGTAGTATCAAAGAAGAATATCCACAATTATCTGAAAAGTGTGTTATAATACTCCCTTTACAACAATATAATATAATTACATGAGGCTGGATATTTTCCATATACTTCAACCACAACAAACAGCAGCAGTTTGAATGCTGTGAAAGCAGATATGAGAATCCAGCTGGCTGATATGAAGCCAAACATTAAAAATATTTACAAATATGTATAAAAGGACCACTCTTCTCATAAAACTATTTTTGCTTTGGAAGATATAGTTTTTTCATTAAAATATTTTTATATGGACATAAAATGGATTTATTTTAAGTGAATTATTTAAGAAAGTCTATTTTAATTCTTAGCATGATAAATATTGATACATAACCCCACTTACGGGGTTATCTCAAGAAATTCTAAGATTGTAAAAAAGATCCTAAGATCAAAACATTTTTGAGAACCTTTGGGCTAGATTTTGCTATTTTCACAAGGTAGCCCCCAAATCTCAGCAGCTTGCACAAAACAATTCTCATTCACACTACAAGTCCATCGGTGTTGGCTGAGGGAAAGTGCTCATTATTCTCGCAGGAGACCAGGCTCATGGAGAGCGTATTTCATCAAGATTCTACACTCATGGGGCACCTGGGTGGCACAGCTGGTTGGGCATCAGACTCTTGGTTTCAGCTCAGGTTGCGATCTCAGGGTTGTGATCTCAGAGTTGGGGGATTGAGCTCCCCTTGTGCTCCGTGCTCAGGACAGAGTCTGCTTGGGATTCTCTTTCCTTCCCCCTCTGCCACTCCCCCACCCCTCAATAAATAAATAAATCTTTAAAAAAAATTCCACACTCTAATAACAAGAAAAATGGCAGTATGGCAAAATTTTCAAAGGCTTATAAATGTTCCCTGGAAGTTACATATGCTACTTCCACTAACCAGTCATCTTTCTAAGAAAGCCACATGGTCACACCTAACTTCAAGGGGGCTGTAACACTTAATTTTGCCATATACCCAAAAGAAAATCCAGAAATATTTAGTGAACAATACTACTGACTACCACATATGCCAATTTTAATCCGTACATACCTGAAGCACTGAGTTAAAAAGGATTATGAGGCTACATCTTAGATAGCTCTGGAAGCTTATTAGTGTTTTATTGCTGCTGAAACAAGCTATCATAAATTTCGTGACTTAAAGCAACACAAATGTATTTTCCTATGGATCTGGAGGTCAGACATCCTAAAATCAGAGTGTGGACAGAGATGCATTCCTTCTGGAGTCTCAGGGAACAATCAGTCTTTTGCCTTCCAGAAAATGTGAACTATAGCAATATTTATCCCTTAACCCAAAAGTAATTGAGCACCTGCTAGATATGAGGCACTATTGTAAATGCTGGGGATGCTAGGCTGAACAAAAGTCAAAGTCCCAACTATTATAGGGCTTACATTCTAGTAGAAAAAAGAAATGAAGAGGTAGGTAAACACACATATATATTAGGACGTTGACATGTACCATGAAGAAAATTAAGGCAGGAAAAAAGTAATTGAGAATGATATGAAAGGTGCTACTTTGGATAAAGTGGTCAGAAAAGGCCTTTCTGATCAGACAGTGATTGAGTACATTCCTGAAGAAAGTGAAGGAACAAATCACAATATCTGGAAGCAGAACATTCAGGCACTTAAAAATAGCAACAAAGAGGTCTTAATGTGGGAGGATGCTTGGAATGTCTGAGAGACAACAAGGAGGGCAGCATGTCCCTGGAGAGGATGAGAGCAGTAGATGAGGTCAGGGAGTGAGCTCAAGGGCAGTAACAATGCAGTGTCCTAAGGACTATGATAGGAACATAGCCCTTATTCTGAGATGGGCAGCCAAAGAACCATTTACTTATAGGAGTGTTATGATACAGGTGACATTCTTCAGGGGTCGCTGACTACTGTGGGGAGACTATAACCCTGGGACAAGCTTAAAAGCCAGAAGACTAGCCAGAAGGTGATTGCAATAACATAGGATGGAGATGATGTTGATTTAGATGAGAGCTGTAATGGTGGAGGTGGTGAGAATGTCTGGATTCTGGATATAGTTTGAAAAAAGTCAATAGATATTCTAATGGAAAAAAATGATGTGGGTGTGAAAGAGTCATTACCAAAGGAATCATTATCAAGAAAAGTGGTCACTCTTTAAAACAGAAAGGAAAGGAAGGGAAAGGGGAGGGGGAAGGGGAGGGGGGAGGGGAAGAGGAGGGGGAGGAAGGGAGGGGGAGGGGAACGGAAGGCAACTGGAAGAGGCTTTCCTCTAACTTCTCAGTCGAAAGATTTTTGTATCAGAATGACTAGATTTTCCTGGAAAACTAATTCTGTGACTTAGGGAAGTCCTTGGATATCAGTCAGAAAAATGATAAATCTTATATAAACAAAAAATGCTTATCTAGCCTCAACAACTTGAAAGAAAACATAAAGACCTGAAATGGTGTGAAGCAAATCTGCCACACGTAGCTGCTTGTGCACATTTGTATAGTCTATGAGAAATAATTTCTCTTTTATGAGTCCAAGGTGATGATGTAGCTTTCAACATTATTACAACATGATTTACTATCACCTAATCCACACCTGAGTAAAATGGCACTGTCCTTCTCTGAACAGAATACAATTTCTCTTGAACAGATTTTTTAACAAGCCTGTATGAAGGTCACATTTGCTGTCAATTCCACAGTCTCGGGCTAAGGGGAAAGGCCAAGCCAAATAAAGCAAGACACCAGTCAGAGGCAGACTGTTTTCCACAAAGGAGACAGAATTTGCTAGTGCCATCTGCAAAGGCCAGTTCTCCATTTCTTTGCAGAATATTGATATTAATGCATTGATTAAGCTGGGTAGAACTACTAAGCATATACATTATTCATCCATTTTTAATGCATGAGAACATTTTAAGTAAATGATGTTTTTGTTTTAATTTACTTTTTTTCAACAACCAGACATTGAATCCTGAGTCAGGCTGCACTGAGAACAGACCTCAGAAAATTGGTTATAGATATCTCATTTATATTTTCAATTCATCACCAAGTTCCTTTTATTTTCTGATCATTATTAGGATATACCCACTTGTCCCTGTTGCCACCATCACCATCTTGACACAAGCTAAAGTCATCTGCAGCCCAGGAGTAACAAGATCCCCCCACTCGATTTCCACATCAATCTTGCCCAGCTCCAATCCTTCTGCACAGAGCAATTGGAATGATCCTCTTCAAACCTCAAATCACGTATTACTCTTCAGCTTAAAAACTTTCAAAGGCCTCCTAGTTCACAGAATAATGAAAAACCACTGGGAACTGTACATGCCTGTTAACTGGCCTCTCCATCCTCTTCAGCNNNAGGAGGCCCCTGCTTCTCTTACTGTTCTTGGCTCTGCCCTTCCCAGGACCAGCTCTGCTTCCAACCATTCCAGTGTCTTTGCACAGACTGTGCTGCTTGCCAGGACACAGTTTATACACACCTGTTCTAGTTCATCTCTCTTTCAGATCTCTAACCATTCTGCTTTTCTTCAGAGAACGTTTCCTTAACCACCCCACTCTACCCCAACAAGATGAGATCTCCCGCTACATGCTCGAATCATCCCATGTTCCTCTAGCTCACAGCATTTATGAAAGTAGCAACTTCAAACTGTGCAATGATTTGATTAATGGTTGTCTCCCTTACCAGACAGCAAGCTTCAAGAGGGAGGGACCCACGTCAGTTAAAGCTCAGCAGCCTGCCACAGAGTAAGATAGACACTCAGTAACTATTTGGTGAAAAACAAATGCATATATAAATTATTCACAAACCAAAGGAAACATTTAATAAAAGTTAGAAGAGTAAGAGTAAGAATGGAATATATCAAAATACTTGAGTAAAACTGAAACATATATTTAGAATCTAGAAATTTAAATAATCAACTATAATTGTGAAATGTATAATTGGATGAAGAGGCTTAGTAAATTCAGATCTTTTCATTTTGTTCAAAGAGCATTCATCTATCTGTTCACCAGCTGCCTTGTGGGCCTGCAGAAAACCTTACGATTTTTTTTTGCTGTATGTTGAAAGTTATAAACCAAACTGGTAAGTATTAGGATTTTTTTTTAATATTAGTGCTAAGAAAGAGATTCAGATGCCACTAATTAATGCACTTAGAAAGCAAATGAAACACATGTCAGAACAGAGCCTCGAGCAATAAGTGAATCAGAGAAACATTTCAGTGCACGGTGCCCAAAATTAAAGGTCTAAAAAGTGATTGTGCTGTTCACCCTTTTATCTTTGAAAGGCAATGTTCAAAATGTATTGCAAATATATTATCAGTCTTACAATTTGAATGAGTTCAATTTCAGTTGCATGAATACATACACCAGACAAATGTTCTCCCTGCTCTGCAGCAATCATAAAGCTTTCCTTAAAAGACAGTCTGCTTTCAAATCAGTGTTGGACAAATCTGTGCATCCTTCTAGAAGGACTGTATGGGCTCTTCGTCTGATCTTTATTTAGCTTAAAGATTCAAAACAATAAGCTCTCAAACATTTGTCTTGATATTCAACAAATAGAAACCAATGTTTCCCTGGATTCTAAAATGTACAAATCAAATAATAAAAATAATGTCGAGTTTTATAGTTCAAGTTGGCCTAACATCTCCCTGTGAACATAGTAAGAATTGTTGACATTTTTTTTTAAAGATTTTTTTATTTTTATTTATTTGACAGAGATAGAGACAGCCAGCGAGAGAGAGAACACAAGCAGGGGGAGTGGGAGAGGAAGAAGCAGGCTCATAGCAGAGGAGCCTGATGTGGGGCTCGATCCCATAACACCGGGATCACGCCCTGAGCCGAAGGCAGATGCCCAACCGCTGTGCCACCCAGGCGCCCCTGTTGTTGACATTTTTAAGAAGTAGTAATCCATTCTTTTATTTTTTTTTTGACAGAGAGAGAGTTCGCAAGTGGGGGTGAGCGGGGGAAATGGGTAGAGGGAGAGAGAGAATATTAAGTAGACTCCATGGACACAGGGCTTGATCTCATAAGCCTGAGATCATGACCTGAGCAAAAATCAATAGTCAGATGCTTAACCCCCTGAGCCATCCAGGCACCCCAGGAGTAAATCCATTCTTAATTGCTTACCTCTACATCTTTTTCAAATTTTCTGTTAAACTTTTTAACCTGAGAGAGAAACACTATATATATTTCTATAATTATCTAACAGCTTAGGTATATTTGTTGTACTCTTTTTCACAGGTACAGCATAATTTACTTGTTACTGAAAATACTACCATTTGTTCTTAAAATACATTGCCTGGGAAGTAAGGGTTCGTTCTCTAGTGTCTTCCAGTGTAATGCTCACATTAACATATCTAAAATAACTTTGATTTTCATACATTACCAAAAGGAGCACATATCATCTTGAGGGACTGTACAAATGCTACACTAATGCACAATTTGTTTAGCAATACCAAACATTACAATTGTCCTGAGTCATTTGATGATTCAACAAAAGTCCCTGAGCACCTAGAAACGCATCTTTTGTCTGTTGCTGCTGTTCCTTAAGTAACAGCTCAGAGATAGAGAGAAGCTGAGGGAGAGTTTAGTTCATCCACCTACACAGAGAGAGGTAAATCTGGTTTTCTTGCTTCCAGATAAATGTCAACAATTTTTTTTAAGATTTTATTTATTTACTTGACAGAGAAAAAGACAGCCAGCAAGAGAGGGAACACAAGCAGGGGGAGTGGAGAGGAAGAAGCAGGCTCCCAGCGGAGGAGCCTGATATGGGGCTTGATCCCAGGACTCTGGGATCATGCCCTGAGCTGAAGGCAGATGCTTAACGACTGAGCCCCCCAGGTGCCCCAAAAGTCAACAATTTTTATGTCATTTAAACAAAAACAAATTTCCAAGCAGGCACTCCCTTCACTTCAGGCAATCTACTCTTTCTATACCCAAGGCAGGTCTCTAGACTCTTCGTAGGAGGGTCTGTATATAAATGAGAGTAAGGTATATGACAGGAGAGCATAAGTGAGCAGTTTCTTTGTCATGGCTGTTATTCTTCATTTATTAAGTAGAAATGCAAGGAAAGTAATCAAGTTATAGCAGTTCTCTCATCTGTAATACATGGCTAATCACATAAGTTACTTCAAGGGATTGTGAGGTTAAGATGAGCTAAATTGTGGAAGGAGCCAAGATGCCCTTCAACAGATGACTGGATTAAGAAGATGTGGTCCATATATACAATGGAATATTACTCAGCCATCAGAAAGAACGATTACACATTTGAAGCAACATGGACAGGACTGGAGGAGATTATGCTAAGTGAAATAAGCCAAGCAGAGAAAGAGAATTATCATATGGTTTCGCTCATTTGTGGAACATAAAGAATAGCAGGGAGATCAGTAGGAGAAGGAAGGGAAGAATGAAGGGGGGGTAAACAGAAGAGGGAATGAACCACGAGAGACTATGGACTCTGGGAAACAAACTGAGGGTTTCAGAGGGGAGGGGGGTGGGGGATTGGGCTAGGCCGGTGATGGGTATTAAGGAGGGCACGTATTGCATGGAGCACTGGGTGTTATACGCAAACAATGAATCACGGAACATTACATCAAAAACTAACGATGTACTGTATGGTGACTAACATAACATAATTAAAAAAAAAAAAGAAAGAAAAGAATGGTGGTAAGAGTATCAGCAGTTTACACCTGTGAGTGGCTGACTGGGAGCTGCGGTTCACTGTTACTACCCAGTATCACAAGAGAGTATCACAATGTATATCACTAGCCCAGGAAAAGATCAAAATTCAAAATTCAAAGTATGATGTTTACTGAATCTGCATCATCTTTGTACCATCATAAAGTTGAAAGTTGACCCATCGTAAGTTGGGGACAATCTGCATAGTTATATCATAATTGCCCTATTTTCTCAAAAGCAAGTAAAACTATTGACAGACTAATAGTCTAAAAGTAAGTTTGCCAAATATCTGTATAAGAATTAAACATTCAATACTTGGTTCATGAAAGCTAAAAAGTCTTCTATTTAATACTTCTATAAACAATGCTAGCTGATTTGCTAAATCTCTTTTCTGTCTACGCTTTGATAATTAGCTCTCCTCCTCTCCATTTTCCACTTCAGAAAAACATTTCTGACTTTAACTTCTCAAAATTGGAACTGAATAATTTCTAAGCAGGGAAAAGATAAATGACCATTAATTCAACTGATAATTAACCACCTGAAAATCAACAAAAGACCGTGTCATCATCATTTCCTGTCTTTCTACAATTTTAGATTTTATTTTCCTCTTAGTAGAAATTGTTATCTTCTGAAATCAAAAGATGTGGCAGCTGCACATAGAGGAGTGTGCTTTGGCCTCTCCAGAACTGAAGATGCCTCTTCCTGCTCTTCTCAGCCTCTGGAAAGCTTGGAACTTCCCTCTATTATCAATGAACTCGACTCCACGCAGGCAAAATAACCAAGGCTGGGAGAGCTGATGTTGATTTTCTTTTCTGCCTCTGGCGAAGGACCTGCCAGGTCTATTGGGCAGGTCACTAGAGTTTTCTAGCCTTCACTTAGCTCATCTCTCAGTGCATAGCCCTCTCCCATCTAAAACGCTGCTCCTCTCTATGTGACCTATCACTTGGGAGCTTTATTATTTTTTTTTCAAGATTTTATTTAATTATTTGACAAAGAGAGAGAGTAAGCACACAGGCCGGGGGAGTGGAAGAGGGAGAAGCAGGCTCCCGGCTGAGCAGGGAGCCTGACTCCAGGCTCAATCCTAGGACCCTTGGATCATGACCTGAGCCAAAGGCAGACGCTTTACCGAATGAGCCACCCAGGTGCCCCCTCCCTTTTTTTGTGGAAACTTCACACTACAAATGACATTTTTAGGAGAAAAATGTTCAATATGTTTTTCCTCATTTGCATGTCTGTTATGATTCATGAGACCACTTGATTTGGGGAAACATGATAAAGAAAGACAAAAACAAAAACAGCAGCTAGCCAAGTAAACTCTTTTAAATGATGAAATGAAACCTTCGGTACCATTGATCCATTGTTACAGGATAAGCTCTAATCATGGAAGATACACATGGCATACCAGGCCTTGGTGTTTTGTAATTACTTCTTTAGAAGTCTACCTTTCAGCTGATAGGAGTGCAGCTTCCAGAATATCTCATGTTCTTCCTCACCTACAACTTTCCAATTTGTTTTTCTTCAGAGTTGCCTCATTTGTCTAGAAAATCCCTATGCTTACTTGAAGAGGCAGTTCCCCTCCTTCAAAGAGCCTGCCTCATCACTCCCAGGGAGGAGTAACTGGTCATATGTCTATCCTGTTAGACTGTAAGAATCTCTGTATTTCCAAACCTAACACAGGATTGGGCATACAGATGGAACTTCATGCAATTTAATAAATAATATATAATTACTCTTAATGAAAATATTTTTTAAAACTTCTGTTATTGCTTTTTCTTATTGTTTGACATTTCAGTGCTATTCCATGGAATTTCTAAAGGTTAACTTTTTATCTTCCTTGTGCTCCTGTCTGTTATTATGATCTTAAAACTGTGCTGTTGCCACAGAAAGTAGACAGCCACGCACTACTTCTATCTCATGTATTTGAAATGAGCTGTAGTCTTCCCTAATGTGTTTTCTGTGTTGGCCCAAGCACCTAGTACGATGTTTAGCCACACCTGATGTTTTGCACAAAACTTGCATTTTCCCTTGAGTGTTTTGTTGATGTTAAAAATCAAATTGTGGTACCGTGAAACTGATGTTTATAGTATACACTCTTATAGGTCACGGTAGTCAATAATTAACATCTATAAGACACATTTTACAGAACAAGTTGGAGGTACTTGAAAAAATTTAGTCTAGAGACTAGACTGTGATTTTCTTAAGTGATTAATTTTGTATCTATTTTTTTAGCTTGATAAATACTATCATGTTGTAAATGTCAGTAACCTTCATCAACTGCTTAAAGATAGATTTTTATTGAGACCAAATATATTGCTCCAATGTACAATTTAAGGTAAAAGTCATGAGCCACTTCCTCAATGCTGAAATGAATCCTTAAAAATATCCAATTCAAAAATGGGCAGAGGACCTGAATAGACATTTTTTCAAAAAAAGACATACAGATGGCCAACAGACACATGAAAAGATGCTCAACACCACTGGCCATCAGGAAAATGTAAATCAAAAGCACAATGAGATATTACCTTACACCAGTCAGAATGGCTAAAATCAAAAAGACAAGAAATGAATGTTGGCGAGGATCGGAGAAAAAGGAACTGTTGTGTACTGTTGGTGGGAATATAAGTCGGTACAGCCGCCATGGAAAACAGTATGGAGGTTACTCGAAAAATTAAAAATAGCATTAAGGAGTCACAGGATGTGATGAGCACTGGGTGTTACATGCAACTGATGAATCTTTAAACACTACATCTGAAACTAATGATGCACTATATGTTGGCTAATTGAATTTAAATTAAAAAAAAAACACAAAAAAGAGAAAAGTAAGGGAAAAAAAAAAAGAAATACCATGTAATCCAAAAATTCTAGCACTGGGTATCTACCCAAGGAAAATGAAAATGCTAATTCAAATATACGCACCCCTGTGTTTTTGTAACATTATTTATTTATTCATTTTATTTATTTTTTTTTAAAGATTTTATTTATTTATTTGACAGAGAGAGAGACAGCCAGCGAGAGAGGGAACACAAGCAGGGGGAGTGGGAGAAGAAGAAGCAGGCTCCCAGCAGAGGAGCCTGATGGGGGGCTCGATCCCAGAACGCCGGGATCACGCCCTGAGCCGAAGGCAGACGCTTAACGACTGAGCCACCCAGGCGCCCCTATTATAACATTATTTACAATAGCCAAGATATGGAAGCAACCTAAGTGTCCACTGATAGACAAATGGATAAGGAAAATGTGACATAGATACAGACTGAGATACAGATAATAGAATATTATTCAGCCATAAGAAAGGATGAGATCTTCCCATTTGCAACAACATGGATGGTCCTGTATTATGCTAAGTGAAATAAGTCAGACTGAAAAAGGCACATACCACAGGATTTTTAGACTCCACTCATATGTGGAGTCTAAAAAAAATAAAACAAATGATAAACAAACAAAAAGCATAATCAGACATATAAATACGCAGAACAAACTGTGATTGTTAGGGAGGAGGAGGGTGGGCAAAATGGGTGAAGGGGAGTGGAGATACAGGTTTCCATTATGGAGTGAATAAGTCATGGGAATAACAGGCACAGCATAGGGAATGCAGGCAATGATACCGTAATACTATTGTATAATGACAGATGGTAGCTACATTTGTGGTGAGCATAGCATAATATATAGAGAAGTTGAATCTCTGTGCTGTACACCTGAAACTAATATAACAATGTCTGCCAACTATACTCAAAACTTAAAAAAAAATTTTTTTAAATACCCCATTGGAATTCTGCTATTGCTCCCTGAATTTGATTATGCGGAACTCTGGAGAGAGAAGGGAGAGGAAATGGAATAGCACATGTCTCCCACACATGCTGCAGTCACCTTGGACTTCAGCGTGTGTAACCAGCTCCCAGCACACCTCCATCTGAGGTTTGAATGGGCCTGATCTGGGGGGAGTGCTATAGAAACTGGGACCTCTCCTAATGTGACATCCCATTCCTGCTTCCCATTTTCCATCTGAAACTACTCAGCCAATCCCAGATAATTTTCAAGAAGTTTACTAGACATAAGTTTCAGGAAATAGGAGATATTATGGTAATTGTGTTTAATTAACAGGACAATAGCTGTGATTCATAAATAGCAAGGGAACGCTTTCAAACTAAGCAATGTGTATATATTCCAACTGAAAGCTGCTGAGCCCTGGGTGATCAGTAGACACAGATTTCCAGAGATGGGAATGGGGAGTGAGAGAAATAGGGCCTAGGTTGAGTGTGGGAGTGGGCAGACAAGTTTCTTAAAGGGAAGTCAATGTATATCCCTGAGTATGTATGTCTAAGATGCAGCCTGAATGAACAAAACAGAAGAAAAGCCAGTTCTCAGATAGCAGAGGTTTTACACACACACACACACACACACACACACACACACACACACCCCTACGTATGTATATATAGAGAGAGACAGAGACAGAGATAGAGACAGAGAGGGAAGGAAAATGAAAAATAGCTTACCACATGAATTCCAGAAATAGTAATTACTCCAAAATTTACCTAGACTTTTTCAAATCTCGGTTTCAAAAGCGATACAATAAAAAACTGAAGTAAGCTCAAGTATAGGATGCATAGATTCTTATTTCAAGAAAATTATCATTCCCAATCTTTTTTTTTTTTTAATCTCTGTACGTTAAGAAACAACAACAAAACCCTCGCCTAAACCTTAAGGATTCTGGGAAATGATCATCATGAATGACCTTTATAGGACAAGCACCAAAAAGCACAGCTTCGCTTTGATTGCTAAGCATCTACCTAAATCCTTATGTAAGCGGCTTTCCATACTCCTTCTTGGTAAGCATTATTTTTTTAAATATGGAACACATTCAACACCGACTGCTAAATTGGTTAAATCCACATGGCAAGAAGGGCAGCCAACAATCTGGAGTCTGTTAAAAATGGTAATACATTAAAAATAATTTCTTGCAAACTCAGTGACAGGGCAGAAACTTATTAAAATATGTTGACATTCTAACTATACTCTAGTAAATGCATCAGGATTATATGTGTGTGAGTATATACACATATTTAAAAATAGATATAATAGGAACTTACATAACCATGAAGCTAAATATTTGAGCTATAATCTTTCAAGCAAGCTCACACTTATTTTGCCTAAATATTTGTAACACTGGGTATCATAAGTCTTTGTGATATCATGAAGAGATGCCTTGAATGAATATGCCAATCTCAGAAAATATGACTCATGCTAAGTATTGCCTTAAAGAATTTTTGAAGGATTTACTTGCTGTAAACACCAAGAAGCATATAAATTGAACCTTGGCGAAAAAGCTACTTTGAAATTCTAACTAATTTCAAGATGAGAACTATCTTCACATGTCCATATTGCAGGCATGGGCATGAAGGTTAAGGGAGGTAAAAATATTTTCGCCAGAATTGTTTTAATAAGATAATTTCTCTATTGAAATAAGACTTCCTTTAACTTAGATGCTGCAAGAAGACCTTTACAGTTATGAACTACACATTTTTTTTTAACCAAGGGACACAAAAAGAGATTTAGTTAAAAAAAAAAAAGAAGAAGAAAAAGACAGAGACAACACTGAAGTATGAAATTATATGGGCTTGGTCCTGGCTCTGTTTAGGCCTCTTTTTCCGTACAGGCGTACCTCATTTTATTGCACTTGGCAGATTTTGTGTTTTTTACAAATTGAAGATTTGTGGCAACCCTGCATCAAGCAAGTCTGTTGGTCCCATTCTTCTAATAGCAGTTGTTCACTGTGTGTCTCTTGTCACATTCTAGTGATTAACCCAATATTTCAAACTTTTCATTATTATTATATTTGTTATGGTGATCTATGATTAGGGGTCTTTGATGTTACCATTGCAATTGTTTGAAGGTTCTGCAAACCGCACCCACATGAGACAACAAAAAACAGGTTAAGTATTGTGTGTTCTGACTGCTCCACTGACTAGCCATTTCCCATCTTTCTCTCTTTTTTGGGGGCTCTCTATTCCCTAAGACACAACAATATTAAAATTAGTTCAGTTAATAACCCTGCAATGGTCTCTAAGTGTTCAAGTGAAAGGAAGAGTCACACATCTCTCACATCTCTCACTTTAAATGAACAGCTAGAAATGATTAAGCTTAGTGAGGAAAGCATGCTGAAAGCCAAGACAGGCTGAAAGCTTGGACTCTTGCACCAGTTAGCCAAGTTGTAAATGCAAATGAAGTTATTGAAGGAAATTAAAAGTGCTACTTCAGTGAACGCATGAAAAACAAGAAAGTGAAACGGGGGGTGCCTGGGTAGCTCAATTTAGGCTCAGGTCATGATCCCGTGTCCTGGGATCAAGCCCACATCAGTGGGGAGCCTGCTTCTCTCTCTCTCCCTCTGCTACTCTCCCTGCTTGTGCTCTCTCTCTCAAATAAATAAATAAAATCCTTAAAAACAAAGAAAAAAGTGAAACAGACTTATTGCTGATATGGAAAAAGGTTGAGTGATGTGGATAGAAGATCAACCCAGTCACAACAGTCTCTTAAGCCAAAGCCTAATCCAGAGCAAGGCCTTAATTCTCTTCATTTCTATGAAGGCCGAGAGTGGTGGGGAAGTTGCAGAAGAAAAGTTGGAAGCTGGCAGAGGGTGGGTCATGAAGTTTGAGGAAAGAAGCCCTCTCCATGACATCAAAGTGCAGGATGAAGGAAGCAACATGTGCTGATGGAGAAGCTGCAGCAAGTTCTCCAGATGATCCAGCTAAGACAATTCATGAAAGTGGCTACACTAAGTAACAGATTTTCAGTGTGGATGAAACAGCCTTATACTAGAAGAAGATGCCATCGAACATTTTCACAGCTTGAGCAGAGAAGTGAGTCCCTAGCTTCAAAGCTTCAAAGAACAGCCTGACTCTCTTAGGGGCTAATGTAGCTAATGACTTTCAGTTAAAGCCAATGCTCGTCTACCATTCAAAAAATCCTAGGGCCCTTCAGAATTATGTGAAATCTACTCTGTCTATGCTCAACAAATGGAATAGCAAAGCCTAGGTGACAGCACATCTGTTTACAACATGGTTCACTGAATACTCTAAGCCCACTATTGAGACCCACTGCTCAGAAAAAAAAGATTACTTTCAAAATATGACTGCTCATTGACAATATACCTAGCCACCCAAAAGCTCTGATGGAAATGTACAATGAGATGAATGTTGTTGTCATGCCTGCTAAGACAACATCCATTCTGCAGCCCATGGATCAAGGAGTCATTTCAACTTTCAAGTCTTCCTATTTAAGAAATACATTTCTCATGAGGCTACAGCTGCCATAAATAGTGATTCCTCTGATCTGGGAAAAGTCAATTAAAAAACTTCTAGAAAGGAGTCACCATTCCAGATATCATTAAGAACACTAATGATTCATGGGAAGAGGTCAAAATATCAACCGTATAGAATTCTGAAGTTGATTCCAGCCCTCATGAATGACTTTGAGGAGCTCAAGACTTCAGTGGAGGAAGTAACTGCAGATGTGGTAGAAATAGCAAGAGAACTAGAATTAGAAATGGAGCCTGGCGCCTGGGTGGCTCAGTTGTTAAGCGTCTGCCTTTGGCTCAGGGCGTGATCCCGGAGTTTTGGGATCGAGCCCCGCGTCAGGCTCCTCCACGGGAAGCCTGCTTCTTCCTCTCCCACTCCCCCTGCTTGTGTTCCCTCTCTCACTGGCTGTCTCTCTCTCTGTCAAATAAATAAATAAAATCTTAAAATAAAATAAAATAAAATATATCTAAAAAAAAAAAAAAGAAAAAAGAAATGGAGCCTGGAGATGGGACTGAACTGTTGCGATCTTATATAAAATTTTAATAGGTGAGGATTTGCTTCTTATGGATGAGCAAAGAAAGTGTTTTCTTGAGATAGAATCTACTGCTAAAACACTGCAAAGATTGTTGAAATGACAACAAAGGATTTAGAATGTTACATCAACTTAGTTGATAAAGCAGCAGCAGGGTTTGAGAGGATGACACCAATTTTGAAAGAAATTCTTCTGTGGGTAAGTGTTATCAAACAGTGTCATATACTACAGAAAAATCTACCACGAAAGGAAGAGCCAATCGATACGCAAACTTCATTTTAAAAAATTGTCACAGCTATCCCAACTTCAGCAACCTCCACCTTGATCAGTCAGCAGCCATCAGCATTGAGGCAAGAGTCTCCACAGCAAAAATATTACAACTTGCTGAAAGCTTAGGTAACAGCATTTTTTACAGTAAGTTATTTTTAATTAAGGTATGTATATTTTTTAGACATAATGTTGTACATTTAATAGACTACAGTGTAGTGCTATATAACTTTTATATGCACTAAGAAATAAAAAAATCATTTGACTTGCTTTATTACAATATTTGCCTTATTGCAGTGATTTGGAACAGAACCCACAATGTCTCTAAGATATGCCTGTACATGGGGGAAAAAAAACAAGTTACAACTCCCCTCCCCCTGCCAACTCTCTCTCTCTCTCTCTCTCTCTCTCTCACACACACACACACACATATCACCGTGTAGACACATTTCGTTTGTTAATCATGGCTCTAAGATAGCAGATGTGGACCAGAGCGCTTCCTTCTTTCACAAACTAGAAAGTTTGGATTATCTCCAGGTTGAGAATACAAGACCTGCTTCAGGCTGCTCACACCACCTGCTAGATGTTTGCTATACTTGTCACCCAGATACCTGAGTGTCTGGGGAAGTCATAAAACAGCTGGATGACATTTATTTTGCATACCTACATGACAATTTAACAACAACAAAAAAGCTTTACCGACTGAAGCAGAACATGTTTCAAAGTGTATTTGAATGAGGAATGTGACCAGACAGAATGATACTGCCTTTAAAAGATTTATCTGTATTAAGTCAACCAATCTGTCAATGAGGTCAATTATAACAGCTGATCAACTCAGTGGAAGTCACAGTAGTTGAGTTCAAGTTGAGCTTGACCAGCCAGTTCAATCAAAATATTTGATAATAGTCTGGTAAAGAACACAATTTAAATCACTGCTGTCTCCTTCCCCTAGACTTAATTTATTCTTTCTCACACTGTGTCTTGCTGATGTGAGAACAAAGTCTTCATTACTTAATACAGACCAGTGAGTCTCAAAGCTTCTACCTTGATTCTCCCTGTAAGGTTGCCTGGGATGGCCTGGTGAGGAAGAGACTGGCCAGACTGAATAAAATCCCACACCATTCCCCAGCTCCAATACTAAAATTTTCCTTTTGAATGTGTGCTATATTTTGTGCTTCTATTTAAGGCATTTGGTTAAAGGGGTCTTTGGGGAAAGAGGGAACTGATTGGAAAAGATGGGCTTTGCATTTGTGATAAAATCAGTTAGTACATTTTAGATATGCAGTCGTGGCCTCCCCTAGTGTTTTCCTTCTTTGTTCTCCCTTAAATCTTTATCAGGCCTCCTTATTCCTCTAATACCCAAACATTTTCCTAGAATGTCAGTTTTCTCTCTTCTCCACCATTCGGAATCATACACTGTCCCAGCATCTACCCCCAACTTGAATAAGCAAATTCATCCTAATAATCTATATAAGACAAAAGAAAGTCTTTAGAACTTTGAAGGTTTTCTTGTTCTGTTTTTGTTTTTCAATATGCGCCCAACATCCTACTCTTTGCCTCAAATACCTTGTCCATATTTTCCTTCTAAGTAACTATAATTCTCTTCCTATGCAGAGTTCTGTCAAAAACAACAAAAAAAAAAACCCTCTTCTTCATTAGAGCAGAAATGAAGAGCTGACTATCCAAGAATTGCTCTGCTCTTTCATAGCATAGTGTCATTGATGGGAAGTAGTGCTCAGACCGCAGTGGCATTTCCTAGTCCCCTTTTGACAAGTTTTGGCCGACGGGTGTAAGACAAAGTGATCTGTGATCTAAGGTGCTTATGGACCTAGTGTGCCCTCACCACATTACCTCCCCTTCTAAAATGACCCTGAAACCATGTGTTGAAGATAAATGCATTTGAGGTTGAAGGTGACCGTACCCTTGAATGACTACATGGCGGAGAGTTCTCACCATCCGTGCCTGCCTACTGCATTAGGCAGTGACATAAACCAACAATAAACTTTTACTGTGTTAAGACATGAGGATTCCGGGGGTCATTTGCTAAGGCAATTAGCCTTATCATAACTAATTCAAGAACAACTTTTAATTTCAGCACTTAATTAACATGAGTATGTGCTTCTAGACTTTACTAAATAGGCTAATCAAAATAATGTTACTAAAATTGTTGAGAGACAGAGATCATTGAGTAAGTAGATGTGCTGAGGACAACACCATCTTTTATCAAAATAAGCCTATTTTCTTAAATAACATTTAAAGTATTTTTTTTATTACTAGATGCCTCAGGTTTTGAAATAATAATATGTTTTGTGAATCTACAATAAAGCAAATGATCTTGATATGCTTACTTCTCAGAGCAATGAATAGTATCTTTTGAATTAGAATACAGTTTGAGAAGTAATGAGATTTTAGCATTAGGGTTTTCTTGTCAATGGAGTTGAAGGAGAGACTAAAACCATGAATTATGCAGATCTCTGTAATTGGGGAAAGAAAAACACCTCTTTAAAAGTAATGAGCACTTAAAAAAAAGAAGTAATGAGCATAAGCATTAAAGAGCAAGCAGAGAAAGACAACTATCATATGATTTCTCTCATCTATGGGACATAAGAACTAGTCAAGCAGAGAAAGACAACTATCATATGATTTCTCTCATCTATGGAACATAAGAACTAGGAGGATCGGTAGGGGAAGAAAGGGATAAAGAAAGGGGGGGTAATCAGAAGGGGGAATGAAACATGAGAGACTATGGACTATGAGAAACAAACTGAGGGCCTCAGAGGGGAGGGGGGTGGGGGAATGGGATAGACCGGTGATGGGTAGTAAGGAGGGCACGTATTGCATGGTGCACTGGGTGTTATACACAACTAATGAATCATCGAGCCTTACATCGGAAACCGGGGATGTACTGTATGGTGACTAACATAATATAATAAAAAATCAAAAATAAAATAAAATAAAATAAAATTGAAATACAAAAAAAAAAAAAAGAGCAATGTGTAGAGCAGGTTTTCTCAACAGTGGCATTATTGATATTTTGGGCTGGGTAGCCTTTGGTTGTGGGAAGTGCCCTGTATATTAAAGTATGCTTAGCCGTAGCAATTGCCTCTATCCACTAGATGCCAGTGACACCCCCAACAAATCCTAGCAATCCAAAACCTCCTCAGATTTTGCTGGCTCTGGGGATAGCAGAATCACCCTCAGGTGAGAACCACTGTTACAGAGGACATTCAGCATAATCATAAAACAAACAAAAAAGTTTGCAATTTTCTCATTTTGTTATCTCTCTTGATAACAGTTCTTTTTGTTTAAGATTTTATTTATTTTTTTGAGCGAGAGATAGCAAGAGAGAGAGAGCACGAGCAGTAGGGGAGAGAGAGAAGCAGGCTCCCTGCCAAACAGGGAGCCCAATGTGGGGCTCGATCCCAGGACTCTGGGATCATGACCTGAGCTGAAGGAAGTTGCTTAACCAATTGAGTCACCCAGGCACCCCAACAGTTCTTGATAATACAGTTTATTCTTAATTTCAGAAAGCATTTTTAAAAGTCAACATTGATATCTCTGTTGAAAAGATGATAAAATATGAGCGGAATTTTAATAGTTAGATTGAGCTGAAATGTCTCAGTCAACCATACCTGATTCTGTCTATAACTGGAGTTTTGCAACACGTGGCCTAGCCCTGTTTAAAATTTTAAACAATGATTTGGATATAAACATAAATGGTAACTTCCTTACATTCACAGGTGACACCAAGTTATGTGAAACAGAAAATGTATTAGTTGACCGATTCATATTTTCCAAAGTTTTTAAAAGATATCATGGTGGGCAACCTAACAATTAATATTCTGGTCTGGGCTTTGGTTCTAATATTCAATAGCATATGTAGGAGTAGAGAAACAATTTACATGAAAAATGTATAGGTGCTAGTTCTCCAAAATTTTAATAAGCCAATATTTGAGGTAGCTGCTGACATTAATGCAGTATTGGGCTCTATTAATAAATATGTACTCTCTAAATCATGGCCTACTAGTCCCATTTGATTCTCCCCAACTATACCCGAGTATTCGATTTGTTTCAGTGGGTCAGTTTCTATTTTTATTTGTTTATTTTATTTTTTTATTTTGTTATGTTAGTCATCATACAGTACATCATTAGTTTTTGGTCTAGTGTTCCATGATTCATTATTTGTGTATAACACCCAGTGCTCATTGCAGTGGGGTAGGTTTTAGAGGAGTGCTGAAAATTTAGAGTTTGTGATCAAGGAGAATGATTAAGATGAGAGGCATACAGAGGTTATAATATATTTAATAGGTTGGCTTAGAACCTTATCTTGTCTCAGGGAGGAGTTTGTATGCCAAAAGGAAAAGCCATAAAATGCTTTAATTTATATATATTTTTAAATTAATGACCTAAGTATAAAAAGAGAAAAGAGTTGAGAAAATAAGCAAGAGAGGGTTTTTGGGGAAAAGGAAAAAAGTCCTTGACCCTGTCCACTCTTTTGCTCCAGATATGTTGGTGAAACAGAAAATAGAGGAGATCTGTGCCCAGCATCTTATCTGGAGTCCCTGGGGACAACAGGTACCTGGGGACACCCATACTATACTAGCACATACATCATCATGTGGAGGAGATCCTGAGGAATATCAGGAACATGATTGTCCAAGGTTGTCTCAACCCAAAAGCTTCCTGCAGCAGAGAATGATGTGGGAGAAAAGCTAAATATTTCTGTACATCATGAATTATGTAGATCTTAGGAGGGCGGAAAGGAGTGAGAGAGGGGTGGGAGGGAGATAGAGAGAAAGAGAGGATGCTAATGAATCTAAAAGGGGTTTGGAACATGACAAGTGATACTGCAACAGAAAATGACATTGACTACATGGTCCTCACCTGGAAGAAAAAGAATCAGGAGATGCCATAATATTATGACCTAGGGCCAGATGATTTTATACATAGTCAGATCAAAGGCTCAATGAGAAACAAGTCCACATATTCCAGAAAAGGACATAAGCCCTCCAGAACTGAAGTGCCACCTAGAGTGGAGAAGTAGGGATGATTCTGAATGGACTGAGTTCTAACTAACATAGAGTTTATGGGGAACTAGCAACGATAGTGTTGGCTGCCATAAGGCAGAATCGGGGCTTGAAACAGACAAGTACATAAAATCACATTTTTGCACCCTTAAATTTTGTGACCTGTAAAATTTAGACCCTCCACTTGAAAGCAACGAGAGCTCTACCCTTGATTTTCAATTGATCCTCTGTACTTATATCCATTCAGTAGCTGAGAGCAGAATTCTGGGTGAGCCTGGGCATACTCAGTCGATTTCAACCTTTTCTAGAATATACCCATGTGTATTCTTAAATATTAAAATAAATTATAACCTAGCATATATGCCAGGTAACCAATAGAAATTATTATCATTAATAGAGTTGCAAATATTTTTATCACATTTTATTTTCAGCATTTCAGCTTTGGGTTCCTTATTCTCTGTTCCCTCTTAATTCCAAATCACTCTTTTTTTAAAGGAATATATAATTTTTTCACAGAGTTTCCCTATTAGTATTACCAGACAGACTGTAGCTATTATTTTAATACATGAAGGATGGGATAAAAATAATTCCACAACCATTTTATTGGTTCAGGATCAGAAAACAAAACAAAATAAAACAAAACCACTACATGATCACATCATTTTTTTTTTAAGATTTTATTTATTTGACAGAGAGAGAGACTGCCAGCAAGAGAGGGAACACAAGCAGGGGGAGTGGGAGAGGAAGAAGCAGGCTCCCAGCAGAGGAGCCTGATGTGGGGCTCGATCCCATAACGCCGGGATCACGCCCTGAGCCGAAGGCAGACGCTTAACAACTGTGCCACCCAGGCGCCCCCACATCATTTTTTCTCCTGAATGTCTTAGGCAGAGATGGAAGTGGAGACCCTGACAAATGAAAAACAGATCCAAAAAAATCACGAGATTCCTTTCATTTACTGAGCCCAGCCTATTTAATTTTCAAAGAATGAGGTCAAATTTGTGTGAAAAGAAGGGACGTGTTTTGTTACCCAGACTCAATGAAGCCTTGGTGTGGAGACTTGATAGGGTGGTATGAAGAAGAACAATGTCTCTCAGTGGCTAGAGTATCACAGGTGTGAAAGTTCTGGTTTTGTTTGTTTGTTTGAAGTATAGTTGACGCACAATGTTACACTAGTTTCAGGTGTACAACAGAGTGATTTGACAAGTTTGTACATTATGCTGTGCTCACCACAAACGTAGCTGCCATTTGTCACCACACAAGGCTGTGACAGTATCACTGACTAGTCCCCTATACTGTGCCTTTTACTCCCATGGCTTACTCATTCCATAACTGGATTTTGAACTAGAGAAACCCAGCAATTGTGCTTCTAGACTTTCTATTTCCCAGACTAGAGCTCCTGTTCCTTTGTGTGCATTTCCTCAATTGTCCTAGAGTTCAACAGCAACCTGGGCATAGAAATACCCCTCCGCCACGTGGGTGAAGCCTGAGACAGCCTTGTGTCTACGGGAAGTTTTGCTTTATCATAAAAGTAGGATGTGTTGAATTATCTTTACTTCTCTAGGAATGATGCTTTATGTACCTCATCTTATTTACGCGCCTTAAGGCACGTGTGTGTGTGTGTGTGTGTGTGTGTGTGTGTGTGTGTGTGTAAACAATGCATCTGAATATAGCTATATATATTTTTGAAGGAGAAAACTGAGGTTAAATAATTTAACAAAGATCAATCACACAACTAATAATTAAAGAAGCCCAGTTCAGAAGCCAAGTATTTGGGCCACAAAGCCAGTATTTTTCCACTATCCTTTTTCAACTTTTTCCTATATTTTATTTAAATTAAGAAGGATGGTTTACTACTAGATTGGACAATAAGACAGGGTGGTCATAGTGTTTGGGATGCTAATAATTTACAACGTACAGAGCTCCTGGTAGAGACTTCATAAAGCCAGCAGCTTTTTAGGCCAAGAGCAATAACAACAATAACTAATTTAGCAACAAACACTTATATTAGTATAATAGATAATATTTATAGAGCACTTGGTACATGCTGAGTATGGTGATAAATAGCTAGCTTGAATTAATTAACTCATGTAAGCCTTAGGACTGCAAAACAACGATACGGATGCCAATATTACTGCCCTTCTACAAATAAATAAACCAAAGCAGAAAGGAATCACCTCATAACTGTAAATCAGATTTAAACCCAAGAAATTGATGAGAAAGAGAAAAGAAACACCTCTCCAAAGGAGGATATTAGGTAGTCCAAATGTCTATGTCAGTTCTGGTTGGCTAACACTCCTGGTTACATACCCCAATTTACTTTGAATGGAATAGAGGTTTTTAGGCAGGAGCCCAGATAAGACAGGGGCCAGGGCAATAGGTTTGCCCCAAGGCATACACCCCTGGAGACCAGCACAACAGGCCTAATTCAGAATCATAAAACTATAGGCATGTTTTTCTATTAATTTTATTTGTGCCAGTTATCAATGTATTGCCTCACAGCTCCAAATACATCCTTCAGTAACTGCTCTCAGAAAATGGAGGTGAGCCTTTTAATTGTTTTTTCTACTGTCAGTAGGGAAGATGTTAAGCTCTGCGAGTACGGGGCACTACAGAGACTGCGGGAGGAAGGGTTTTCCCTCCTGGTTCTTGTGCGCTTGCTCAGCTGACTCCTGAAGCATGAATGGCTACCCATCCACCCACCTTCTACCACAGGCACAGCTTCCTATGCACCATGTTCCTGCAAGACATGGAGTGTCCCTAGCCTCCAGCTTCTGCAGTGTATGTGTCTTCCCCAGTGTCCAACTTCTTCAGCACAAGTTATTTCTCTAGTACCCAGGAACTGCGTACATGGTTGCTTTTCCAGGGTCCAGATCCTGAAGGTATGACGCCCAACACCACTCATCACTAGTAGCTTCCCCTGACACACCTTTCAGATGGTTTTGGAGCAGAGTGCTCTGGGGATACACCTTCCTGTAAACAAAGGGTGGATTTCCCATAATTTCCAGAGGACATATTTCCAGCAAGTTCCAACAGTTAGGCACCAGAACAACTTCTCCGCCAACCTATTGCCATGGCTTTGCCCACTCTTACAAGATGTGGATGCCAGGCTTGGATGTGGGAAGGAGGAAACACTCCTTAAGTGCTCCATTTCAGCCCCAGAGGAAATAATTGTTATCTTTTATATCTAAGATTCTTCTTATTATTAGTTATTCTAATTCTCTGCTATAGTTGTGAATTCTTTATGTTAAACTTTCTCTGTCCAAATTAAAGTGTGCTTTCTATCTCCTGATAGACGCTGACCGAAAGAGCAATCAAAAACATTGTCCCTAGTATAGGAAAATATGGCATTCTTTATTAGGAAGAGAATAAATCATCTCATTTTACAAATATGAAAACTATCTAAGAAGAAAAACTAGCAGATGTTTTGAATCTCCTCTCTGATACAAAATTTCAATTTCTGCTAACCTTTAAATAATCTTTCTTGCCTTTACTTGATTAATACACACGAAACAACTGCTTACCATGGCATATGAAACTTAATTCGGAACTATGGATTTGAACAGTAAAGAGTTAAATTTTATAAAATACTTTTCTTGGGTTACAAATTAATCCTGGCTTCCGAGGCCACAGCAATTTGATACTTGTTTCTTTTAAATAACCAATTTCATATGAAGCTCATTTCCCTCTCAAATTAGGAATATTGCAAACCAATAGAGCCATTTTACCAGATCAATGATAACTAGATTGTTTTTTTCCTAATACACATATCTCAGTAAAACTAAATAAGATGTTATATTTATCAGCAAAAACTCACTGAATAAATTCGTCTTTGACACAGTGTAAACACCATAAATCTTCCTTGTTCAAAATGAGCATCAATTGGTTTGATCGTGTAATAATAATAAAAAAAAAAGTAGCAGATGTTCAGAGGAAGGAAAAAATGCACATTTACATGCTCAAAACAGTATCTTTCTCATTATCATGGGTGAAAAAACCTTTTGGAAACATCATACTTCTTCGATCTAAAAACGACCTTAATGAGAATTTGGAAGCCTATTTCTCAAGTACTGAGGCACGTGTACAATTTAAAGTGCATTTTGTTTACACGTACAAACTAAAATATAATAGTCTAACATTTACATGTATTAATCCCGACAGAAAACATTACAGTACCGTTGTTCACATTTCCAATCTTTCTATTTCAGCCACTACATAAATGCTGTTTCCAGTTAAGTTTAGTGGTGCCCTTTGTTCGATGGCTTAACTCTGCTGTTACTGTATCACTTCTTAGCTAACTGCAAATTTGGTAAATATGAGTGCTTCTATTTTCAAGTAAATGAATTTTATGCAAACTCATTTCCACTGTCACACGATTAATTCCCCTTTAGCATTATAATCTATTATATTTGTGGATGATAGGCAGAAAATGAAATGGAACTTTTCTTTCGGATGGAGCTAAATCCATTAGTGAAACTTCAGACTGTGTAGCTAAAAGGTCATTTTACTTCATTGGAATATAAGTGTTCTTTTCTTTTCTTAATCTTAGAATTCAATTATAGAGTCAGCATTAAAAAAAAAAAACACTTCCCAATGATGCTCAGTAGTATTTGTTCCACTTCATTGCAGGGCATTTTTTCGTCTTTAAATCTGCAACTCTTCCCCAAAGTTTAAATTGCAATAGTTTCCATGTGGCCTTAGTTATTTTTAGCTTTGAATATTGATGGAGTATATGTTGTATAAAATTACTGAAGCATTTCTAAAATATTTTTAAACTGTATGTGAAAGTCCTACCCGTCTCATTAGAAAAAAATGCATTTAAAATACGATGCTGTGGATGAGATGTCAAGGTGTTAAAGATAATAGGCATCGGAGGAAGTGGAAACATGCCCCCAGGAGGAACCTGAGCAGAAGGCCCGAGGAGGCCGCAGCATGGTTACTGTAGCCCCACTCTGTGTGAAAGTCTAAAACAAGGAAGAAGTGGACAGCTGTGAAGAAAAGTCTATGTGGAAGTTAGTTTTCTCTGGAGAAAATTGTACCCTGTAACTAAAACCTAGTGAGGGGCTTTGCAAGGGGCCTGTGTGGAGGGTATAATGTGTGATGACCACAGGGTGTGTGTATGTGGCGGGTGGGTGTGTGTGGGACCACAGAGAACTGACATCTGACTTCTTCCGATAAAGTCTACAGAAGGAGAAATGGAATGACTAACTGCTCTGGCAGCGTACCTCGAGTGTTGGAATCAACCTGGCTTTCAAAGTTCATCAGAACAAATCTGTAGTGTTTTCTGTGGATTAGATATAGGAATACATGGAGTATAAGCAGGCCTAGGGTTGTTTTGACTTCTTCTTGAGGGGGAGAAGTGGAGGGGGGGGAAGAGAATGGAAAGAGGCCACATGGAGGGGTCCACCACAAAACCACAGGCAGAGTGGGTTGCTGCAGCTGGATGGATGGAACTCTTTTCTCAAGTCTTGGCAGAAGTGGTCATCAGAGGGGATCTTCCAAAGAACCTATGGAAGCATTCATGGAAGAAAACATCCTGGTAGGATAGGAAAGAACAAAGTAGATTGTGATGTTATCACTTAAGAAAGAGCTGCCTTCATGCCCTTATATTGCTCCTGTCCACCTTATTTTGACTCTGATAAGGTTGAAAGCAATAGTCCTAGAGGCGGAAGGAAGGAGAGAGAAGCCAAAGTGAAGATAGAGAAGGTGGTGAGACTTGACTCCCACAAGCAACTGGCCCACAGAAACTGTGCCTCAGCTGGAGAAGAGGACCAAATGAAGATTGAATGTTGACTAATACATTGGACTAGGCAGCCTGTTTTCTGAATCAAGACTGTATTTTGTATGTAAAGTGACCTTAGGCCTTCCTATTACCCAATAGCAATGAACTTGTTGGAGTTTTCCCTCCAGTAATAGGGCAAAAACTTCTACTGAATATATTTTACAGAGACATAGGAATACAAAATCAAATGGATTTTATGGTTACATTCTGGGAGTTGTACTTTTTCAATTACGTATATTATTTATATAAATCTGTATTTTGCATCTCAGGGACCTTGATTCTATAGGTATGTAGGAAAAAGACCCAGAAATAATTGGTTTACGTAAATGTACCAGTATCAATGTCCAAAGTTTACGGGTAGGCGATATTAGAATACAACATATCAAGGAAACAGCACCTATATTAATTCAGGACATAATGAGGTAAAGAGTCAGTGTAGTTACATAAGTTTTATACTTAATGATAATAATAAGATGATGATGATAATGATAATAGCTAATATGTGCTAAGCACTTAACTTTGAGCGACACACGATCCTGAGCACTTTATGGGGGGACTCTCTCATCAACCCTGGGAGGTAGGTAATACTTTTACCCCACCGTAAAAAGAAGGTAACTGTGGCACAGAAAGGTAACAGAGCAACTCACTCAAGGTCACTGAGCGAGTACTAAATGACAGAGAAGGATCCAGACTTGAAACTCTTAACCAGTCTCCATGGGACCCAAAAAGAAACAGAAGCAAAGAAGACACTGGAAGTCCACTGTAGAACCCTTGCTCTGACTGAAAAGGCAAGCTCACGTGCAGACAACTACTTATCCATTCTTTAGTTCTCAGAAGGCCTCCTGTACCCTCAACTACATTTATTTTCACATAGTGTTTTATCTTGCCTGTGCAAACAACAAGAGATATTAGATCTAACACAGACACACAACATGGTCAAATAATTTGGGAGGTCAATTTCAGGAAAAATGACAGAGACTTTCATCTTTCAGAATCAGTTTTTTTCACTTTATCTAGAAATGTTTATTTAGTAGAATAAAATACCACCAATGGAGTCTTTTTGACCTGAGTACTATGTCCCAAACTGAGGAAATAGAACAAACAGTCCCAAGGGATGCTGAATTCCCAATACATTTAATTGTCCATCTTATAAAAGTTATATAGACTTGTGAATAATATTAACATACTATGGAAAATTGTAAAGAATATAGAATGCAGCTATAATCCTTGCCATGCAGACACAAATCCTATTAATATTTTATGCTCCTTTTCAAAATTAAGAGCCTATTATAAATTCCTTCATCTAGATTATTTTGGTTAGCTTAATATTTTGAGCATTTGTTTGTTATTTTCAAGATTCTTCAAAATCATACTTTTGATTCTGTGTATTTCCCATTGTATAGCAATACATATGTTCTCTAGTCTCCTCTTCCTGATTCCATTGCTTTTTTGTACTTTTTGTACTTTTACAACCAAGGCAATCAGTACAATAAATAAGCTCGAAAAGCCGAGCAGTTATTTCCTGCAAATTCAGAGAGCTGACCCTGAAATCAATAATTTGTGTGCAAATAGTTACTTCTGGAAGCTCAGAAATCTTTCAGAATGCTAGCCAGACCATTTTTAATAATAAACCTTCTGACAAAATATGACTATATTCTAACCCTCCCTCCAAGTTCTGGGGATCCCTCAGATATATAGAAGGACGCTTCAGCTTCTGAACCCCCAAATCCTTGCAGGATTGCCCAGGGGAGCATTTAGACATTAACTACTTATAAGTGGCTCCAACACTCTGCACTAATTTTCTGCAACCCAATTAGCAACACTCGGCAAAAGGAAAGTGACCTTCATCTTGTGAATTGCTAGCAAATCAGAGAGCTAAAGAGCCAAATGGGCCAACAGAGGTCATCGAGTTTATACCCCATTTTATATCTCAGGAAAACTAAAGACCATGAAGGTTAAGTGACTTGGCTGAAGTGACACAGTGTGCTGAGCGACCCTCAAGCCTTAGCTGGCAGGAAAAGACTGCTTTTACTGTTTTACCATTCCTGAAAGGAAAATGCCATCTCTCGTTATTTACATTGCAATAATGACTTCTCACTTCCTACTGTATCATGTTTCCTTATGTGTGGAGAACAAATTTCGGGACCAATTTAGAATGTGACGTACTATATTTGTTCTCTTCTTGAGACTAAAATATTATGGGGAGAAATCATTGGTTTTGCAATATTCAGGGAACAACAGCCCAACTTCATGAATTTATCACCACTGTTTTGTTTGAGAGCCTGAATACTTATAAACTGAGAAAAAGGCTAAAATCCTTCGATGTTCTAGAAGAGATATAAGGTAAGGATTGCTATTAACATGGTTTGCATTTGATGGTGGAAAACAGGCTCAGACTCTAGTCAGTGGTAAGCTTGGAGAGAAGCTCACAAGACCATCTTTGGAAAGCTCTCCAATGACTGTGAAGCTCTCTCCTTGGAATGTTCAAGTGGGGGAGAACCAAGTCACCAAGTACCAATCACTACAGTGCAATATTTCCAGCATGGGTGGACACTGAGAGAGTCATGAATTTGATGGCCAATGTGTGGAAATTGTAAGTAGTAATCTGAGCATTTTAAGCTTTTCTGTCAGTAATGGAATAATAGCCAGAGCATTGCAAAGAACACAAATATCCAAACAAAACCAAAAAAGTCATCAAAGTCATCCTGAAATATAAGTGATAAGATCAATATATAAATTAGTAGAAGAGGTTAACTCAGATGCCTCTGTTGTATGGAGGAAAAACAATATGACAAGAGATGAACATATTAAAACTTAAAATGCTTATTAATGAGGGAGCAAACCTAATTGCTGCCATAACAATCTGTCTGAATTGTTTAATTTGGAAATCCTTGCTGGTATTGGTAAACACTTCAGTATGAAGCAGTTATTATGATCAAAGCTTTATAGATACACTAAAGCTTCACTCTATAGAATCCTTAAAATTTGGTCGTTCTAGATGGCATTTCTTCAGTATAACAGAGGAGTTACCTTTCCAAGTAGCAATACAGTATATACTTTCTTTGACTTAACATTCTGACAGAAAATCATTCTAAAATACATTAAACTTTATGAGGCCTTCCTTAAAAGTACATTGGGCATAATGTAATTTTCCTTAATGACCCAGAGTCATCATTGTGAATATTAATTATCATACTGTGCTGTAATAAAATTATTTCTGTGAAGCCCTCAGAAATGTATGTTTTCTATTGCCCTTAGATGACAGAATGTCAGAATTAAGTGGGACTTGAGAGTTTGTCCAGCTTTCTCAATTACAGATAAGGACACTAATGTCAAGAGAGGAGTGATGTGATTTAATTAAAGGGACATAAGCAGTGACCTACCCCAGGTCTCCCAACTTCTCATACGGAGTCCTTTCAATTCCCCCACATCCTATACCACAGTCTATGTTTTCATTAGTTTCTTTGCCTGTTGTTTTATAGTTTTCTCTCCTGCTTGTTATGTTCTATGCTCACTCTCCTCACTGTTGCCGATGATACAATCTCCCCACCCCGTAATGGTGCACTCTGACGAGTGGTGTAGTTCTGGCACCGTGAGGGGGCGCGGGGAACCCATGGTCACCAGAGGGTGATGGATGCAAGTTCTAGGGAGCACCTGGGTAAAATTTAGGAGAGTGATCTAAATTTTAGAGCGGAGATTAACTTGGACCTCAATCAAGGGATCTAACCAAATGTTGGAGATGAAGTTATAGAGCCAAAGTGGGGAAGGGGTGTAGGAAACAAAATGTCAAGAATGAGGTATGGAAAGAGCAAGCTATGGGAGGTAGCTTAGGTGAATTCAAAGGACAAAGATGTCTGTGCCTTCTTTTAACCTCATTCTAGGGTGACTGTATTTTGAAAGTAAACACAATGGGTGGGAGAAAGAGTGCCTGCTATTTTTTACAGCGCCTCGACCAATCCAAATTGGACCTGACTTAGGAAAGCACCCATTCCTTAGATGGTTGGATGTGGGTGTCATAGAGATGTGAGTGAATGACCTGATGGACTCAAGCAGGGGTAATAGACATTACGTAGAAGGCATGGGGCCTGTGGCGGTTCAGAAGTCTTATTTGTTTACTTCCTGGTAGCAGCTTTTCCTGGCCTTGTCCCAGAGCCCTGAGGTTTCAGAACAATTAAATTCCAGGTGGGTGGGGTGTTCCCTTATGCTTTGGTTTCCATGTCAATAAACAGACAAGGCAACAACTCAATGTGGTGGTAGAAGGGAAAAGAGCATTTTAAAAGCCAGCTATATTTGAGCCTCTTTTAACAGGATGGCGAATTCTTACTTTCTGAAAGAATTGCCCCTTTGTCTAAAATGAGGTGACTGAGGCTCCCGGGAGGTAAATGACTTGTCCAGGGTGATACAATGGCAAGGCCATTGCCTCTGATTACAATGATCCGGTATTAGAGCCCTGCACTCCAAGGGTGGTCACAGGTCAGGCTAGTATCACCTCAGAGAGGAAACTGCTCCCCAGGTGGTGTGCAGAGGAGAATCTGCTGTGCTTTCTTTCTCACTCTTTTCTGTAGTGGCAGAAGGAAGGTTTGCTTTGCTGCGTAGTCTGGAAGACAAATTGGTATTCTCTGTAGGAACAGACAGGATGATTCATGCTGTGCGGTACGTAATTAAGGTCTGTGAACTGAAAATGAGCAAACCAGGATGTTAGTAATCTTGGTAGAGGAGTGGCTCAAGAGGGTAGCCATACCTCATTCTTTATTTCAATACCTTTGAGGTAGGAAAGTTAAACTTCTCTAAGATAAGGGGATGTACCTAGAATAGAAGTTATTTTCAAGTTTTTATCTCTCCTACCTCATGATCTCTCAGTTCTATCATGAAGAAAACTACATTCATATACATGAATCTTTTATTTCATTGTCAAGAAACTAGGTTTTTCTCTCATCCTTTGTGCTTTGAAGTGGTTCATTCAATCCAAACAATTATTGAGGCCCTACAACTTACTAGAGGACCAAACACTTCAAAGCCACATATTAAGACAAAGTGCTTCCTGCTTTCACAAAAGTCCACAGTCTAGCTGGAGAAACAGAGATGTAATTAAATTACGTGGGTACTTAGCTGGCTGTGTCACCCTGGCTAAAATGGTTAAATTCCATAATTCCAGTCTCCTCAAGCACAAAATAACAATAATACTTATCTTGCCAATCGTGTTAGGACTATGAAAGAGTCAATGTGTATAAATCACTGAGTAGTGTGCTTGGCACATAGTAGGTGTTTCTTACCGATTAGAAAGTGCCAACACATGGGGTACTTGGGTGGTTCAGTTGGTTAAGCGTCTGACTTCTGATTTTGGCTCAGGTCATAATCTCAGGGTCGTGAGATGGAGTCCCGCCTCGGCCTCCATGCTGGGAATGGAGGCTGCTTAAATTCTCTCTCTCCTTCTCGCTCTGCCCCTCCCCTGCCCTCTCTCTAAAAAAAAAAAAAAAAGTGACAACACAAACTCGTAAGTGTTCTAATCAAGGAATGATACCGAGTAGGAAAGACAAAGGAAAGAGGAGACTATTCTTCCTACAAGTGGACATTCCTTACTTTATGACTACCCAGCTAATTTCCTTGGATAAGCCCCCATCCTCCATGCTTAGCCTGTGTGTTTCTGAAGGAGTTCACACCATTTGCAGTTGCATGGCATGGCAAGTAGCCTTTTCAAAGCTTCAGCAGAGTGTGGGTTACAAAGGGAGCCTAAATACTAAATTATAGTGCCTTACAAAATGGAAAGAATTAGTGGGGCTTTTTCCTTTTATGATTTCCTTTCTGAGACTGCACAGAAGTAAGAGGGAGGAGAGAAGGGAGGGTGGAAAGACAAGGCAGGGAGCTGGAATCCATTGTAAAAATGTCCAAGGGGCATTTCATGGCAAGGATTGGCTAGTACAAAACATTGCATTTTTGTATTTAAGTTTGGTAAGTCCTTCCCATCTCCTCAAACCTGTTATAATTTGTCCTGCACACAAAGGAATTGTGTAAGTGTTTCTAGTTTTTTTTGTTTTTGTTTTTGTTTTTTCCTGAAAAATGAGGCAAGTAAAGCCCTGTATCTGTGTTAACACAGAATGGAACTGTCACATTCAAGGATTGGTACATTGATCTGCAAACTAAATTCAGATGAAGCAGAAGCTTCAGGGACCTACGGTCAAGAGAATGTCCACTACACATGGCAAACTTCAAGAAGTTGGATGGCAAGAGGCACTGGACTTTGCTAAGGCATGATTTGAGCCCATTTTATCTACTTTTGAGGAACGGGATTCCCTGGCTGATGGTGAGGTTTTACTTTAAGTCCCATTCAGGTTCATTTGAACTCTGATGCAATAGACAGTTTGAGTCCTTTTTTTAAATCCCTGTCCTAGTTCTGAAGCAGGGACATAGGAGAGCCAAACTGGGGGTGCCTATTTCAGAGGAGTAGCAATTGACTAAGCATCAACCAACTAGGTCATGGGGTTTCCACCACAAAGTCACAGGAAAGCTGTGAAAAATTCTCTGAAATCATGTCATTTAGGTGAGGAAGCTATTTGAGATTGAACGTTTGTGGCACCATACAATGCTATGTGGGCTCTTACGAGCATGCTGCTTACGTTTCAGTGGGCATGTGCACCACCCAGGGATTTTGATCAAATGAAGATTCTGATTAGCAAGTCTGGGATAGAGCCTGAGATTCTGCATTTCTACCAGCCCCCAGATGGTGTTGAGGATGCTGGTCTGGGGTCCACACTTGGAGTAGCAAGTCACCCCATGGAATAACAAACAATAGAGGAGCCTGACATTTATTAAATAAATTAACCTCACATATATAGCGCTCCTTGAAACTTGAGTCTCTTGGGGAGAAAAAAGAAAGTTCTTACTGGACGCCTGCACCAGCTATCAGAACACAGTGTCAGAGAAACGAGATTCCTGCAGTAGCCTGGTGAGTAGAGGCTTTGGAACATTTGGCAGGCCTCCCATATTACCTAATCCTAGGCATCTGCTTGGAAAGTGTAACACCAAGGGCTAGAGAGAAATGGGAGAAGGAGCAACATTGACTTCAGAGAAATATGCAGAATATAAAGAATAAAAACTAACAATTGCTACTATTGGTTTAGTGTTTATCATCTATCAGGCACAGTTTTAAGTATTTTATCATTTGATTCTTAATATCGTAGTAGCTCTATGAGGTAGGAACAATGGTTATCTTTATTTTAGAGATGAGGAAACTAAGATGCCGAGGGCAAATTACTTGCTCAAGGTCACACAGCTGTTTGAACACAGTCCTGCTCTGCAGTCCACACTCACAACTCCTATGCTCCCTCCATCTTCAATCTCCACTGCTCCACCAAAATAGGTTTTGTTGTGGAGACCAATAATCTCCATGATTCAAGACGTAATGGACAGTTTTGGTCCTCTAAGCAACACTGGTTGCTGCAGACCCTCCTTCTTTCTCTGAGTATTATCTTCCCCTGATTTTCAGAGCATGGACTCTCTTGGTTTCTGTTCTATTTTCCAAGAATTACTCTGTTTTCTTTTCTGTATCGTTCTCCCTCATCAGGCCATTAATGGCTGGGGTTCCTCATGGCTGAGGCAGAGTCTCTCTGGCGTGCCTGCTTTGTAATTTCTTCCAATAGACAATATCAACCACTTCTTGGATTATCACCTCTGCTCAGATGACTCCAGCTCTCCACCCTCTTCTGAAGTCTGGACTCGAGTATCAAAGATGAGGTCTTTATTTGTATATCTGAAAGTTGGGTCAGATGCATTAAATCTACAACTAAGCTCAAGATTGCTGCCTCCATCTTCCCTCTCCACACAACACCTTGTAGCAGAGGCTGCTGTCTGTGCCCTACCCATAGCACCCTGGCTTTATTATTTCAGTTCCTACCCCCAACTTCCAACACCAGCATTTGCATTTCTTGTCTGAAGGTTTTCCCTGGCCACTGGAGCTCGCTCTGCTTACTCCACATGGTAAGTAGAAGTGCTAGAGAATTAATGTTCACCAGTCAACTAATGACTAACAGGAGAAGGGCTGGGGCATAAACACCTCAGGTCCTTTTCCCTTCAGGTGGGGTAACTCTGGGGGCACAGGTTCCATACTGGCTTCTAGAGTTCCCCAAAAGGCATGAGCTCTTATACTCCATAGTAAATTTCTCAAAAGTATACCTTTTATGGCCTACCTCCCTTTCTCTGTCTCACTTGATCACTTTCCCATTAGCATTTCCTGGGATCAACTCCCAAATAAACCACTTGCCTTTAAATCTGTCTTGGGCTCTGTTGCTGGAGAAGACCACACCAACATACACTTTCCACCTGATTTTCTTCAAGTCCTCCCTTCTCATTGAACGGGTGTACCATCGTCCTATTTCCACTGGCTGAAAACCCAGGGTCACCTGTGACTCTCTCTGCTTCCTTACACTCCAGATCTACTATCAGTAAACCCTACAAATCCTGCCTTTCAATAGCTTCAAAGTGCCCACTGCTTAGTTATCCCCTTCTATTCCAGTCACCATCGTTTCTTACTTGGAAAGGTAAAAAACCAAAAGCAAACAAAAAACACCTCTAACTGTCTTCTACACCCACTCTTGACCTCCACAAATCAGTCTGAAACAGAATACTGTACAAACCTGGTCACATTCCTCAAGTGCCCCCTTATTTAAGCCCTTTGGTGTCTTTCGGTGGCTTTTATGTTGGTGATAGACAAACTTAACCGGCAGACACGGCACCAAGAGATTTGTTTTGCTTTCCTTTCCAGTTTCATCTTGCATCAAACTACCCCTCACACCCTGGGCTCCACCCAGTCTGGACCTCAAACCTGTGCTTTTGTACTTTCAAGCTCTTTAATGGATTTTAGTGAAGTGTGAAAATAATTCAGTTGGTCAAGATCAGCATTTTATTCTAATGAAATGGGAGAAGAGAAATATATCAAAGTGTTATTTGTTAGATTCCCCTCGTCCAATTATATGTGTACTGCATCATGATGAAAAATCTATTTGTAACCAAATATCACAGTCAGAAGAAGTTTGCAAAATGATGCCTTAAGCATATTGTGTTCTCTCCTGCCACAGAGTCTCAGCAGATGCTAGTCCCTCTGCCTGGAGAGCTTTGTCCCAATTCTTTGCCTAGGAACTCTTATGTACCCTCCTAATATCAACTGCATCCACGCCGGGCTCCTAGGGACCTGGTGGGAGTGTCAGAGTCTGAAAAACTATTCTGCATGTAGGTGAGGAGAATTCAACATACTCAATGGGGAAGATGAAAAGTAAAAGCCATGAAGAATCCAAATATTAGGCTGCAGGATAGCTACCAACCACATCGAGCCACAAGATGTCTGGGAGAGAGGGTACGAAGTAGAGCCTGTGGAAGTTCCTCAAGCCATCAGACTGCAGCCATGGGACTTACACAGACATTCTGGCATTCCGGGAAGGACAGATTGGAGGCTGAGAAAATATGGCAAAGATGGCATATTTAGAAAGCTAGTCAGTGCCCAGGTGAGAGCCAGTAAGCATATTTGTAAAGATAGCAGCCCGTGGTGTGGAGGGGAGAGCAGACCTGAAAAATGTCAAGGAGGGAGAATCTGTAAGACTTAGTTATGACACAGTCTATCTCATGTATTTATTAGGCACTAAAGAGTTGCAGAGGGGCATTTTACAGTTGATTTATCTAGTCCTCAGAGCCAGCTTATTAGGGTGAGGGCCCTGAGGCTGGTTGAAAAAAACATTTTTTTAAAAGCATTTCTGTTTCCGCCCACTGGCAGAAAGTGCCTATATTTATTTTTTCCTATTCGGTGAGAGAGGAGAGTTCTTATCTGTAGGTGACCTGTGGAGACACACAGGCCGGAGAGGAGAGATGGGACGAATTTAAACCTCTTAAGTGTGGGCAAAAAACTGAGGCTTCACTGCCTCGCAAGCCGAGTGCCCCAGCTGCAATTGGAAGCCAGGACTTCCACCAGCCAGACGATGGCTTTGTCCATAAAACCATGTGTGGCAAAGGTACAGTTTCTGAACAGCGCCCATGGGAGTCTCCTCTTTCCACACCAGCAAGACCAAGAGACTTTCCTGGACCACCAGGCAGGCCCTGCTTCCCCTGCCGCCAGCTGAGTGGGGACATCGCCATATCCACCGCCCCTCCAACACTAAGGCAGGTATTATTGGGGTCCCTGACTCCAGACAGGAGTTCGACTTGTACAAGACTAAAGAAAAACAGTTACTGCTTTTTTATTTTTATTTTTTTATATTTCTTTTTTTTTTAATGATTTTTTATTATATTATGTTAGTCACCATACAGTACATCCCCGGTTTCCGATGTAAGGCTCGATGATTCATTAGTTGTGTATAACACCCAGTGCACCATGCAATACGTGCCCTCCTTACTACCCATCACCAGTCTATTCAGTTACTGCTTTTTTAAATGAAGACATGGATTACAGTTGTGGTAACAGAAATAGGAAAAAGAGCCAATGTTAGAGACAATTTGGGAAAAAGGTAAAAGAACTTAACGTCTGACAAGGTCTACGGGATAAAGAGAAAGGAAGAAGTAGGGAAGAATGCAAGGCTTGCAGACTGGGAAGAAAGCAGGTGCCACTGACCAAAATGGGGTCACCTGGGGAGGAGAGGTAGCCTGGGTCACAGGGAGCAAGACCATTAGCTCAGTCTGGGATAAGTTAACTGTGACGGGAGGGCAGGATATGCATGTGGAGATTTCCTGCTGATGTGTTATTTGGGAAAAATGTTTTATATCACCTAAGACAGTTTTATTTCCACTTTGAGTCAGAAAGATGAGCTTAGCAGTTATAGTAAGAAGGATAAAGGCCTAGAGAGGTGCACAAATTGCAGAGGAAAGTATCGATTGCAGTTTTGATCATCTAAACGGATACCCGGGAAACCTGCACGATCTCCCCTTATATACAGGCAGGAGAAGAGAAGACAGAGGACCGAGAGGCGCTCTTTCTTCTCTTTTTTTTCTGATGTATCAAAACCAATACCACACAAAACTGCCCTGCTGTTACCACTGGGGGCCGGCAGCCAGCCTCCAATATCACACCCCAGTCTGGTTTTCACACAGCTGCTCAGCCTGAGAGAAGCTCTCAAAGAGGCTGCCTGGAGAGGTTGCTGGTGCGTGGAGGGGACATCTTCATGGGTGCTCGCAGCTGCTGACTTCGCTGGAGGGAAGCTGACAGTTTGCAGGGTAGGGCTGCTGACAGAAAATTGGGGGGGAGAGTTGTGGAGAGAAGAAAACCAAGAAAGGATTAAAGTTGGAGCTGAATTTTGGTTCAGATGTTAAGACCGACATAGACAAGAGGCAAAGAGGAAGAGTGTGTAAAGCTCTGTCACTTCCCAGAAATGCAACTTCTGTGAAAGTCAGACTCACCACAGAGAACTGAAGAGACATGAAGGCCTTGAAGTTCATCTAGTCCACCCTCCCCCACCTCCCACAAACTCACAGACCCACGGCTTCCACAGAGGAAGCGACTGAGCCAGAGGGGTCACATGACCTGCCGGTGGTCACACAGGCAGCCGTCAGTGGTAGGATGCGGCTCTATGCTCAGGATTGCAGACACCCACTCCAGGGGGCCTTCTTAATGTCCACACTACATCACAAAACCTGCTGTAGTTGGGTGAACATAAACCCCCAAATTGTGGAGAGTCACTACAGGTATTTGACAAATAGAATAAATTATAAAGGTAGAGGTAGGGAATATCTGTGATGAAGGATAAGATGGAATTGACGTAACTCACGTGCCATATAATACATAAAATAGAATTGAGGTCCGCAAAGTAGGTCTGTCAGAGATAGTGGTGTTCCCCACTCCACTGTACTCTAATGTCTGTTCCTGCAGGGCTCCAGTCTCGTCTGTGGGCTCAGTCCCCTACCTCCCCTTCTAGGCGCTGGTCCTGCTTCCAGAGCCACGAGGAANGCCGGACAAGCAGTGCAGCAGCAACGTCAAAGCCATCTCTAACCTCTGTACTTGAAACGTGACTGCTCCAGGCCGGCTTTAGCCTCACTCCCCAGGGCCTTTGCCTCTAAGACTCAACTTCCTTAGCAGGCTCTTGACCCATCCCTAGTACCCACCAAGACAAACGCAATTGCCCTTTTCAATCCTAAAATGCTGGGTTCTCAGTCCTTCATTCCAAATTCTATACCCCACCTGTCATCTCACACTTCTGGAAGAGCCCACAGGCACTAATCATGGCACCCTTCCTCTCCTTGACTCCCAAATTTCAAGACCAGCCTGTGGCCTCAGGTCACTCGTTGCCTGTTCTGTCCCTTGTGGCTTTCTATCCAGACTGACCCTGCTCTGTCCTCTGGGTTCATAGCATTTATTTGTCCTGCCTCCCACCTTCCCTCCACTCGCTATCTTCCAAAATTACTCGTCCTAGTCCAGATAAGACACTGACAAAAATCTGGCAGCAGAAAATAAGGAAAGAAGGAAGGTGAAAGCTCAAAGTTAAGGAGGAAATAGGGCTTCATTTAGACACAAGTATTAATAATATACCTGAATATAAGGCCTAAAGGTGAAGAAATTATCCAATCCATAGGCATTATTTAGGCTAGACTAGGTTGCACCGCTCTTAACAAATTTACCTGGAAATCTCAGTGAATTCACATAAGAAAGGTTCACTTCCTTCTTCTCGTAAACATGCAGTGGGTGTTGAGAGGTGGTAGAGAATTTGCTGTGTAGGAGTTAGGGACTTGGACTAAAGGAGGCCTCAATTTCTTGAGCTTCTTCATCAGGGGTGAGTCTCCCTTTCTAGTTCCTGCAGCCGAAGGGAGACTAGAGGATCCCAAGGGGGTTTTCATAGCCTCGGCCTGGAATTAACACATATTACCTCCTCTCACTGCTCATTAGCTAGAGATGGGCCCATGGGCCTCCCATCTCCAAGGAGACCGAGCAGCCCTACTTCTCCACGTGGCCCAAAGGAGGGGGGACACCAAGACCCAGAATGCTAGTGACATCCGAGGCACAGTAAGTCTGTCATCGTGGCTCTCCAATTCTTGCAAGGGTTGGTTAGCTAAAGGGCTAATGTCCTCGCACTTAGGACAACACTCCTCATGTTTAGCTGACAATAAGCAAAATTTTTTTGCAGTGAGTGGGATGAAAAGGGATGAATGTGCTCTCATTCACTGATGAAACGACAGCATGCGTGTGAAGAGCCAGACAGAACCTGAGGTAGTGGAGTGGTTACGCTGCTACCATTTTATTTCACTGTCTGTTTTTGCTTGTTTTCTTTTTGTGGCTTGAGGAGCATTTTTTTAATGTTAGTTTTTAATGCGTACCTTCTATTTAATGAACCGAGATTAAAAATGGAGCATTTACTTCTCATTTTTATGAGTAATTGCGTATAATATTTGAGAGCATAAAACACTAAGGATATCTTGTTGAAAGCAACTCATAGTGTTTCCATACGGAGCAGGCTCGCAACTAGTAAAATCATATGCATCAGTTTTATCGATATATTTTGTGATTTAATCCTAGAGTACCACCTGCAGATCTTTACGTATTGAAACTTATAATCATAGACCTTATAACAAACCCATGATAATTCAATGCATGTATTAATTAGGACACTAGTTTACCTAGACCTGGCATTAACTTTAAATGCTCAGTGCATTAGCTGAACAGTGCAAAAGCACACCAAAATTAATGAGAAAAGAAAGTTGTTGAATTACCCTTTATTATGGCTTGCTCTTGTTCCTCATATATTGAAATATTTATTTACATTTAACTCCAGAGGTAGCTTTTATACCTGCTAAAATTAAAGTCTACAGTTGGAGTAGGGTGGCTGTCACTCTGTCCATCAATTTTCCTGGAGCCACCTGAGTGCTGTGCAGAGACTGGCCTCCCCCCAGCATCCTCACATCTCAGGACATCACATCAGAGGAGCAGCAGGAAATACAAGTACGGAAATATTTCTCCTCTAATTTCACAAGACGGGGTTGAGCCAGCATCATTTTCTCTGCGGAGATGACCACAGAAGTATGTTGGCAACATCTAACCCTCAACATCACAAGCCTATAGTCTTCAGGACATCTCCTGCAAGCCCTTCTGCCACCATCCTGTACCTCTTCTAAGCACACCTAACTACCCAAGAGAATGACAGACTTGTCCTGTCCTCTCTTCTACAGCTGTGAGGACAGCCAGCCCTGTGCGTGGAACGTTAAGATCTTCTTAATCCTGGAAGCTCGTAAATGCTGGTATTGATTTTAAAAAATCAGTCTCACACAGGTTGATAAAACCTTCACTGTCATTTTGGTGAAAACTGAAGTGACCCTTTTAATATCCTGCTTTTCTATAGGGAATAGTTGCCAAACCAGAGAAAAATACTTGGGAAGACAGCGCTGAAATTCAACAGAATATATAAAGTAGAGCTAAACTCACTAATGGCATAACTCACATATTTGCAGAAGATTGGAACTTAAAATATTTTTTATCAGATCCACTAAAAGCCCCCCAGAAAAAACTTTTTAAAAATTACAAATCTCTACTCACTAATTTTTCTAAATATATTCTCCGGTGGGGAAGCGTTTACTACTGCTTAAAAATGACACCTGAGATGAGATAAAAATATACTTCTGAAACAGAAATCAACTCACAAATTTTTTTTCACTTGAATTGATACCCATTTTATAAATGGAAAAACTGAGTGAGAAAATTCATATGGACTGTTTCTAAAGTGATTTGTGAATGGAGCAAGAAACAGAATGATTTTTCCCTAACTTCAATTCGAATGTCTGATTTGAGGTTTGCTGGCACCCATCCTCTTGTAAAAATCTGCAGCGACTGAAATGTTTATTTATGCACGCATTGTAAGAAAGATTCTAACTAAAGTCTAAAGAACTTTTTTTTTTTCAAAAACTTTCTCTGTACACCTTCGTCTCCAACATCATGTCTGGATTTCTTTTTTTCTTTCTCTTTATTCTTTTCTCTTTTTCCTTGAGATTCTCGCAGGGGGAAAAAGAGGGAAAATGAGATTTCATCAGAGGACAGTTCTGACCTAGAAAGAGGGAAAGAAGACCTTTCACGTAAAGAACATCTGAGACAGATGTTTAAAAGCGGGGGTGAGGGGATATTACTATGTTCTTTTTCTTCATGTGGATATAAGGAAAAAGTTACCAAGTTTTTTTGTGGCTTGAACAAGGACAAGGATTTTCTTATAAGGTTCTGAAAGGTTTTACAGTTGAAAAGTAATGTGAAAAACAATAACTTCTGGCACTAAATGATTGTTATAAGGCTCGCCACCTTCAGTAAAAAGATGCTTCTGCTCAATTTCCAGTCACATCAAATTCTCATTACAAGCAGCTAAATCCCATCTCTCCATGAGCCAGACTGTATCAAAAGTAGCAGCTTTATGCATTAAGGTTTGTAACACACACTTACATCCCATATATCCCAGGTCACAAAGCAAATTCTATGACTTTCTCCCCTTGGTGAATGACAGGCTTGGACGCTAAGCTTCAGTGAGGCCGCAAACAGGGAAACACGGTGACCAAAGTGTCCTCAAAAATAAGAAAGAAATTATGTTGCTTCTTGGAAACAGAAATGTCCAGTTCCCAACTGTTTGCATAAAATCCATTTCTGTGTTAAAGAAAAAAAATTAAAGATTGCTGAGAGTTTAATTCAGAATCCATGAGGAGGAAAATTAGAGAAGCAATAAGGCCAAAAAAAAAAAAAAGTCCCTAGGGTAGAAAACTCAAAAGCCTACTTAATAATTTCCATGCCCTTCTTGTGTCTCATGTTATTTGCAAATATCAGATATTGCTAGATTTCCTTCTAAGGTCTGGTGAGGAAATGAAATTAAATGCCAATAAAGTAAAAGTCCCAGACTAACCATGGAAATCAGGACAGGAAGGCACAGACGCTAATAATGAATGCTAGGGTTCAGAGAACGAGCTCCAAGTCAGAGCGTAACCCACCCTACCAGTGAAGAGGCCAACAGACTTGACCTTGGATGGTTTCGCCCTTTAAGGAAAGCTCTTTTTAGCAGTAAAGAACCCCTCTAGTAGGCAGAAAGATGAATATCACTTTCAAAACAGAAAATAGGTCAACTGATATGACAGAATGAAAGCTAGGTATTGTGCATTTTTTAAGGCAGTAAAGCTGAAAATGAAAGGTAACATTCAAGGATACAAGGATGGTATGTTTTCTGATTGGCAGCATGTCCACTCTCAGAGTCTGTAGTTTGCTATGCCTGGGAATGTTGGCTTCATGTGAAGACTTAACCAGATCCAAGTAATTAACTAAGTGGTACATGCTTATTCATATTGCTCATGAATAGATGCAAAGGTACGGTACTCTGGAACAGGCTAACTGAACAGAAATTAGGTGACAGAGCTAGAAAAGAAACAGTAACATTTGGCAATGGAATGGTTTGAAGATAAAATGAAATAAGGGTATTTACAAGGTGAGGGTGATGGTAGTGATAAAATATTAGAATCCAGTTTAAAGTTATATTATAAATAACAATTATGCATTTAGATATATTAGACCCATGCAGTAGATTGCAAAAATGGCCATAATACTTTGTAGTGCCTCTGACCAAGGCATGAAGGCTATTTGCCCATCATGAATTTGGGCTGGTGTGGTCATTTGCTTTGGCTAGTAAGAAGTGGCAAAAATGATTTTGTGCCAGTTCCGAGAATAATACTCAAAAGAACTTTCAGTTTTTCTTCCCACCTCCTTCTCCCACTCTTTCTCTCTCTCTGTCTCTCTCCTAGAATCTGCTGCGTTCATCTGAACACGCCTCAAGCCTGGTCGGTCTAGGCTTCTACAGGATGGAGGAGTCGCTGCAAATTGTCACTGCTCCAGCCCACAGTCAGCCTGCCGAAGCCCCCTGAAGCAAAGCCGCCCAGCTGGCCAGCAGCTGACCACAGACAGGTGAGGAGCCCAAATGGTATCAGCAGAACTGCCCAACCGATCCCAGGCCAAACTGTCAACCCACAGAATTAGAAGCAAAATAAGTTGTTATTTAAAGCCTCCAAGTTTTGTGGTGATTTGTTGGGCAATAAAAGTAATGGAGAGAATCCATACATTCTAAGAAGCTTCATATAAGTCTATTATTAAACTCCATTTGCCAAGCCTTTATTGAGTATTAACTACGTGACAGGCGTGATGACAGAGCTCAGCAGTAACACACTCAGGAGGCAGAGCCGGGCGGGGGAGGCCAGGCAGGCTTGCAACAGTCTGAAGACTTTTAGTATATTTATGAGTGGGTCAGGTGAAGTAAGCGGGGAGAAGTATTTTAGTTAGAGGGAATGGTGAAGATATACAGAAGTTAAACAGCAAGGTAAAAGCAGGAAGGTACAGAAATCTGTATTAATCGAATGTACAGTTTAAGTCAGGCTAAAAAAAAATAGTGAGAAATTAATGAGAATCACACCATGGAAGGCTTTGGCTGCTCTCATAAATAGCTTGGGATGATTGATACAGGCCTAGGCCAGTAGTTCTCAAGCATTAAAGCACATGAAAATCATCTGGTGGTGTTAAGAATAGAAACTTCTAGGCCTCTATCACCCGTAAATTCTGATTCAGTAACTGTGATGGAGGCCAGACTTCGGGCTTCAAATTTTTTAATATGTAATCCAGGGGGGGAGTCTAATAAAGATTGTTCATGGACCACACTTAAAACAAATCACTAGGCAATGGGAGGTTTTCTGAAGTGATTTTAAAAAGAGAGTGACTTGAGCACTCTCTATATTATTTTCAGGTTGTTATTTAGGACTGAGTTTTCTGGCTGTGGTCTGGTAGGTAACTTAAAGGTATGTAGTGAAAGAGTTAAGAACAAGAGAATCGGACAGTGGTAGTAAGGCTGGGGACCTATGTATGAAATATTTAGGAAGTTAGATTGCCAGAGATTTTTGCTGACTGGAGAAACGGGAGATGGAGGGGAGGGGAGATGTCAAGGATGACACCGAGATTACATTAGATTTGAGATATCTTAAAAATACCCAGAAAGCGTTGCTTTGCACGTTACAGGTACTGATTTAGGAATCATCAGTATACAGGTGTAAACCAAACTATGAGAATTGGGGCGAGTTCCCAGGAAAGCGAATAGAGTGAGAAGGGACACGGCCCATGACAGAGCCCAGAGGTCATCAACACTCAAAGGACACGTAAGAGACAAAGAGCAGCTCCAAAGGCTGTGAAGACCTACCATAGAATTAAGAGAAACACATGCCTATGCTGACATTATAGTCCCAGTAGTCACGAACCAGCCCTGTCCCACGCAATCTGCCATGTATACTCACCCCACTTAAAAACTAAAAAGTGTCATTCCAAGTCTCTTGTGATCATTGCTATCTTGTTTCACTAATTTTGGGCACAGAAGACTGAACAGAATGGTCTGAGGAGTTAAAGTGTAAATGTGAAAACAATCCAAGACAACCCTTTTAAGAAAATGTAGAGTATGCAAAAAATTATAAATAAGAATGTAAAAAGCAGAACTACTTATGCACTTTGGTGAACAACCTTGCTGAGTCTCTTGCCCATATATAATTTTAAATAAATAGGATATTTGATTTAAACTTTACTATTAAATATTAATGTAATATATATGATATGTAATAAAAATGTCTCTTTTTCACTCAGCAATATTGTCAGCCTGCATATTAATAATCTATATCACGGCTAGGAAACATTTTCTAGAAAGGGCCAGATAATAAATATTTTAGGCTTTGTGAGCCATATGGTCCCAGTTGTAGTCACTCAACTCTCGTCTCTGCACTGTAGCATGCAAGCAGCCTTAGACAATATGCAAATGGATGGACACAAATGATCTGGCCCATAGGCTATAGTTAGCCAAATGTTGATCTAAATCATAATTTTTAATAACTTCATATTGCTTATGGCTGTACCATAAATTATTTAACCAACCTCACTTCAAGAAATGTATCCCAAGGAGATTTTCAACTGTTTGAAAATGTTTGTACGAAATATATTTAATACAGCTTTACATATTTTCATGGAAAAATAGAAACAATGTAAATGTTCATCAAAAGGAGATTAATTAGGGGTGCCTGGGCATCTGGCTCTTGATTTTGGCTCAGGTCATGATCTCAGGGTCCTGGGATCAGGCCCCATGTTGGGCTCCACACTCAGTGAGGAGTCTGCTTGTCTCTCTCTCCCTCTGCTCCTCCCCCTGCTCATGCTCTCTCTCTCTCTCTCAAATAAGTAAATCTTTTTAAAAAAGGAGATTAATTAGACAACTTTTGGCATACATAATAATTAATTTCAAAATACCTAAATGGTAAAGTTATTTCTAAATTATCTTGCCCCTAACTCAGATCAGTTCCTTCAGTTGCAGAGACCTGAATCTTCTTTGTTTTTATTTTAATTCCAGTTAGTTAACATACAGTGCTATCTTAGATGCACATGTACAGTATAGTGATTCAGCACTTCTGCACGTCATCCAGTGCTCATCGCGACAAGTGTACTCCCTAAGCCCCATCGCCTATTTTACCCCGCACCAAACCCTCCCCTCTGGTAACTGTTCGTTTGTTCTCTATAGTTAAGAGTCTGTTTCTTGGTCTCTCTCTCCCTTTGCTTGTTTTGTTTCTTAAATTCCATATATGAGTGAAATCATGTGGTATTTGTTTTTCTCTGACTGACTTATTTCACTCAGCATTATACTCTCTACTCCATCCATGTTGTTGCAGATGGCAAGACTATATTCTTTTTCATAGTTGAATAATATTCCATTATATATACACTTGTTTATATATGGACACTGTTGGCTATTATAAATAATGCTGCTGTAAATATAGGGGTGCATGTGTCCCTTTGGATTAGTGTTTTTGTATTACTTGGGTAAATACTCAGTAGTGCAATTGCTGGATCATAGGGTAGTTCTATTTCTAACGTTTTGAGGAACCTCCATACTGTTTTCCAGAGTGGCTGCACCAGTGTGCATTCCCACCAACAGTGCAACAGTGTTCCCCTTTCTCCACATCCTCACCAACACCTGTTGTTTCTTGTGTTGTTGATTTTAGCCATTCTGACAAGTGTGGGGTGACATTCAAAGTCAATTATACGTGTGTGATGATGCTATTTTGGCTGGCCCATGACAGGAAGATCAGTATGTATAAAATTATGATACAATACACAATATTATTTAACCTACCAAACTTACTCAAATTTCTTCAATTGTCTCACTAATGTTCTCTTTTGGTCCAGGATCCAAGGCAAAAATCACACTTTACATTTAGCTGGGTTTCCTTAGCTTCCTTTAATACAGAACTGGTCCTCAATCATTGTTTGCTTGTCATGACCTTGAGAATTCTAATGAGTACTAGTATTGTGATACCCCAATGTCAGTGAGTCTACCTAGTGCCCAAATCTTGGTTTCTAAGTACTATCCTCCAATACCAGAAAATTATGAGTCCTTGGAAAAATAGCTGGTTGTAGGATTAAGGCAGGGAAAGTACAAGATGAGCCTGAAATATCTTGTGGTGTTAGAAAATACGGAAGTGCTTTAAAAAGTGGGGAAGGATGGGCACATTTTAAAAAGATATAGGAGCCAACCTGAAGGGAACTTGCAAAGGCCAAATATGAGAAAATTAAACAAAATAAGTAATGATTCTGATAGATTATAATCCAAGGAATAAAATAAGAATTCATTTGTGCATACAAATATAAATAATGAATGAACCAATGAATGGATAAATAGACAGAAAAACTTTTCCTTACCATAAATTTCTAACTAGCATCTGTAGATTAAGGAATGATTGAAATAGAAAATCACCATTTGGCAACCACCACAGTAATAATTGTTTCAGGCAGGAATCATCAGTGGATGCTAAAGTTAGCAGTGAAAGTGTGATAAATAACAGGATACTTAAGTACTCTCAGATTATGTCCTCATAAGATCTTTACTGTGCACAAAGAAATATAGTGACTTTGCAGTGGAGAACCCCAGCAGACTTCACCTTCACCAAGTTACCATTTTTAGTAATGGAACAAATCAACATCAAATGACTTCTGATATGATATGCCGAGAAGGTCACAATCTTAGTCTCTGGTATCTTTGCCCAAAATGCAAAACCTGAATTTAAATATGAAGAAACATCAGGGAAAATGTATTGATTGTCAGAGCCTAGTCGACCTAGTATTAGACACACTAGGGTACACTCGTGTTAGATGCATTTTCAGTTTGGCCTTCATTCTGTTCACAAAGAAATCCATTTAAAGAGGTTTAAGGAAAAAATTACAAGATGAGAGCTGTGCCTCAAGAAGATTAAACTGGCAGCAGATAATAAGATACAAAATCAAGGGTAAAAATAAAAGCTATAGAAGGCATCTATGCCTGTTAGGAATCTGATAGATCATTTCAAGCGCACTGTCATAATAATCTCAACTAGGGTAATGGCCACAGAAATGGAGGAGAGTAAGCTGAGAAATGATATGAAGAGGAGTCAAAATGATTTTTCTACTCATTGAATGTGAAGGGGCTGCAGAAGCAGTGAAAGGAAGATCCCTGCTTACTACATTCCTGCAGACAGCAGGAAAGGTCAGTTTCCAGTCTGGGAAAGAGAATGATTGCATTTTCCATTAAAAAACTGAGCTTGAAGAGAGGATGTAACTTGCAGTGGTACAAGGCCAGGAAGAAGCAGAACCAGTACTTAAACCCAAATCTTCTAAGTTCAGGAATTTCTATGGAGAAAGAAGGAAAGAAGGAAAGAAAGGAGGAAGGAAGGAAGGAAATAAAAAGAGAGAAAGAAAGAAAGAAAGAAAGAGATAAAGAAGGAAAGAAAGAAAGAAAGAAAGAAAGAAAGAAAGAAAGAAAGAAAGAAAGAAAGAGAAAGGAAGGAAGGAAGAAGGGGGGAGGAGGAGGGAGGGAAGGGGGGAAGGAAGGGATTTCTAAGGCCTATATGAAGTTCAGTGTATATTGAGACTCTGCAAGGGATTAGTACGAACTTCAAGCTTCTGCAACTGTCAATTTCTAAGTGCACAAGCAATCACATATATGTGCAAAATTATAAGCAACTCATAAAAAATGTAAAAGAATAAGTGAAGTTCCCCTTTTATCCCTGAGTTCCATTGGGCTTTATCTAGCAGTCAGGTCCATGTTCCTTAGTTTCAAGTAAGAGCTGCCCAGGGCTTTCAACAGTCACCTGATTGACTGTCAGAGCCTAGTCAACCTCAGAGCTCGCTGGCTCCAGTGCCGTCATTTCACAGGTATCTGATCCTGCACATTCAAACATGTATATATAGGTTAAATGGAAAAGACACGGGTGTGAGTAATTTAATTTGCACTAGGTCTCTCAGCCTATGTGAAGAGCAGATGGGCACTGGAGTTTTAGGTTGCTATTCCCTATATAAATTGGCAAAACTGTTGAATCCTGAATAACCACACACACACACACACACACACACACACACACACACACAAAAAGAGTATCATCCTTTGAATACTTTTGAATCTATATACAGCACCATGACTGAGATCAGCTCTGAGGGTGGGCAGAAGACCCCATCGTTCAACCCACCGGGTTCTAAGGCACAGCTTATCCTCCACGAGAAACAAGAGCAGACAGAAGTTGCTGATCGTGAACTACTACTCATTTTTCCAACCATTCGCTCCTGGTAGTAAGGAGAGGTGTTGGTGAGCCCCACATCTGCCCCTCCAGCCTTCCCTTCAAGAGAGATGATGAGGCTAAAAGCAGAGTACTCCTATTCCCGGTAGAAAGGGTAAAATGAATGAGAAAAATCTCTTCATTCCAGATAATGCATTCAAAGTTTGAATGAGTGAATATATGCTGAAATAAGTAAGTTGATTCTCATTAATATAGTCTTTTCCCCTAATTTCTAGTACCTGTGAAGTAAGTTCATGCACGTTGGGCAAAGTACACATAAAAAGGCATATCCCTTACGTTACACAGTGCTTGTCTTAAATTACCACAGACGAAGTAATCATTTTTAAATTCTTCTCTAACCACAGTTCATTACACACTCTAAGGAAGGCTTTTCATTATCCCTGTTTATTTATTTATGCTCCTGAAAAGGAATAAAAAACATTTCTAATTTAGGTACTCTCAAATCATACTCTACCTTCTCGCAATTAAAACACAAATTTACTGAAGACGCTGCTTGCCTAAAACAACCGTGTTTTCAAAATAGACACTTCGTGAAATTTGTTAGTAACAGTTGAATGCTTAGGAACAGAGCAAAGTTTCAATTAAAAGATTACAGTTCCGGAGCTAAAACGGGAGTCTGTATGCTCAAGGCCAAGCTTTCTTTCCTACATTCATTGCCTCTGATTTTAATTTGGTTTTGATTTTGTTTTTCCATTTTGTTTTTCTTTTCTTTTTCTATTTACTGTTCGATAGACATATAAATTATAGGGGAAAGAGCAGTCTGATCTTACCAAGAAAGTTGTTTTTCTCGAGTTGTTTCTTTCATTTTCAAGTGGGTTCCCGGCTCAGCCTTACTTTGCACGATCTGAACCTTCATTTCTTCTGGTGACTCACCAAGGTCCAAAGTCTGCCCCAGCATTACCTGAATGCTTGAATCACCCAGGAGTCAGCTTGCTTACGGGAAACTCCTCCAGTTTCCTTCACATAAAAATGGGATTTAGAAATGTCTAAGCAATAACTAAATGAAGAAATAAAGAAAGGACGTGCACTTTGGACTTCAGTGCCGTCATCATTTCCTTTCTCTCTCTCCTTAATATCATGTAAATTTCTAAGTGTCCCAAAGAAGTTGATGAAAACTGGGTACTTTGTGTATTTTTCCAAAAATACTCAAAAGTGACAACTCTCAAAAAACAATGGTTTCATTCCCATCGCTGATACATTAAGAGCAAAAGAAATACATTAATAATCTTGTTAGGTAATCATAGATATACTTAACAGCTACTGAAAATATTATTTGATAGGACATACTTCAATATATAATTCAGCACTATTGACGGATTGAGGCAGAATTGCTTCTCAGTTGGAAAAAATATCAAATAGATACTTTTGAACTTCTCAGCAGGTAATAATCCAGTAAGTCTGGGAAACATTTTATAGGCATATGGAACAAATTACTATGGTAATTGCAAAAGGATTATTAATACTTACAGGTCAGTAGTCCTGACCTTTTCAAATGTAACTGTTTTGCAGGAAATATAAGCTAAAAATAAACCAAATTGTTGTGATTTTCTCCTAAAAAGTTTTAGATGAATGAGATAGCAAATTAATGAATTATTTAAACATATCACCCACATTTTTAGTCTGTATATGCACGTGAATAAGAAAGAGTATTTTCGAATTACACAGGATTGTACACACGTATACATTCTGTTTCTCTGTCTAATAAATTCTAGATGGCCACTGGAGGGCCAGATGGAAAGGGGAAACTACATAGTCTTCCTTTATTCATCTCTTTTTGACCTTATATTTGGGAAAACTGAAGGATAATTCTGGCCAGTATTTGTTCAATTCTATAGCCTTCTGGAACAGACAATATCAATTTCATAGCAATGCCATAACCATTTATTCCCATCACAGCAGGGCCGCTTGCCTGATGAAAACATAATTGGAAAAAAGTCCTTCTTATGTGGCATTGTAAACCATCTGCCATATTCGGGTTTTATAATATGTAGCAAACTCAAAAAGAAAAGAGTGGAAACAGAAGTTTCTGGGACAACATCAGTATCTAAGAAGTACAAAGAGATCATGGTATCAGGGAAAGGTACACAATTATAACCAGCAAATGAATATGCCAAAGTACCTACCACTGCGAGTGAACATGGGCTATTATTGCTTTATACATGTTCCTCTGCAAGCTTTGCTGTATTTCCAACCCATCAAGGAGTGATTTATTTACTTGTGTTTATTAACAACCACATAGTGCTGTGTGCTAAATCTGTTCTACGTGCTTTATAAATATTAAATCATTCAATTTGCATAACCTTATAAAATGAACATGCCTAGTTTACAGTTAGGAGAAACAAAGAGAAAGAGCCAGGATTGAAACTCAGGCAATCTGTAACAGGATCTCTGTTCTTAACGCTACGCTGCCCTGGTGATTGTCTTCTTTCTTACTACACGGTCATAAAAATTTCTCCAAATTATGGGTAACTCTTTAAAAGTGAGGATTATATTTAAGATTAAATTCAAAGTTAGCACGAAGATCCACATTTACATCCTGGTATTCTGCAGTTCAAGAAATATGTGCTTTCTTTCCTGCAAAGCTTTTATATAAAACTAGGTGGACATAAAAGAAAAGAGGAAGGATGTTTTCATCTCACCACTGGTAAAGAATATAGTGATTAGATCCATGAAAAAAATATATATTTAACAAATACTGCCTCTCACACATAAATTTTCTGTATATAGGAAATATATGGGTAGGAAAATAAAATAAACCCTTTTTTCCCACTGCCTACAAAATATGATTTATTGTTTTGGATGAGTAACTAGGGGCAGGAAGCAGTGAGACCCTCCCATTCAAAAAAATATAGGATAGGGGCGCCTGGGTGGCTCAGTCGTTAAGCGCCTGCCTTCGGCTCAGGGTGTGATCCTGAAGTCCTGGGGATCAAGCCCCACATCAGGCTCCTCCGCTGGGAGCCTGCTTCTTCCTCGCCCACTCCCCCTGCTTGTGTTCCCTCTCTCGCTGGCTCTCTCTGTCAAATAAATAAATAAAATCTTTTTTTAAAAATGTAGGATAAAAAGCAGGGAATAAATAAAACTAAGAAAAAATTAGTTTGTGCCTCCCTATAGAGAACTACAGTATATACTAAAGAAGTCAAATCATCTTTCAGTGTCCATGAAAGAACAGGAAAACAACAACAACAACACAAAATTGCTTCTTTCTGTACTTTGTTTCATACCAAATAATGAACTGATTTTCAGTGGCATTAATACGTTCTCTTGCCAAACAAGTACATCCCAGGGGTCCCAGACTTCTTTTTTCTCACTCTCTTTTTAAAAAAAATCCCTGAATACTTATTTTGGGGTGCCTACGTGGCTCAGTTTGTTAGGCATGCAACTCTTGATTTCGGCTCAAGTCGTGACCTCCGGGTCCTGGAAGTGAGTCCCAAGTTGGGCTCCTTCCTCAGCAGGGATTCTGCTTGGGATTCTTTCTTCCCTCTCCCTCTGCCCTTCCCCCTCACCCCACTCACATGAGCAAGCACTCTCTCTCTCTCAAATAAATACATCTTTAAAAAAAAAAAATCCCTGAATACTCATTTGAGAATTAACTTAGAGCCCTCATCACACTTGTTCCTTTATCCACTGAAAAGTTTTTATGCATTATGAAAATTAATTAGGAAATATTTTACTGCAATTTTTTAATGAGGAAGTAATAGGACTAACATTGCTTAAAGTGTTATAATTTGGGGAGAGAGATAAAATTCAAACTGAAACTTTGGTAAGCATAATTTTCAGCTACTTTGAGCGGGGGAAAGATTCAGTTCTCTACAATTGACTATAAGCTCCATGAAAGCAGTATCTGCATTGATTCTGGACTTGGCAGGAAAATTAACACCCAGAAGATGCTCTATGGTTAAAGCCATTTTAAATTCTATTTAAAAGAAGAAGAAAATAAAATGTATTAGCAATTTTTTAACAAGCTAAGGCATTTCAAAATGTTTGCATATCAGTGCTTTTACAGACCTCAACTGAACTCTTGATCCCACTTTTACCACCTGTAGCCTACACGTAGAACTTGCAACATGCTAATGATTTGCACTTCCTTCTCCCTCATTTCAGGCCTCTTTCCTCTTTCCTACATCTCATCACACACCCACCCCAGAAGGAAGACATATCCTTTTTCAACCCATAACAACCCAAAGTCCCACATCAGATATTCTCTCTTATTCGGAAGTTCTATCTTATGATTACCTCCCCATTTTTCTACCTGGCTCCCATTACAATATTTCTTTGCACTAGTTCTGCCCCCCAAAGATTTCCAGAAGTCCTCACTCAATCCTCCGCTGTCTCCCAGAAATGGGAGAGTGCAAAGTCGGGAAAGAGGTGGAGGGGAAAAGAGGGAGAGGCCTTGGTACCCCCAGTTGGAGGCATTATGCATCCAGAAAAAGCTTCAAATCCACCCAGGTCCAATATTCCTCATTTTTTCCCCTTCTCTTTGTCCCTCCGATTGTTCATCTGGATCCCACATCTTGAAGTCACACCCCCACCGATCTGTCTAACCTGAGCAATATTTGAATTGGTTATGTAAATAAGATAGCTAACCAATGTTCACATGTACTGGTCAACATTTATGTTTGAAGGAGGCCAATAGTGATTATATATACTCATAAACACCCAAGAATCTTTGTTGTAAGTTTTTTTAATGACAATACTCCATTCTTATCATGTGCTCAGTCTTTATAAATTCTGCAAAAACAGCATAATTATGCCTTGGCAATAAAAAAAAAATAGTTTCACACATCTCTAGAGATTGAAAACATCAGCCCAAAAGCGAAAAAGTTTTCTTAACAGCCGTGGAATTAAATAAAATGATACTTTGACAGTTTTGGCAAGGGGATGGCAGACAGTAAATTAGAATCAGATTATTCCAGAAGTAAAGAGAACACCAGCTAATTAAAGAGAACATAGACCTATATTTTAGCCAAATGGTATTTTTAAAGGCTATGGTGATAAACAGTACTTAATTGCGCCTGATACGTAGAAAGCATTGAGTAAAAATTCACTAATTGAATAAATGAGTGAATGAATGAATTAATTGCTTTTCTGGTTTATACCAGGACTATTAAACTAAATTTAGAAATAGCTAGCCATTTTCTACATTCTTCAGTTATCTATTATTACTTCAGAAAGAGTTAATGATAAAGATTCTGTCCTCTTCGATTGCCAGGAGTAGGCCCCTTTCATTTTATCTTCTCTTTTCAAAGCTCTTCCTGTCTTTGAAGGTTGCCTGTCATACTGTCCTGTTGAATTCACTTAGATCTAAAAAGCTCTTTATCACCGGCTCATAAAACTATAACATTCTGCTCAACGCTGGCATTATAAGGAAGCAATGCTGCCTCACTACTCTGAGAAGCGCTGGGGCATTGGCACGCATGCCTCCAGGGAAGGCCTGAGAGCCAGGTACCTGCTAGACAAGCTCTGGGGTACCTCCACTCCTGAAGGCTCCTCCAGTAAGAAGAGAGAAATTAACACTAACGTTGTGATGCAATGGGCCACTCAGTCTCTTAGCCATCCTGAGGCATTGGTGGGAAGTTGGAAAGACACTAAAATACAACGCTGCTTCTCACAACCACACTACATTCTGGCAAAAGCACAAGTCAGTGACAAATCTGCATGCGATTATCTCTTACAGAAGAGGGCTCTCGCTGCTCCTCTGCTTGTAGGATTAGAAGGGATACAGAGAAATTAGCAAGGATTTAGTGATTCAGGATTTTTTAAAGTAAGGAAATTTTTATCTGGGTAAGAATATTCCAACTCCCCCCTCTTAATTAACTCTCTGAGTTTAGACGAGATTCTTCCTTTCCCTTTACCTGTAACTCTTTTTTCTCCATCATAAAATGTGAGGGAATAATACTTACCTTCCAGTTTGGTGAGTCCTGTGGTTGGCATGTAGTAAATATTTGTTGAAAGACTGATAAGCATAAATAACTATTCAATAAATGTAAATAAAGACATATTTACATAATATTATATAATTATATCATATAATTATAAATTATATATAGTATCATATTACATATTATATAACAGGATATATATTGTTATATTATACATTATATAATTATTATATATTTATATATTATATAATTTATATATTTATTAAATTATATAATTACAATTTATAATATATAAATATATTTATATTATTTAGTCATAAATAATATAAATATATAGTAAGTATATATTTATTAAACTGTATATTTAATATATTTATAATAGAATATAATATATATTTACTATTATTTAATAAATTATATATTAAATATACAATTTAATAATATATAAATTATATAATATAAAAATATATAATTATATAATGTATAAATAAAACAGATTAACACAAATTATTTGCATAGTATAATATATGTAATATACTTATGTATGCTTATATATGCTTATATGTATTTTAAAGAATTACAGTGGCAGAGAGGACAGATTGTTTTGGGTAGGTTATACAAGATGTGGTTTCCATCCCCCACAATGGTTTTCATCTATTGCAATCCTTACCCAAAGACTCCCAGTTCCTACAGGAGGAAGAGAAATGGAAATACTAACCCCAGTACCTAACTTCTTATCACAGAAAGGAGAATCAGTAAAGCTGAAAATGAAACCAGTCTTCTATCAGTTGTTTTATTTGCCCCTTTTACTGTTCTCTGTATCCTCTCACTTTCTACAGTGGAGAACCACACATTTACATGCTAGTGACTAAAAGTGGGGAGAGGTCCCCCTGGGGATGGCCAGCCAAGCAGAGAGCTTTCAGGAGGATGGAGAGTCAGAAATGGCTTCAACAGTCAATTTGGTGTGTCCTTCTGAGCAGCTTTCAGTATGATCTTTGTTGACAGAAAATATTCCTCTTTTATCTTCTTGCTTGAATCTTGCGCCACCCAGTTCTTCCTTCTTTTAACAAATCTTTCCCTCCCTTTCATGCCCAAGGCCCTACATCCATTTATGGCTTGTCTCTGGCAACGGTAGGCAGCAATTCTTTGTTCTTCAAGACAGTATGGAAGAAAGTGGAGAATTTTGTTCCTGAGGTAGGCCGTCATGGTATTTCGGTCTGAAGATAAAAACTCTGAAAGTCAGTCATACACTTGGCTAGAGGAGGGTTATCTCTACCAGCTTGTTTCTCAACCTTATTATGCTAAAAAAAAAAAAAAAAAAAAAAAGAATGTAGTTCACCTCTCACTCTTAAATTCCAATTTTGAAAAATTTCCAACTAGGGGCACCTGGGTGGCTCAGTCAGTTAAGCGTCGAACTCTTGATTCCGGCTCAGGTCATGATCTCAGGGTCATGAGCTCGAACCCTGTGTCCAGCTCCATGTCATCATGGAGTCTGCTTGAGATTCTCTCTCTCCCTCTTCCTCTCTCTCTCCCCTTCCCCCACTCAGGCATGCATGCTCTCTCTCTTTCTCTCAAATAAATAATAAATAAATCTTAAAAAAAAAAAAAAACTCCAACTATTATCTTTGGCTTGGATCACGTAAGCGTGGTAAAAAGGAGGCAAGTGTATGGTGGAGGATTTAGCACATCATCATAGATTCCTTGTGCTAAATCACAGGTCTAAGTTTAGCTCGAGAACGGCCACAAAGGATTTCTGAATACAGGCTCTCATGCTGGACCAGTCCCATCGCCACCTGTTTTCTTCACTTTAATGTCCTCCTTATCAAACCCATCTTGAATTATACTCACAATTTGCATTCTCCAATTTTCTCATGTCTTTCTACTTAAAACTTGTTGGCTATGCATATACCTATTTATTTGCATAGAATTCTACAATTTACAAAATACCTTTATATGTATAATTTCAATTGATTATTTTAAACGGGTAAGGAAACTGGTATTATCCCTATCTTGTAGGTGACTAAAGTAAAATTCAGAGATATTAGAGGACATGACTGAGATTATATGATTAAAAGGTGCCATAGCTGAACTTCTAACTTAAACCATTTAACTGTTGGACTTCATCAATGCTGAATGCCTTAGTATGACATTTAAGAGATTACAAAATCTGAACTCCTCCACTTCCAACATTAGATCTAGCTGTTCACAACTAACATTTCTGGTCTTCTCACTGTCCCCCAACTTCATCTGGAGAGCTGATTCTCTCCCACACTCTGTATTTCCCAACCTGTAATATTCTTCAGCCTTCTTATTCTCTATCTTTCCTGACCCAGACTCTGCTAGCCTTTCATCTACTTAAGATTCAGGTCACATCCCACCCTTCCTCCAAGCTTTCCCACTTGCCACCAGCCTAGTATGGTCTCTCTTCCATGAGAGCCCTGTGTGGTTATTTTTCATCTCTTATGTGGACATTATGAGCAGGCCCTCTTGACATTAAATGCTGTCTTTAAGCCTTACCCTGGCTGGATAAAGTTACTTGAAGCTTAGAGAATGAGAATATCCCCTGAGATACCATGTTTTCCTGTCATCTTCTGTTGTGCTGTCACTGGGGACAGAAAATCACCAGCTTATCAAGAGAGTACTTTTCAAAATTGTCAGGATTCAACTCAAATATCCTCTCTTTGATAAAGACTGCCCTGACTCTTTTAGAATTCAGCAAGCTTTCTCATATCCTCACAGTAACTGGTACATGCTATTTATTTAGCACTTAACATGCTGTAAATGTTTTTGTTCGTTTATACAACAACGCCCTACTTTCCGTTGCAGAGCTCCATGGATATAAGGAAAGTGATACTCATTTTGACCCACTATGGCACTGACTCCAAATAGACAGACTTCATTAAATATTACATGGCTGGGTGGCTGGCTGAATGAATGAATGAACGAATGAATGAATAAAAATGTAGATTTAGTAGCAACTGGAACACAGACTCCCTTAATGACAGTTAGCTAGCTCTGAGAGCCTCAAGATATCCAACAAAAGTCTTGTTAATCCTTAATTTGGCTGAAATAACTTTCAACTCTGATAGGGGTCAAAGGAAGAGAAATTTACTGTGGAATATGGTTTCCCTTAGGAAGTGTTAGCCACATTATTTTGGCTCTCCATTCAGTCCCAAATCCCATTTGACCCATAGTTTAGCAGAATCATGATGAGAAGCCAAACAAAAGGGAAAGAAAGAAAGAAAGAAAGAAAGAAAGAAAGAAAGAAAGAAAGAAAGAAAGAAAGAAAGAAAGACAAGGAAAAAAAGGAGAACAAGAGTTCCTATTGAACAGAAACAATGGGTGGATTCACTCAAGGAGAAAATCAAAACAAGAACTACAGCAACTGTTTTTAAAAAACGTAGAGGATTTTGAAGACCTACTCTATTTAACAGATGAGACTACTGGGGCCCAGAGTGGGTTGTGAGATTACCAAGATTAAACAACTAAACCAAAGTTTTCTACCAACCATCCACTTTCCCCACCATACTTCACTGTTTTTCTGATGTTTCTATTGCTGCTATATGATGAATTTAAAAGTTCCACAGTAACAAATAATGACATAAACATATAATAATAACATAAACACCCCTAAGTTCCTATTTCCTCATCAAGAAGGCAGAATGATCCGAATAGCCAATGTACAGGAGTGCCTAGGTGGCTCAGTTGTTAAGTGTCTGCCTTCGGCTCAGGGCATGATCCCGGGGTTCTAGGATCGAGCCCTGCATCGGGATTCCTGCTCCACTGGGAGCCTGCTTCTTCCTCTCCCACTCCCCCTGCTTGTGTTCCCTCTCTCACCGGCTGTCTCTCTCTCTGTCAAATAAATAAATAAAATCTTTTAAAAAAATAGCCAATGTACAGAGATGCACAGAGCCTTAGTATTAAGTGAAATAGTGAGTGTACAATGCTTAGGACAGAGATGGCATATTGAAAACACTCAATAAGTATTACTTGTTATTAGCAACTATCATCTACTTCAGACTCATGCCTGCTTCAATGTAGATCTTCCTGGAAAAGCCGGCATGAAAACAGAACAAGTACAAACATGATGTATTCGATGCTTGTCACAAATATGAAGCTTATGATAACTGTGCTTTACCATTACACCCTTGACCCTGTGGTTACTACTATGCATACAACCTGCCTAGTTGCTCAAATAATTCAAGGTGCTGGATGAAAAATTACATATTGCGTGTGCCCAGGTTACATTTAAGAGATTGAATCCCTGACTGTGCCCTTTCATAGCTGTTACAAATCCACTGAGTGTAGGGTGGACACTCTAATGCTTTTTACCTAGGCTGGACATCATTTGTGGTGTTCCAATAGTCCACATGTAACACAGCTACATTTCCACTCAATGTCCAGGTGAGACTAATTTCTTTACGTAACAAATATTTATTAAGTTTCTAGTATGCACCAGGCACTTACTTGGTGCTGAAGATATAGCAGTGAACAAAGCAAGCAAAAATCCTTCACCTATTAGAACTGCATTCTAGTAGAAGAACGATCCAGAATAGTAAAGGGCAGAATAAAAGTGTTTATTCTTTGGAAATGTCATCTTCGAAGCCCAAAGATAAGTTGCCCTTACATTGGAAATAAACAGATTTTTATAAAAAGCTGTCTTTTACCTTGACATTATGCAACCTATCAAGTAAGATCTTAGGCATGGACTTCCATATTATGACCAATTGTTTTCCCTGATTTGCCTCTAACTTCCTTATTTGCACAAGGGAAACCAAATAAGAATAATACATCAAAAGATAAAATAGAGAAAAATCTATTGGCCATGAGGATAATAGTTATGGATATGTTAAAGCAGAAATACCAAAACCTTAAAAGGAATTCATAAATCATGTCACCAAGGGAAAGAAAGACACAAAGTCACTTTTAGGACTCATTCACCCAATCTCTACCATCCCCATCATCCTTTCTCTGGTGGTTCAACCTAAGCCTTTCAAACCAAAAGCAGCATCTGTAGTTTGCGATCACACTCAAGGGTTTGCACTGCAACATATCACTTCCTCTCTCCATACCTGCTACAATGGAATCAACTCCAAACCCAGAATTTTAAATATAAGGAACAGTTCAAATGTAACAGAAAAGAACTGCCTGAGCATTGGCAGAACATGCTATATTTTCTGTTGTAAGATTCATGGTATTTCTAAGTATTTTATTTAAAAAGACATAAATAAATGATTTATAGTAAGAATAATAATGGAAATGGCCAATGTTTTTTCAAGTTTATGGTCCTATTCCACACTACACACACACAAAAAGCAAACTCAGTTCCAGAATGGGTACTAATATTATGCCCATTTTACAGATAAGAAAATGTAGCACTGAAGACTAACATAACTTGGGCCCAAGTTCTCATGACTAGTAAATGTCAGAGCTGGGACTCACACATCGACAGTCGGCTGCTATCACATGCCAAACTGTTTTCTTAATACAGTCAGCTCCATCTTAACCATGACTCCATGAATTACTTTCTGCTCCCTCTTCATATTTGTTTTTCCCCTGACAGACAGAAAAACTGCTGTAGGACAGGAATTAGGTTATGTGATTTTACCTTGTCCATGGAGATTAGAATAGAGTTAGACATAAAAGCAACCTGTGACAAACAACTTAAAATCCCCAAATTTTGCTTTGTTCATATATAAAAGGTATTTCTAATCCTGGCTCTTTCAGTATCATGGGTATTTATAATGAGGTCCATGGTATTATAAATAAGAAAATGTTTTGTGAACCCAAACATGAAAATGTAGAAGAAATGTCTGTCAGATAGTGATAACTTTAATTTTTCTCTTAAATACCCTATCCGAAATTAACTTCTACCCTCTCTGGGCTCTCCAAACACAATTTCTGAACTTTCACTATAAGATTTATCTCATTTGGCCTCAATTTGAGCTAGCTCATAAGAGTCGATTGTTGTATTTTCAGGAAATTTGCTAGCTATTAAGCAGAGTCACTATTTTTTAAAAGTATATTATGTAAATTTATAATTTAATAAATTCTATTAGAAACAAAAATAGAATACTTGGAACTAATTACTCCTAATTAATTTAGGACATTTTACTCTTTGTGCTCATATGGAGCAATTGTATCTATACGATAGAAAAACCATATATTGAGCTATAGAGGACCTCTTCCCAACTTCGCAGTCAGGGAGTTCATGTCAGTACTTGAAATTGGGCATGATGAGAGAATTTTCACGATGAATATCAGAGAGCACTACAAATCAAGACTGAACTTGATGCTTTATTGATTATCTGGACTTCAGGAAACAATGATAATATGTTAATCATGCAAACTAAACTTAAAAGTGTTTAATATCCTAAAAAATGGCAACATCATACATAGGTTGGTATGGGCACAAGAATTGTGCAAAAATCAATGAAAGCATTATTTCAGAATTAATGGCTGTATGGAATTTAATAATATATTGCCTATTTTATTATTTTTAAATTATGTGTCACCTTTACATCTGTAAGATATTTAATAAATGTATGCATTTGTGTATATTTATGCATATATGCACATACAGTATATATACTATATATACACACACAGAGATATGTGTGTGGGGTCTGTGAGCAGCTGTTTGTTAGCCTTTTACCAAAATGCTACTCTTTGGAATAGAGAGAAAAATGCTAGTGTGGGAACAGAGAGAGGGGAGAAAAGGAAAAACTGCAATGGAGCACACAAAGCGGTGTGGCAATATAAATATACATCCCTTGGTGATTGAAGGTATGGAATGGGATACTTAATCTAGTTGTAGACAAAAGAATGGTCAGGGAAAATATCCCAGAGGAAAGACCACCTGAGCTAGTTTTGGTGAATGGACAAAAGCTAGCCAAGACAATGTTTGGGGAAAAACAAGTGCAAAGACACAGATGAGATAAGAGAAGGTGTGCTTGTGTGAAAAACTAAAAATTGTTTAGAATACTTCTAGTGGAGCATGCACATAGAGTATAGAAAGAAATGGGTCCCTTTTTACTTCTCTTCATTGTTGACCAGTAGCTACATTTCACTTATCTGGTGTGTCCCAGAGTATGTGAAACAGCTGTATATATCATAGATACTCAATCAAATACTCTGGGATTTGAGTAGCATATAAGTAACACCAAGTGTTACTTAGTTTCAATAATACAAACTGTTAAGTAATATTTAGTGCTACAATACAATACTTAGTTTAATGATAATACAAATTGCATTTAATATTTAGTTTTTATATTTTCTAATATTTTATTTTAATTTCTCATAAAAAAAGAAAGTAGAGTATATAGGGAAAAAAATGTGTCGTGTATTTTTTAGCCCTGTTTATCACTAACTAGAAAGTCCTGCTAGATTTTGAGGATCCAAGTAGCAACTTCACAAAAGTAATCATTTGAATTACTATCTATAAACTAGCCAATGCACTGAATTTAAACAACTTTTTCAACTACCCCATTATAGGAATGCTTGGCTCATCTAATAGCCCTCCTTTGAGTCATTTTAGTTTAAATGCCCAAATTACAGTCAAGAATAGCCAACTTTAAAATCCCCATAGAGACCTGTTTTTCCTCTATAGGTTGGCACACCAGGGATATACAAGCATTTATATTTAAAGATGCAAAACATGTAAATATAGATAGAGAACTATCAATATAATAAAGCTCTCTCAGTACTTGGTGGTAAAGACAGGAGGTCCATTCAGAAGGCCAGGGGCAGTCTCCACAGAAGCCATTCACAGTAGTATTTATCTGAATGAAGCCATGATCTGTCATTCCATGAAGAATAGATCTACCTCTCAGGAGCAGACTTATAACCAAGCTTGTCAGACTGGTGTAAAGCAAAATGGCAATCTATTAATCTATAAGAACAGTAGTGGACACATGAACTAAAACAATAATTACAACATGACTAATCCAAATTTTTTTTAGTAAACAAATATCTATATCTATAAAACAATATGCAGAATGTTTAATTACATATTTATAATAAGAAATCACTATCATATAAACTAGATTCTTTAACTTTGGTTTAAACAGTAAATTATTTCCATATAAAGAAGCCTCTTTGGGAAACCAAGTATGTTACTTATCTATTACTGTGTAACAATATCACCACATCTTATCTGCGTCCTCTGTTTAGTGTCTGACAAGACTGCAATGAAGAAGTTAGCCAGGACTTTGCTTTCATTTGAAGCTTGACTGGGGAAAGATCTGTATCCAAGCTCACTCAAGTTGTTGGCAGAACTCAGTTTCTTGTGAAATTCAGTGCTTCGACTGAGGAGTGAGAACTTCAGTGTTTTGTTGATAGTTGGTCAGAGGCTGCCCTTAGCGCCTAGAGGTCACCTGCACTTCCCTGTCATATGAGGTTTTTCAGCATAGCTCATTAATTTCTCAAAGCTACCAAAAGAGACTCCAGCAAAATGATTGCTAAAATCTTATATAACATATAATGTTACATAACATCCTACATACATGCAATCATATATAGCCTATCACCTCTTCCATCTTCTATTGGTTTAGAAACAAGACACAAGTTCCACACACACTCTAGGGTAAAAGATCTCACAAGAGTGTGAACACCAAAAGCTGGGGATCACAAGGGCCACCCAAAAGTGTGTTTGTCATGAAAAGAGCCCAATAAGAAAGAAGAACAATGTATCTGCAAAACTACCAAAAAGCAATTAACAAAATGGCAATGGTAAGTCCTTACCTACCAATAATTACTTCAAATGTAAATGGATTAAATCTTCCAATAAAAAGACATGGAATGGCTGAATGGATAAAAATACAAGATCCAATGATATGCTGCCTATGAGAGAAATACTTTAGCCTTAAAGACACACTTAGACTGAAAATAAAGGGATGGAAAAAGATATTTCATGTAAATGGTAACCAAAACAAACAAACAAACAAAACAAAAATGAAAGCAGGAATAGCTATATTTCTATCAGACAAAACAGACTTCATATTAAAAATGGTAAAAAGAGGAGAACCTTGGTGGCTCAGTTGGTTAAGCTACTGACTCTTAATTTCAGTTCAGGTCATAATCTCAGGGTCATAAGATCGAGCCCCATGTCAGGCTCTATGCTCAGCAGGGGGTCTGCTTGAGATTCTCTCTTTCCCTTCCTTTTTGCACCCCCCAACTCTGTACTCTCCCTCTCTCTCAAATAAATATTTTTTTAAAAAAACTGTAAAAAGAGACAGAGAAGATCATTATATAATGATAAAAAGGCTAATCCATCAAGGAGATGTAATGATTATAAATATATATATGTACCCAACATTGGGTTTATTATCTAAATATATAAAGCAAAAACAAAAACAAAACAAAAAAACCCAAAACCAAAAAACAGAGCTGAAAGGAGAAATAAACAGCAATACAAGATCAGTTTGGTACTTTAATACCCCACTCTCAACAATGGGTAGATCATCCAGAGAATCAATAAGGAAGAGCAGATTTGGACAACACTATAGACCAAATGAGCCTAATATATATATATACAGAATATTCTATCCAACAACAGTAGAATAGACATTCTTTGCAAGCACACATGGAGCATTTGGGAGGATAGATGATACGTTAGGCCACAAAACAAGTCTTAACAAAATCAAGAAGATTAAAATCATAGCAAGTATCTTCTCTGACCACAATAGCATATGAATAGCAATGAAACTAGAAATCAATAACAAGAAGAAAAAAATGAAAAATTCATGAACAGATGAAAATTAAGCAACAATCTCCTGAAAAAACAGTGGATCAAAGAAGAAATTAAAAGGGAAATAAGGGGTGCCTGGATGGCTCATTGGTTAAATGTCTGCCTTTGGCTCAGGTCACAATTCCAGGGTTCTGGGATTGAGCCCCACAACAGGCTCCTGGCTCAGTGGAGAACCTGCTTCTCCCTCCCCTTCTGACTCTCCTCCCTGCTCATGCTCTCTATCTTACTAACTCTCTCTCTCAAATAAATAAATAAGATCTTAAAAAACTTTCTTAAGACAAATGAAAATGGAAACAACACACCAGAACTTACGGGATACAGCAAAAAGAGTTCTAAGAACGAAGATTATAGCAATAAACATTTACACCATGAAGCAGGAAAGAGCCCAAATAAACAATCTAACTCTATGCCTTAAGGGATTAAAAAAATAAAAAAAAACAGAACCCAATGTTAGAAGAAGGAAGGAAATAACAAAGGCTAGAACAGAAATAAATAAAATGGAGAACAGAAAAACAATAGATTGACAAAAGAAAATAGAAAAACAAAAGATTAACCAAACTAAAAGTTGGTTTTTGAAAAGATAAACAGAACTGGCAAATCCTTAGCTTGACTATCCAAAGGAAAAATAGAGAAGAACCAAATCAACAAAATTATAAATGAAAGGAGACATGACTGATATCAAAGAAATACAAAGGATCATAAAAGGCTACTATGAACAACTATATGCCAACAAACTGGACAATTTAGAAAAAATTGAAAAAAATTCTTAGAAACATACGACCTATCAAGATTTAATCAGAAAGATATAGAAAATCTGAATAGGCCAATTACGAGTCAGGAGATTGAATTAGTCTTCAAAAATCTCCCAATGAAGAAAAACCTAGGACCAGATAGCGTCACTGGTGAATTTTACCAAGCATTTGAAGAATTTACACCAATCCTTCTCAATCTCTTCCAGAAAATGGAAGAGGAGGGAAGACTCCCAAACTCATTTTACAAAGTCAGCATTATCCTGATACCAAAGCTAAAATAAGGACCCTACCAGAAAAGAAAACTACAAGCCAATATCCCTGATAAACAGAGATGCAGAAATTCTCAACAAAATACTAGCACACCAAATTCAGCAGCACTTTAGAAAAGGATCATTCACCAAGACCAAGCGGGATTTATCCCTGAGATGCAAGGATGATTCAATATATGTAAATCAGTTAATGTAATATATCACAGTTATAGAATGAAAGAAAAGAATCTTATGATCATCTTAATGCAGAAAAAACAATTGATAAAATTGGATGTTCATTTATGATAAAAAAAAATTTGACAAACTAGGCATAGATGGAATATATCTCAACATTATAAAGGCCATATCTGGCAAGCTCACAGTTAATTTCATACTAAATGGTGAAAGGTTGAAAGCTTTTCTTCTAAGATCAGAACAAGAGAGGATGTATATTCTTATGACTCCTATTCAATATAGTACAAGAAGGACTGACTACAGCAATCAAGCAAGATAAAGAAATAAAAGGAATAATAAATAAATAAATAAATAAATAAATAAATAAATAAATAAAATCAGAATTGTAAAGTAAGAAATAAAATTTTCTGTATTTGCAGATGTCATGACTGTCATAACGTTTGTCACAACAAAAAACTGTTAGAACTAATCAATAAATTAAGTAAAGTTGCAGGATACAAAATTAATATACAAAAATCAGTAGCATTTCTATACATCAAAAGCAAATTTTCTGAAAAAGAAAGACATCAATCCTATTTACAATAGCATCAAAAACAAAACAAAACAAAAATACTTGGGAATAAATTTAACCAAAGAGTCAAAAGATCTTTATTCTGAAAAGTATAAGATATTGATGAAAGAAACTGAAGAAGACACAAACAAGTGGAAATGTATCCTGTGTTTAATGATTTGAAGAGTTAATATTGTTAAAATTTCAATACAACCAAAAGCCATCTATAGATTCAATGTAATCTCTGTAAGATTCTAATGGCATTTTTTTTTTTTTACCAAAGTAGAAAAAAAACTCCTAAAATTTTAGTGGAACCACAAAAGACCCTGAAAGAAATCCTGAGAAAGAAGAACAAAGCAGAAGGCATCACATTTCCTGATTTCAAGCTGCACTAGAAAGCTATAGAAGTTAAAGTTAAAACAGCGTGGTACAGACATAAAAACAGATAAGTAAACCCATGGAACAGAATCAAGAGCCCAGAAATAAACCCAAGCATATACAGTCAACTAATACTTGACAAGACATCCAAGAATACTCAATGAGGAAAGCACATTCTCTTCTTTTTTTCTGAGAAAACTAGATATTCACATGTAAAAAAACCAAAATTTGATCCTTATCTTATACCACTCACAAAAATTAACTCAAAGTGGATTAAAGACTTAAAGGTAAGACTGGATACCATGAAACTCCTAGGAAAAAAACATAGAAAGAAAGTTCTTTGACATGGGTCTTGGTAATGATTTTTTTAGAAATCACACCTAAAGCACAAGCAACAAAATCAAATATAAACAAGAGGGACTGTATCAAACTAAAAGGCTTCTGCACAGCAAAAGAAACCATCAACAAAGTGAAAGGACAACCTATGGACTGAGTAGAAATATTTGAAAACACTACATCTGATAAGGGGTTAATATCCACAGTATATAAAGAACTCATACAACTCAATGGCAAAAACAAAACAAACAAAAAGACAAAACAAAAACAAAAACAAAAAAGCCCTAAATAATCCAATTAAAAATAGGCAAAGGACCTGAATAGACATTTTTCTAAAGAAAATACATAAATGGCCAACAGGTAAATAAAAAGATGCTCAACATCACTTGGCATTAGGTAAATGCAAAGTAAAAACACAGTGAAATATCATATCATGCCTGTTAGAATGGCCATCATTTAAAAGATAAGAGATAATAAATCCTGGCATGGATGTGAAGAAAAAGAACACTTGTGCACTGATGGTGGGATTGATACAGCTACTGTGGAAAATAGTATGGAGGGTCCTTAAAAAATTAAAAATAGAACTACCATTTGATCCAACAATACTTCTTCTAGGAATATATTCAGAGGGAACAAGATACAAGCTCAAAAACATATCTGCACCCCCATGCTCATAGCAGTATTATTCACAGTAGCCAAGACATGGAACAACCTAAGTGTCCACTGGTAGATAAATGGATAAAAATGTTGACTTACAGGCACATCTCATTTTATTGTGCTTCACTTTATTGAACTTTCTAGATCATTGAACTTTCTACAAATTGAAGGTTTGTAGCAATCCTGCATGGAACAAACCTATTGGCACTATTTTTTCCCCAACAGCATTTGCTCACTTTCTCTCTTTGTAACATTTTGGTAATTCTCACAATATTTCAAACTTTTCCATTATTATTATATTTGTTATGGTGATCTGTGATCTTTGAAGTTACTGTTATAAGTGTTTTGGAGCTCTATGAACTACGCCTATATAAAATGGAGATATTAATCAATAAATGTTATGTGAGCTCTGACTGCTCAACTGACCAGCAGTTTCCCTGTCTCTTTCCTTCTTCTCAGGCCTCCTAATTCTCTGAAACAAAACAATATTAAAATTAGACCAATTAATAATCCTACAATGACCTCTAAGTGTTCAACTGAAAGAAAGAGTCACATACCTCTCTCCCTTTAAATAAAAATCTAGAAATGATTAAGCTTAGTGAAGAAGACATGTCAAAAACTGAGACAAGGCTAAAAGCTAGGCCTCTTTGCACCAAACAGCCGCACCGTGAATGCAATGAAAAGTGCTACTGCAGTGAACATATGAATGATAAGAAACTGAAAGAGACTCATTGCTGATATGGAGAAAGTCCGAGTGGTCTGGATAGAAGATCAAACCAGCCACAACATTCTCATAAGCCAAAGCATAATCCAGGGCAAGGCCCCAACTCTCTTCAATTCTATGAAGGCTAAGAGAGGTGAGGAAGCTGCGAAAGAAAAGCTGGAAGCTGGCAGAGGTTGGGTCATGAAGTTTAAGGAAGAAGTTGTCTCCATCACAGGAAAATGCGAGGTGAAGTAGCACATGCTGATGGAGAAGCTACAGCAAGTTATGCAGAAGATACTGCTAAGAAAATTCATGAAGGTGGCTACACTCAATAGATTTTCAATGTAGATGAAACAGCCTTGTATTGACAGAAGTTGCCATCTAGAACTTTCCTAACTGGAGAGGAGAAGTCAGTGTCTAGCTTGAAATCTTCAAAGGACATGCTAACTATCTTGTTAGGGGCTAATACAGCAGATGACTTTAACTTCAAGCCAATGCTCATTTACCATTCTGAAAATTCTAGGGTCCTTCAGAATTATGCTAAATCGACTCTGCCTGTGCTCTACAAATGAATAGCAAAGCCTGGATGACAGTGCATATGTTTACAAACATATAACATATGTTTATATGTTACTAAATATTTTAAGCCCACGGTTGAGACCTACTGCTCAGAGGAAAAAAAATTCTTTCAAAATAGTATTGCCTATTGACAATGCACCTGGCTACCCAAAAGCTCTGATAACGATGTACAATGAGATGAATGTTGTTTTCATGGTTGTTAACACAACATCCATCCTGGAGCCTGTGGGTCAAGGAGTCACTTTAACTTTCAAGTCTTACTATGTAAGAAATGCATTTCATGAGGCTATAGCTAGCATAGAAAGTGATTCTTCTGATGGATCTGGGAACAGTCAGTTGAAAACCTTTGGGAAAGGATTCACCATTCTAGATTCATTAAGAACATTTGCAATCCGTGGGAAGAGGTCAGAATAACAATATTAACAGCAGTTTGGAAGAAATTGACGCCAACCCTCATGGATGATTTCAAGGGATTCAAAGCTTCAGTGGAGGAAGTAACTGCAGATGTGGTAGAAATAGCAAGAGAACTAGAATTATAAGTGGAGCCTGGAGATTTGACTGAATTGCTGAAATCTTAGGATAAAACTTGAACAGATAAGGAGTTGCTTCTAATGGATAAACAAAGAAAGTGGTTTCTTTAGATAGAATCTACTGGTGAAGATGCTGTGAAGATTGTTGAAATGACAACAAAAGACGTAGAATATTGTTATGTAAACTTCATGCAGCAGCAGGGTTTGAGAGGACTGAATTCAATTTTGACAGAAATTCTACTGGGGGTAAGCCTTATCAAACGGCATCATATACTACAGAGAATTCTTCCACAAAAGGAATCAATGTGCAAACTTTATTTGTCTTACTTTAAGAAATTGCCACAGCCACTGCAAGCTTCAGCAACCACCACCCTGATCGGTCAGCAGCCATCAGCATCAAGGCAAGACCTTCCACCAGCAAAAAGAGTACGACTCACTGAAAGCTCAGATGATGGTTAGTATTTTTAGGAACAAAGTGTTTTTTAAATATTTATTTATTTTAGAGAGAGCACAAGCAGGAGGAGGGGCAATGGGAGAGGGAGAGGATCTCAAGCCGATTCCCCCAGAGTACAGAACCTGATGCAGGGCTCAATCTCACAACCCATGAGATCATGACCTGAACCAGAATAATGAGTGGGACACTTAACCAACTGATCCACCCAGGTGCCCGAACAAAATAGTTTTTAATTAAGGTATATACATTCTTTTTTTAGACATGATGCTATTGCACATTTAATAAGGTACAGTGTAGTGTAAACATAACTTTTACATGTACCAGGAAACCAAAAAATTTATTTGATTCACTTTATTGTGATATTCATTTGAATGTGGTGGTCTGGAACAGCACCTGCAGTATCTCCAAGGTATGACTATAATGTATAACAAAGATGACTATAGTTAACACTGGTGTATGATATATAAATACATTGTAAGAGAGCATACCTTATGAGTTTTCATCACAAAGAGAATTTTTTTCTTTTCTTTTTATTGTATCTATATGATATGATACGTTAACTAAACCTATTATGGGAATCATTTCACAACATATGTAAATCAAACCTGAAACTTATACAGTTAAGTATGTCAATTACTTCTCAATAAAACTAGGGGAAAAAAGGCTTACAAAGTCTATTTGTTATATCACATAAAAACATTCATTTTGTGAATAACATGAGAATTGAATATGTGATGGCATCAGGTCAAGACACACTGATAAATCCACCTCGTCTCCATCACAGAAAGTCTTTCCAACAAGATGAGAATACACAAAATCCATGAGCTTCTTCCTTGAGCAATTTTTTTTTTAAGATTTTATTTATTTATTTGACAGAGATAGAGACAGCCAGCGAGAGAGGGAACACAAGCAGGGGGAGTGGGAGAGGAAGAAGCAGGCTCATAGCAGAGGAGCCTGATGTGGGGCTCGATCCCATAACACCGGGATCATGCCCTGAGCCGAAGGCAGACGCTTAACTGCTGTACCACCCAGGTGCCCCCCTTGAGCAATTTTTAAACAGGAAATCACAAGGTTTTTCTTTGTGACTATCTTATCTCTTTGTCATTGAATGTCCAACTTTCTTCTGATTCTTAGATGCTGTGTGAGTTTTCTATGGCTGTCTAACAAAATACCACGGACTGGAAGATTTAAACAAGAGAAATATATTTTCTCACAGTTCTGGAGTTTAGAAGTCCAATATCAAGGCATTGGGAAGTTTGGTTTCTCCTAACACCTTTCTCCTTGGCTTACAGATGGCCACCTTCTCCCTGTCTCCTCACATGTTCTTTCCCTTTTGCACACGCATTCCCCAGGTCTTTCTGTGTCCAAATGTCCTCTTCTTACAAAGACACCAATTAGATTGGATTGGGGTCCATCCTAACTGCCTCATTTTAACTTAGTCACTTCTTTAAGGCCCTCTCTCCAAACATAGGCACATTCTGAGGTACTGGCAGTGAGAGTTTCAACATATGAATTTGGGGGGCATAATTCAGCCAATAACAGATGCTGTCTTCTAGAAATGTTGCAACATCACTCAGCCCACAATTGGGTCTCACTTGTCTACAACCTCTTTGAGGTGATTTACCCACTCTGACTGCAATCCACTATATTTTCATGTGAAACTTTAGCTCTCAGAAAGAAATTATGTTCCCCTTAACTTTAAGTTCTCGGGGAATTTGTGACTGTGGACTCCTATGACTGAAAAGTAGACATGTCTTGATTTTGTGATCTATCCCTACCAAAAGGACAAACACACACACATACAATAACTGCAATTTTGCTAAACCCGCTATGTTAGACATTGTATTGAACATATGCCTTAATTCATCTAACAATCTAACAATTTATTGGTCCCAGAACAAAACTACATGGAGTCTGCATTCATGGAGCCATCATTTAAATGCGGAATATGAAGGGGGAGGAGGCAGACATTAATTGATAAGCAAGCAGATAAACACATACCACGTACGCAATATGAATTGTGGAAAGCAATACACGGTAGGAAGAAGCTATGAATGTGAATGCTGGTGAAATGCAAATGCCAGTAGATTAGGGGAGGAGAAACCTCCTTTTACTGGGTGGTGAGGGATGGCCTCCCAGAGGTGAAGATGTCTCACTTGAGGCTATAAAGATATTGAAGAACCAATAATGTAAAGAGTGAAGGAAGAGTGGTTCCAAACCAGACACCAGCAAATGCAAAGACCCTTGATGCAAAACAACTTCGTGTTTGAGAACCTAAGGTAAAGTACAGAAAGTGACAGGGGCATGAAATGAAGACTCCAACTCTTGCTGATCAGTCTAGTCGCTGACACACAAAAGCACCCAGTCAGGAAAGCAGGCTCCATGAAGAGCCTGCATGTGGATGACATGTTTGGGTTCCCATCTCTGCCACCTACTAGCTGTGCTAACCAAGATGTGCCTTTCCAATTTCAACAGCATCAAGGGGTTATTGCATTTGCATGCTACTGCAAAGACTACATGAGTTAAACACAGCACTTGGTATCAGGCATACAATCTCTGTGCAGCAAATATTATCTATCTTAACATGAAACAAGCCCAACATACTATTTTCTCTCTTTGTTACTTCCTCTGTTAAACCTGCATCTGAAGATAATCTAGTAGTTTGAAAGTTTTCTTGATTAAGGATCTCTAATTGAGAGATAGTTAATTTGGGGAAGACTGAGACTTAAAGACCTCATCGATAACTGTGGTTAAAATCCAGCTGTTGATTCTGCCAAGATAAAAAGTATCCCAGTGCAGTTACAAAGAATGTGGAGATTTGGTCCATTTTTGCGCCCAAATCTTAAAAGAAGACAAATATATGTGTTGAGTATCCAATCTTCTCTCTCTAGTTTTTTTTCCCTCAAAAAAAAAAAAAAAAAAAAAAAAGCCTGAAATATTTGGTGGGCTTAGAAAAGGCAGAATCGGTACCATCGTGTGGGATAAAGTTAACCAGAGAGAGATACATTAAGTAAATTGGGTCAAAATCACTTAATCCACCTCTCACACAATTTCAGCTTCTGGGGCAGATTAGATGGTACTGCTTCCAAGTTCAGCAGGCCTGATACATTCATTGACAGATGGAACTTTATATTATTAGATAGCATCTGGCCCAAGTTCAGGACTGTTCCTCATTGCACAATACGTATAGGATTCATCCTTAGAGCAAAGAGTAATTCAGGACTCTTTTCTTTCACTTCATCACTGTGGGATTTCTGGAAGGAATATGTCTGCACTAGTGTAGAATGTGGGCTACAAGGGGCAGAAAGTGGCATGTCTTGTCATTATTTTGAGTATAAAGAACAGGACCAAAGAAAAGAGAGCTGAGGAAAATCTGTCAGGTTTAGAAAAACATACTTTTGTTTACTCTGAAGAAAGGATATGAAATCTGGGAGGACAAAAATAAGGACAAATTTTATATTCCTCTAACAGCTTTAGGGAGTTTTTCTCCAAGTTTTGTACTGCACAAAGGGAAGCATTCAAGTATTTCTACATAGCAGACAGCTTTCAGATCCGGCCTCCCAAGTCCTATTGGAAGTCAAGGGCAGGAAAACAGACTACCCAAGTTACTGTCAGATTAAGAGGTTATGGATCAGTATGCCATCTTTAAAATCAAAAAGATCAGCAGACAACAATTCTCCGTGAACTTTAGGTTACAGCAAGATAGATAGGAGTTACATACTTTCTATAATAATTATTTCCAATAATTAATCTTCCTTCAGATTACCTGATGGGAAAAGAGACTACTACAATTATTCTAAATTGGGCTTCAGTGTAGGCATATTGTTCTTTGTATGAGATTATCCCAGAGTCTTGCAACAATATGACTCCTGTTCCAGCTGATCTTAAATCTACAGGGACTGGGGATAATATAGTGGATGCTCCTAAGAAATTACTAGAAATAATGGCTGGCATGAGAGACTCACCATCTTCTGCAATTGTGTTAAAATGAAAGAATATTAATCATGCCAAAGAGAAGGACTACTTAAAAAAAGAAAAAGATATGCTACAACTGTGCATGGTGGGAGCCAGCAACGGCTGTAACATCCAGCAATTTGGCATGCACGTGCTATACACGCTGATTCTCTTCCCAAACACATTATACCTTCTGCTGCCAATTTTCTCTTCCTGTAAGGCCTTAGTGGTCTTGCACACCTTCTCCAATCATTTCCCTAATCTGATGAAAACAATCATCTAATGGTCAAGAAAATAAATCTACTCATGGATGGCTACCGGATGGAAAAAGCAGATGCTACAAAATTATGTTAGTTTTTAAAAGCCCAAGACTGGACTTAGAATTTGTACTGTACATTTATTAATGCTGTCACGTGAAACCACAAAAACATATGAGAAGAGAAAGAAGCACATGCACATTCGATTGCTTTACTTAGGTTTGTTCCAGTGGTTGGAAAGAAACCCAGGTAACTAGAGGTCTGTTAAACTTTAAGTAATATGCTCAAACAATATTTTGCTCTGTGTGTGTGTGGGAGAAGCTGGGGGAAATGCAAATTGAAATTTATGTCACGTGGAAGTAGAGATGTTCCAAAAAGAATTCAATGACTCATAAAGGGAAAAGTGCCAGTTATTAATAGTAGCATAATCAACCTATAAAGAATATGGTCTAACCGAAGAGAAAAGAAGTGCTTTTGCAAAAGCCTTTTGAGAATGAGTAAGGTGAGTGTACAATACAACTCTTTATAAGATGGGCATGGGCCGGTCCACTTGTCGGAGCCATGGTACAGCTTCCCTACTTAATATTCTTTATACTTGTTGATCTGTGACTGCTAAGCAAAATCAGGAAAAAAAAATCAGCTTCCCCCATAAGTTCCCCATAAAACCAAAATGAATAATGGTCTGTCATAACATACTAAGAGCTTGGCAGTTTGTTTACAGTACATTTTGCTATTGAGGTTCAATGTACGAGTTCTCTTAACTGGAGATTAATTACCATATATATTGGGTTATACATATATGATGCAAAAAATAAATTACTACAATCGAGTCTCACTTTTACCAGTTTGTTAGCCGTGTGACCTTAATCTGAATTTATCTAGGCCTCATTTTCTTTATCTGAAAAACAGATATAAGTCTATATTGCACATCTCACCTCCAAGGATCAAATTGAATATAGGTGTATCTTTAGCTAGCCTTGTCAATGTCTTTTTCTCTGAACGGGGTCATATTTATTTTTAGGCCAAAATTACAAGAATTCTGAGACTCTACCTGCCTAAGCAAAAAAAAATCCGCCCCTCTCAAAGATTCTATCAATTACCTTTTGAGAGTCTAGAAAAAGGATTTTATCAGCAGCAGACATTCTCCCTCTCCTCTCCTGCTCCCACTTCCCACTCCTGCTGCCTATATCCTACTAGAAGGGAGCCTTACCACCACCTTGCAAAATGAAGCAGTTGTGAGAACACGTTTGTTCTGTGCCAAGTCAGCTGAAGCCGTGTTTGCTGAAGCAGATGCTTGATTGCTTGCAGAGCCAGGAAACACAGGCTTCTTCCCAACTCTGTGATATGCTTTACACCAGGGCCATGAACAACCCCACCAGCTAGAATGCATCACCTCTCTCCTAGAATCCCAGGTTCCTGAAAAGAGTCTTTGAGTATTCCCTCTAGTTCCATAGGAGACCACGCAATCCAAGGAACCCAATACAGAAGAGCTGCCTCGTCATTCCTTCCAACGATCTGTCTCCCCCCCATCCCTCACCTCAAACAAAACCCCTGTCGAGGTTTTCCAATTTCCAGACACAAAGCCCTGAGTAAATATATGAATGCCATCAAATACTGGAGATAATTGCAAGGGGGAGAGGGTTATACAAACAGCACATGAGACCCCACTGAATCAACTGAAATACCTGTTTGTGTGTGGGTGCATTCATTTATCCGACAAATATTTCATTTAACAACATTATTGAAGTAACTGGATTTGTGATGAGAAATCAAGAAACAATATTATTTGTTTCTCAAAGTAGCTTTCAAACCCACCCTTCCCTTGAATACCTCAGAAAGGTCTCAAAGCCTTTTCTGATTCTTTTCAGGTAGTAACAGTTACATCATGGGATATTAAACATTTCTATTTCAATCAAAATTAACACTTAATCTCTTGGTCAGTTGAATGCTTCTCTTTATCCCACAACTCTAGCTGTTGTCTCAGCCTAAAAACCTGTAGTGTATTCTCCTTTTCTGACTGGAAGAATACATGAAGAGAAAAAGAGTAAGAGTTTTGTTTTGTTTGTAAAAAAAAAAAAAAAAGTTTTTAAAATAAACTATTTTTCAACAGTCTTAGAGATACAGACAAATTGCTAAGATAGTCGGGTTCCCATGTATCCCATCCTGTTTCCACTATTATTAACATCTTCCGTTAGTATGTGCAACTGTTATCATTAATGAACCAATATTAATTATTATTATCTAAAAGTTCATATTTTGTTCAGACTTCCTTGGTTTTTACTTACTGTCCTTCTTCTATTCCAGAATTCCATTCAGTATACCTTATTGCATTTAGGCATCACATCTCCTCTTGCCTATGACACTTTCTCAGACTTTCCCAGTTTTTGATAACTAGTTTGGGAAAAGACTGGTCAGCTATTCTATAAAGTGTTGGGATTTGCCTGATGTTTTTCTCATGCTTAGATTGGGATTTGGAGAGGACGACCATGGAGGTGAATTGTCATTTTCATCATATCACATCATGGGTACATACTATCGGTATGACTGATTACTCTTGATGTTAACCTCGATCACCTAGATAGGGCACCTTTAGGCAGGCTTCTCTACTGTAAGGTGACTCTTCTTTCCCCCTTTCCACACTGTAGTTTTTGGAAGGAAGTCACTATGTGTAGACCACATTTAGGGAGTGGAAATTATGGACCACTTCAAAGGCAGAGTATCTGTATAAATTCTTTGCAATTCTTCTACATGGAGATTAATCTATTCTCCCCTATTTACTTCTTTATTTAATCATTTATATCAGCGTGGATTTATGAGTAATTAGTTTATACTTTGAGTTACAATCGTATATTACTTTATTTTGTTATTCAAATTATTCCAGCTTCAGCCACTGAGAGCTCTTTTAGTTGGCTCCTGTGTCCCTCTGACATATCCTCAGCATTGTGTGTGCATGTTTCAGGGTGTTGTTGTGGTTTGTTGTTGCTGGCACTTCTTTTCTTCTGGCAGTGGAAGACATTCCATGACCATTTCATGCATTCACTCTCCCAGCCCTAGACTCAACCATTTCTCCAAAGGGCCTTGGTTCTTTTTATTGAAAAATGATATCAGAAACCAAGATCTTTTGTTTTGTTTTTCCTCATTCTTTTCAATAACTACTGCATAGTATGTGCTTTATGGTTATATTATAATAATAAATTTATCTAGTCACTGATTGGTGTGCATCTAGGTTTTCACCAATCAGAATCTGAATCCCAGTTCTAATTTGTAACACAAGGGAAAAATATTAACAATCCCGTATGCTTCAAGCCTTGTAAACAAAGTCGGGGAATAAAGCAAATAAAGTGTTTGCCATGACAAGAAAATAACACTGCACTAGTCATTCCTTAGTATAGATCTTTTTCCTCCTGTTGGATTATTTCATGAAGTAAATTTTTAGAAGTGTGTTTACTGGAACAAAGGGAGGAACATTTCTATAGTGTTTGATATATGTTGCCATTTAGCACTGTGAAAGGTTTGTATCAATGTCTAATGCCAACAGCAATAAAATAATAGCCAATATTTTTCACATGTTTATTTTGTATTTTTTGTACTATTACTCTTAAAAGTGATTTATTTCTGTTAACTCATTTGTCTCATAAATGTAAGATAATGTAGATACTACTAAAATGTAGATAGTATTATTATTATCAACCCCATTTTTTCAGATAAGAAAACTGAGACAAAGAGAAGTAATTTGACCAAAGTTACATGACTAGGAGAAAGCAAACTTGATTTGAATCCAGGCAATCTGACTTCAGAACTGTGAATTTCACTATTGCCTCTTATTAGATAATTACCTAGGATATATCAAACATTTAGATATTAAAGTTCTGGCAGGCAAAAAAAAAAAAAGAGAAGCATTAATTGCATAAAATACTATCTCAAGATTGCTTCATTTTTACTTCTTTGAATATTACTACAATGACTTTCCTATGTTCTTGTTGTTGTTATTTTGCTTTATTTGTATTTTCCTTTATATGAAATGCTTATTTAGGTATATTTTTGCAACAATTAGTTGAAATTACTTTTTTTTTATTATATTATGTTAGTCACCATACAGTACATCCCTGGTTTCTGATGTAAAGTTCGATGATTCATTAATTTCGTATAACACCCAGTGCGCCATGCAATACGTGCCCTCCTTACTACCCATCACCAGCCTATCCCATTCCCCCACCCACCTCCCCTCTGAAGCCCTCAGTTTGTTTCTCAGAGTCCATAGTCTGTCATGCTTCATTCCCCCTTCTGATTACCTCCCCTTTCTAAGTAAGTGTATATGAGGGTTGGCAAATTATCTACTTTTTAGTGGTAAGGCGACAGAAATTGAATCTGCTCTCTTGGTGGTATTTCTTCTCTCTCTGCTTACTTCTTTCTGATTCTTGCTCTCTAATGAAGTTAGCCCTTGGGCAGCTCCAACAGTCTCACTCAACAGGCGCCTTCTAACTAATAGTTGACAAACTAATATATCCGTGACAGCAGTTCTTGGATGTGAACTTACTCTAATTTCCCTTCTCCAAATACACTCCTCCAAAGGATCAACTGCAGTGTGGAAATGTCAGGGATTAGTCTACGTGATTTTTACCATAGCATGATGGAATCTCAAGGTAGAAAATGTGCATAGACAAACTAGACTTAAAGTTAATGTAAAATTTGTTAACCAAAGTTGTATATTTTGAGAGAAAAACAGAAAGCTATATTTATTTCTACTCTGGGTCAGCATATAAACAACTCTGTCCTGAACAAACCTAGACATGTAGTCATCCTAGTCATGGTAGACAATCAACTTAGCAATGTACAAATATTTAGGAAGTCATTTGACGGAGTTCTTTGCTTCCACTCTTCACGTCAGCAGGTTGCCCTATATTGGTCACCTAGCATCACTTCCCTTGTTGTAAATTCACCTGACTTCTTATGAAATGCTGAGGTAGATTCCTCCCCCCTCCCCCCCAAAATGGCTGGAATAATATTTCCATGCTCATTGGCCATTTGATTCTGCTACTTATTCCACGAAGAGATAAAGTTGATTTTCCTTCCCCGTGAGTTCGGACTGGTCTTGTGACTTGCCTTGACCAATAATAACAGGATGTCTGGGGTCCAAGCCTCCAGAGACTTCACAGTTTCCTCCTTTGCCCTCTTGGGATCGTGCCCTGAGACCACTTCAAGTCAAGAAACTCAGGATGGAATCCTCGGCTGCTTGGCCAATCCACCCCAGCAGAGGCCAGCCCCAGCTCACCCACCACCAGGAAAAACCAACAGAAATACCACCCACACAAACCGTGAATTGTTAGAAATAATGAATCATGTTTGTTTGTTTAAGCCTTTTGGGTTGATTTGTTATACAACAAAGGATCACTGTAACAAAAATTTAAAATAAATTATTTTCCCTCTACTTTTCTTTAGACACTTGAAGTTTAATAACCACAATAAAGCTATTTGAGATTTATCCAAGGCAGCAGGTTTTAAAGCCACCATAATTCTTAGCAAATGGTCTTTCTGATACCAGCGAAAGCAGCAAACTTGCTCTTGTCAGCTCTTTGGTATCAAGTGGAAACCAAAACTTAGTCTGTGTCAAGTCAGGGACCCTTCTCATTCCTTACAGGATTCACAACCACACAGATTAAAGGGCATTATTTTGTGCTTTTTGTTCTGGTCTCCAAGGTTAATATCATCTCAATTACCCTCTAACTAGCAACATTTTTCTCCCATCTGGTCTCCAAAACCACTGTTCATTCATTAAAAGTCTTTATTATGATGGGCCAAGTATGGAGCTAGCGGGATTACATCATGTCATTCAAACCTCCCAACATCTCCTGTAGGTGACACAGGATAGAATGAAATTCCTTGCTCTGGTGTCCCCAAACAGTAACTGGAAGGATAGGGACCCCAATTCAAGCACAATCTCATCCCAGCATATGTGGGATTTTCCTGTTTATTTGTGTGTATCTTAATGTCCAAATTAAAAGGGTTCTGATTTCTTGAAAGGGCTTTCCTACCTGCTCTGCAGACTCCATGCTTTTACACACGGAGAACTATGTGCACCAGTGATGCCACCATTTACTGGAGTTAGAGCTTAGATGAGGCTAAAATCAGTTCTTAAACATTCCACAATAAATTTTATGGGCTTTTCAGATAGTGTCAGGAGAAAATAATAATTGAGATAAATGCACAAATTTAGGTGACTGAGACCTAGGTAATTTTTCACTTGAATGACTCTTTGAATCACTCAGAACTCCCCTTTATCCTAAACTAGATAATCCCTTCTGAAATAGGATTAAATTCTGGAAGGTGATTGTCAGCAAGTTTCAAAATCGAACTTGCTGCCGTATAAATCCCTTTATCTGTAAGCATCTTCCTTTTGGGGAAACTCAATGAATAACATGGTAAGTGTCCTTTAAGAATCCGTGGTAACTCATTAATGATTTATATTCACTGTGGTACAATATCTACTGTCTGCCTTTAAGGCTACTGTGTCTTTTTTTGGAATACCAAGAGCTATACCAGGCAATACCAACTAAAGTACCAATGAGTTGGGAACTACCTCCCTTTTATAAACAAGAACCTACAATTTGATAAACAAATCCTCCTAACTCCATAGAAATTTGTTCTGAACATAGCTACTAGTCTAATAAAAAAAAGACCAAGATAACCTTCTTGCACCAACAAGATCTACAACATTTAAAAATATCAGATTAAAACACAGCTGTTCAAATATATATTCTCAAATATTTTGGATCTTAAGAATGTTTGCTAAAGGAATTTTTCAATCTTTTCATATTCAACATTCTGGCCTTGAAAGTGCTAAAATTCCAAGAGGAAGCTGCTGGCAATATTTCTGTTTCATTAGGAAAAGAACACTAAAATAAATCAGTTTACTCGGAATTCACATCAATTTATAAAATGAGAAGTACTGAAAATGTCAATATCGAAGGCAAATTCTTTAAATGCAAAGAAAAGCAATGATTTAAAAATGTTTTTAAGTTTTAGTTTTGCTTTTTTTTCTTGCTGTAAAAGATTATATACTTAGTACAGAAGAATGGGACAATCCAAAAATATAAAAAAAATAAATCTAAAGTGTAAGTAAAATAAATCTATGTAACATATTAATAAAGTTAATTCATGCTATATTTTATACTATTCATTCTTACATATATGGTATTATAATGAAAGTGTAATATATATTCTGATTTTTTTTTAAAGATTTTATTTATTTATTTGACAGAGAGACAGCCAGCGAGAGAGGGAACACAAGCAAGGGAAGTGGGAGAGGAAGAAGCAGGCTCCCAGCAGAAGAACCTGACATGGGGCTCGATCCCAGCATTCTGGGATCACGCCCTGAGCCGAAGGCAGACGCTTAACGACTGAGCCACCCAGGCACCCCTATTCTGATTTTTTTACTCAACATTTTGTCATGAGTATACCCATAAAAATATTTTTTAAAAAAGGGAAAAGCACAAGCTCTAATGCTACATCAACTCCACCTTATACAAATTGAATAATTTATTTAACCATTCTGCTTTTTGTTGGATATGGTGAGGAAGCAGATAAGCATTTTATTTAAATATAAAACGAGCTACAAAATTGAGTACAGGCAAACATATAAATAAACTATACTAAAGGCTATGGTGGTAACTTTTTTATTATCACACCTGAGTACTTTCTACTTGACTGAGTTAACATAAAGCATTTATAGACTGTCATGTGTGTGTTTATATATGTGTGAGGTAGCTTCACATGTTTTTAAAGTGCTCCAGTCCTGGCCAACACAAAGCCTGACACTAACGTTGGCCTGACAGTCAAGTCTCTTGGTCTCTAGAGAATGGAGACTGGATTCTGGTCTGTCAATCTGATCCAAAATAAAAACTAGAAAACTCTAAAGTTGTTTTTGCAGGTGTCTATGTACAAAACAATTTTTAAACTAACAATATGTTAAGCCTTATGTACAGACTTTCCTTTTTCTTGCATGATATTAACCTTGTTCAACATAATAATTATAGAGTAAATGCACAAATGTATAGAGAAGATACACTTTCTTAAAAAAAAAAGTATTACTTTTCAGGAACAGAAGGGTTCAAGTCATATCCCCTGCTAGGGATGGAGGAGTGAAAAGATTGTTCCACTATTGTCCTTAGTTGTTTGATAATCTGCTTTTCCACATGGATGGTTATGTTTCTGCTCGAGGGTGCAAATGCAGCAGACCCCCGGTAGAGGAGAACAGCATGCAGCATGCCCGGAACGTCAGCATCATATTTGGTTCCATACTCCCCAGGCACTTCCCACCAGATACTTTCTATTATCTGACTACTTGCTGCTGTATCTTCAGGACATAAGGTAAGCCTTTTTTTTTTTATCATATGTTAGTGACCATACAGTACATCATTAGATTTTGATGTAGTGTTCCATGATTCACTGTTTGTGCATAACACCCAGTGCTCCATGCAATACGTGCCCTTCTCAATACCCATCAGTGCGCTAGCCCATCCCCCCACACCCCTCCCCTCTGAAACCCTGTTTGTTGGGTTTCTCTTTTGTTTTGTTTTTCTGTTGGGGGGGCAGTGTTGTTGCTGTTGTTTGGTGAATGAATCACTATTTATAAACAGCCACAGTGACGGCTACACTTGCCATCAGATTTCCTAAAAATAAAGGTAGAGATTTCCTTCTGGAGTTTCTAGCCAGAACTACCAGGACTTCTTCCCTTCATTGATCTCCTTGCATAAGGCAAAAGCCAATAAAAGGGCAGTTATTCCTCTCTCATCCACGTGGAAATACCACACCTTCAATATTGTAATGAGTTTGGAGAAAAGAGGGATTAGAAACAAATATAATAATATAAATGGCCTAAAATAAAATGAATTTCTTTCTTTCTTTTTTTTAATGTTAGTAGTCTCAAATATGAAGGATTTATAAGCATCCTGCACCTTCTAACAATTTTTTCCTTTCTTAAGAAACTGTATTCTTCTATCCATTGCTCTCCAAATCAGTTTCTGGCTTGTCTCTATTATTTTTTTTTAAAGATTTTATTTATTTATTTGTCAGAGAGAGAGAGCACAAAAAGGGGGAACAGCAAGCAGAGGGAGAGGGAAAAGCAGGCTCCCCACTGAGCAGGGAGCCAGATGCAGGCCTCTCAATTCCAGCACCCCAAGATCATGACCTGAGTTGAAGGCAGATGCTTAATTGATTGAGCCACCCAGGCTCCCCTGGTTTGTCTCTTTTATATCCCCAAGGACTGGAACAAGGCCTGGAAGATAGCAGGTGCTCAACAAATGTTAGTTGATTTCCTAGGTTAAAGAGGTACCCTCTGGTCTCTACTGTCTCTCTCCATCTGACCCACTTTGAACAACACCCTCCAGTCCTAAAAGACCAGTTTGGTTACTCCCTTCTCCAACCAAAAGTCAACAAAGCTGCGTTTGATAACAATATCCATAGCCAACACCCTCACTTTCAAGCTCCTCTGTATCCTTGCTGTGTCCCACTTCTCTAGTCAACGCTGTTATCACTAACCAAACATACACTCTCATTCCACCAGTCCTTCCCATGGTCTTTCCCAGCCACCGTGCTTGCATTTTGGCAAGAATGAATCATCACTGATTCAGAAGAGCTACTTTTCTTTCTCCCTTTCAAAATCCCATTTATGCTTCGAAGAAGTTCAAATCTTGCTTTGTGAAATGTCTTTCTTTTCTTGTCACTCTTCATCGAGATTTTCTTCCTTTGAATTCATATATACTTACTACTTTATTCCTCCATTGTTTTTCTGTGGTTTACCGCTACAATTAGATTCCCTCCTCAAAGTCCCCAACAATTTTCCAGTGTGTCAGTGTATATAATTCACCTTAAGGCCCTGAGGCTGCGTGGGAGGGTCAAAGATCCCAGAGGCCGCCTAATAATTGGTGAGAGGCTAATTTAATTCACCATCAGGTCCTGTCAAATGCACAGTACTGCCATGAAAAAGTCATAAAAATGAATTTGAATGTTTCAGTTCAACCAGAAGAAAGGCCTATGAGCATGTGATCATGTGTACATAAGTAAATGTGTGTTTTGATTCTAAATGACTGACCCAGCTCTCTCTCCTTTCTTCTCCAGGTAATTCTCTTTCCCCCTTTTCTGAAAGCGTATTATGCTCAACTTCACAGAGCTGGATATCATATTAATTCAAAGTATTTAAAACTTCACGGGGCGCCTGCGTGGCTCAGTCAGTTAAGCATCCAACTCTTGATTTCAGCTCAGGTCATGATCTCAGGGTCATGGGATGGAATCCCATGTCCGGTTCTGCTCTCAATGCAGAGTCTGCTTGTCATTCTGTCTCTGCTTCTCCCCATGCACTTTCTCTCTCTAAAATAACTAAAATTTTAAATACATATGTAAATAAATAAATAAAACTTCACTGATAGCGATCCGAAACAAATACTGTCCCCAAACGGCTTTACTGCTGATAAAAATTATGATCTAAAATGCTTTCCCTAAAAAGCTTATCTAGAGTACCAGCTATAAATACCCATTGTGCTGATGACTTTCTAAAAACTATTTATCTGCTTAGTGGCGCTTATTATCCTAATTTCACACATACTTATTTTCTCTTGAAGAGGAAAAATATTTCTTAAAGATTCAACTATGTTCTTAGCCCATTTATTACTGCTTGTTTGTTTGTTCACTGTCCATGCCACTCCCATGCACCAGCTGAAACAAGAATATAATCCTAAGTCACCAAGAAGTAATGAATAGAATAGCCTCCTAACACAGCACTGTCCAAAAGAACTATCTATGATGATGGAAATGCTATGTAATTTGCACGGTCAAAGAGAGACGTCACTAGCCGTATCTGGCTACTGAGCACTTGCAGTGTGGCTAGTGGGACTAAGGAACTAGATTTTTCATTTTGGTTAATCTAAATAGCCACATGTAGCTAGTGGTTTCTTTACTGGAGAGTGCAATTTTAATATACTCAACACTGTGAAGATTATGCATTTACTGAAAGTAGAGGTTAAGTAAATAGTAGTCAAGATAAAATGACATTTATTTGAACAATAAATGCTTTTCTCACTTGCAGTTGAGATCGCTGGGTAAATACAAACAAGTTTTTGGCAAGAATATTTCCCAGGAGACAGAAGGTGTGTGTTTGCACCTACATTCCTAACTAGTTGAGTGGCATTGGGAAAATTGCTGTATTTCTCAGGGTCTTGAAAGTTTAGAACATGTGATCACCAACTTTGAAATTACTTGATTCTTTATTAGTCTCATACTTTTTAAACTATCTTGAGGATATTTTTGAGGATCAAATGAGAAAAAAATATATGAACACTTTGTGACTAGAAAGTGGCCCTTTAATGTATCTGCTACAGGCCACCAATTCTTAAGTTTACTAAGATCTTGATGCTGAAACCCTAATTCATAAGTTTTTCTGGACCCACCGCAGAATATATGCTGGAATCTGCAAATAAATATCTATAATATTTCAGATCTTGTTTTGTTTTGTTTACTTTAAGGAAAAGCAAATAATGGCAAGCACATAACACACAATAACTGTGATTTAAACACTTTATCTGGCCCGAGTATTTATAAAATAAATATTTTTTTCATTTGTGTACAAAAAATAAACTGGCTTTGCAAATGCTTCAGTTCTCTGGGAGGTCCCACATGAAAGACTGGTTTCTTCAGCCCACTGTATAGGACACATAGATGTGGCCAACAGCTCTGCCCAACTAATCACCTTCAGGAGGACGGGTGGAGGAGAAAGGTGTTTTCCAGTTGTGCTTCTCTCATAAATTGAATTGGAAAGCAGACCCCATCCTTTTTGCTTCTGCCTCCAATGTGGGGTGGAGGGGGCACAGTCAAGTAGGTTCATAAAATGATCCATTTGTATACAGAAAGAAAATATTAAAATTTCTACATTATTTATTATTTATTTAGTGTTTATCCTAAAAAACTAAGAGAAATTAAGCTTTACAAACATTTTACATATGCTGTGTTGAAATTAATTGCCTACTGCAATATCCATTCTCCCTTTCCCACTTAGTAATGAAACCCTAACTTTTAGCTCGATTTGTTGTCACTTAGAATACAAGTTGTCATTTCCTGATCCTCCTTGCAGCTAAGTTTTGGCCACTGTGATGCAATTATAGTGCTGCTGCTAAAATGTGAATGTAATGAGTACAGATCCAGCAGCAAATTTGTACAATGAGGCAAAAGACCCATGTGAGGATAGAAATTCAGAAGAGAGCTTTTTACATGATGACCCCAAGGAACTGCCAAATAGTCTTTGACTGTCAACCTTCCGATTTCACAGGGAAGAAAAGTTAAATTTCATCTAGTTGAAGACATTACTCTTTGTTTTAAATCACTGTTCTTTTTGGATGCCCTGAACCTAAGATTAATTGAAACATAGATTTGTTAGTACTGCATTTTAATGTGCAAATTAATATACAAATAACATATGCATGTTCTTTTTCTCTGATATTATGTACAGTAAAATAGTTTCAAGATTACAGGGCTAAAGGATTGTTATATGCTACTACAAAGGTCACCTCTACTTTGAATTAATAGAGGCTAATGGGTTACATCAGGCATGTACTAATAACACAACAGTAGATTCTTTTTTTAAAAAATATTTTATTTATTTATTTGAGAGAGAGAGCACAAGCAGGGAGAGCAGCAGAGGGAGAGGGAGAAGGAGACTCCGCACTGATCAGGGAGCCTGATGCCTGGCTTGATCCCTGAACCCTGAGATCATGACCTGAGCCAAAGGCAGACAATTAACCGACTGAGCCACCCAGACGCCCTACAACAGTAGAGTCTTAATATTTGGGGGAATCTATAGGTATACATCCTTGGTAAACTTCACAATACATACATCTTTATAAAGACCCCTGAATTTTTCACAAATTTAACTTCTGTCCAGAGTCTCATGTTCTCCGAATATATTTGTCCAACACATAGAAAGTACTGAAAGAAAAACGTTTAAATCACTACATAAAAAGCTATACAGTAACAAACAGAGATCACAAAAAGTATCAATATATAGAAGCTGGCAGTTACCTAGATTCATTCATTAGTTAATAACTTAGTCCCACATATCCGTCTCACAATGCATATTGCTCAATTCCATACCTTAAATTACATTTTAAAAATTGTATGTCATGATTCCATTAGGGATACTTGCAAATGGCAGAGTCCTCCAAAGTTGAATACACAAATATCAAGGGTACATTAATCTAAATTAGCCAGTCTCCAACTGCATTGCCTCATGCTATAGAAATATTCTTGGTTAATAGCAACCCATGCTTCAACTCAGTGGTGACGGCCTAAGTCGGCCCTCACCTGTCTCAAGCACGCTCAAGCCAAGAGCCCTTACACTCTTAATTCATAACCATCCATTCTCCTCAGTGGCTTTCCTTGATTCTACCAAAAGACTCCATGCCTAGAGCCACTGTTTCTACTGACAAATTGACACTAAAAGAGGTAGACCCTACTCATTCCCTGAGTGTGGAGACATAAACATAGCTGACGTACATTCACATCAACTCACACGTTCACAGCTGATCTGCCTCACCTTTGACACCTGCAAACAGGGATCACTGCTCGCTGCCCAGAGTGTATGTACTCTCCTGCAGCAAGACAGGCCCTGCCTCAGTGGGCAGACCACAGCAGGGAGCCACATTCCAGCCAGATCTTCACACCCAGAGGGGATGCTAAACAGTCATCAGGGAAGATGAGATTCAGTAACATAATGAGGGAATGCTCTGCCGCTAATTTCACAAAATTTAGCCTGCGAAGCAATAAACAAAAAGCTGGCACTATTCCAGGCACTGAATGTCTACTTCTCAAGCACAGTGTCTCCTGGAGTTCAGAGGAAACAGCACAGATGAAAAGGAAAATGACTGATTTAAGTCATCGGTTAAAATAGCTGCAACAGAAACCCTGTAGAAAACTTTGCGTGGAGGATTCCCTTATTTTCCTTCACCTTGCCTTGCCAAGGTAGTTTAACACAACTTCCAGGAAATGCAATCAAGAGAACAGCATGTCAAAAAAGTTGGAGTTTCTCATATCACTTGTTCTTCAGGTTTCATCTTTTGTTGAAGATGGACTACAAAAAATTATTACAACTGATCAATTTAAATATCACATTTAAGTAGCAATGTGGCAAAATGTCATCACAATGATGAAACAGTAATTCAAATGAGACACTCTAGAGGGAATTAAAGAAAATGTGATTTTATGTAGCTCATGTGCTTTCCGATAGTTAAAGCAATGGATATAAACAGAAGACTGCATCTCGGAAGTAGGTCGTAAGAAAAGAATGGAGGAAATATATCTATTTAGTTACCAAAGTAAGAATTATTTCTGAAATGTTTGGGTTCACACGACTTAACACAGAATCATAATTCTGGAATTCAAAATCAAGGAAGAATAGTAGGACTCATCGAGCCTAATCTCATTTTAAAGATGAAGAAACTGGGGCTTAAAAAAGCTAAGAACGTCCACAAAATTACAGATGATTAGCAGCTTACTCAAGAGAAAAACTCAGGTCTTCAGATTTTGTTCAAATTTTTAATCTTTTTTTTTTCATTTTTCCTATTCCTTCAGTATTTCTGAGCTTCACCTTTTTATTTAATTTTTTCCAAAGACTCACTTAAAGCATAACCTTTGAGAGAGCTTTTTTGGGATGATGAAATTGCTCTGTATCCTGATTGTATTAGTTCTTACACAAGCCCATGCATGTATTAAAATTCATACAACTCAATACCACACAAAGTAAATTAAAAACAACCAAAAAATAACCTTCAGTGATATTGAAAGAGCTGATTTTCTATCCAGTGTATATGAATTTTTCATGCTATAATTTCTTAGGTATTTTCCAACAACAAACCAAGAATAAAATCAGAACTCGTTGTCCATTATTCACTGATTCGGTTGTATTTGGTGGCCCACCATTTTACCATACCCAATTTCTCTATCATCAAATGTAAATGTAAAATAAGGAAAAAAGAATGAAGTGTAAATCCTTCCAAATCCTTGACCAAATCTGCCAAAAATAAATTCAAAAAAGAATTTGTGTGTGTGTGTGTGTGTGAGAGAGAGAGAGAGAGAGACACCTACCAATGGAAAGGTAAGCTATATGGATCTGCTAAAAATTTAGAAAACTTGTATCCATTTAGGTCAGTCCTGAATAGCTCATGGTGAAACAGATGATGATTACAGCTGCCTGCCACTTATGGAGTCCCTGTGCGCTAGACACTGTGTCACATGGGTGTCAACTGTATCTAGTCCAAAGTAAGTATTCAGGAGAAAAAGAAATATTTGTCACTGTCAATCATCTGTATTTATTGCAAACACAGGGGACGAATGCAGAAGATCACTGCGGTGTAGAAAGGACATGATCACCAGAGTCACTCAACAGGATTCAAATTGCAACTCCACTCTTTCTCACTCTGAGATAGTTTTGTTTTGTTTTGTATCTCTGAACCTCCGTTTTCTCACTGACAAATTCAAAAATCCTCCCTTCCTTGCTGGACAATTGTGTGGATGCACTAGTATGATCGATATAAATAATAACAGTTACGATTTACTTAGTTTTTGCCATGTACAAGACACTGTTGTTACTGCTTTAAGTGGAATGACTTATTCATCCACAGAAAAAGTCTAAAGACAAATGCTGTTATTATCCTCATCTTACAGATAAGAAAACAGACACAAAGGTTAAGTAACTTACCGAAGATCATATAGTTAGTAAAAACTGAGATCTGAACCCAAATATTGTGGTTCCGGAGTCCATTTGATTAAAGAACTTCACCACTATTGCCTCATATATAAATAACTCGGCACAAAGTAGATGCTGAACTAATGGGTGCAGCTGTAACTGCCGCTTTTTATTTTTTATAGCAAACGAGTCTCACTGGACTCCCAGAAGCTCAAAGTGGAACAGAGCTACAAATGTTAACAAGATAAACAAAACTATTTTGCTAACACTGTGATACTTTTCATTTCATTTTCTCTTCACCAATGCAGGAAAGTCAAGAGATTTCTTTTTAATGATGATGTTAACCAAAAGTGAAGAATTACATTTCAAAAACAAGTCCCCAGCTCTTCACCTCTCTCCTGAGCTCTGGACCCAGATGCCCAATGGCTCAGAAACATCTCCATGTGCATGTCATACCTGTTCACAATGGTTAGAACAATAGGGAAGAGACGGGACATAAAATGGAGAAAAAATGTAAGTGTTTGCAGTGCACTCCTGTTAAATGAATAGCCTTACTTTGAGGAGAAAGCCCATGAAACTGCCTGATGATTAGAGAAAGAGAAAACTCACTGGGAAAACTCCCTGACCAAGAGAAGGAAATATACAAGGAAACTCAGAAAAGAAACATAAGTGAAATTCAATGGTGATCCAAGACAAGGAGCAAGACTGGCACAGCGGATCATGGCCTCTGTAGAAAATGTGGGCCACTATGGGATACGGGCAACATTCAGTTATTTTTATTTTTTTATTTTTTATTTTTTATTAAAAATTTTTTTATATTAATCACATAGGAATTAGTTTCTGCTAAGAGGGATGCTTTTGCCCATAAGACTCTTGTGTAGGCGCCTAGACGTCCTCTTATCCCAGATTCTTGTGCACCGTTGACCTCCTCAGATGACCTGTGGGAACTGCCTGCATATGATTCTCCAGAGCAGAATCATCTTCACTTCTCCTTCTGATTTCCTTGTCCAAGGTCTATCACAGCCTCACTGGGTGTATATCTTCTACATCTTCTCCACTCCTAATGTATCTCCTCTGATTCAACCTGATATTTTCTATTACCAGGACTATCTGGAAATCCCCTAAAAGTCAAGGATGGTAAATGAATAGTGTATTTGTTGCCACTTCTCTCTCCTCTGCTTAATTGTGAGGGTCTTTCCATCTTGGTGAATCCTCAGCACTGTGCTCTATAAAGCCCCTATCATGTGATTGCAAATGTTCCACAAATTGACACCTATTAGTTGTATCTCCATACATTTCTAATCTATCATACATATTCTTCCTGAGTCACCTTCCTAAAACAGGGACCCAATGTGGGGGCAGAATTCTAAGATGACCTCCAGTATTTCCATCCCTGGTATAGGTAAAACTGTGAATAGAATGGATTATCATTTCTATGATTAAGTTAATAATAAGTTGACTTTGAATTATTCAAAAGGGAGTGACCTGATCAGGTAAATCCTTTAAAGGAATATGACCCTTCCTAACATTAGAGAGATTTACCTGAGGGAAATTCTCCCATGCCAGCTTTGAAGATGGAGAGTACCATGTGGCAAGGACTCAAGAGCAGCCTGTAGAAGCTGAGATCAACCCCCAGGCAACAGTCAGCAAGAAGGCAGGGACCTCGGTTTTACAACCACAAATACTGGATTCTGCTAACCATGATGTGAGCTTGAAAGAGGACCTGGTCTTCAGGTAGGAATTCAGCCCAGCTTACACCTTGATTTCAGCTTCGTGAAACCCTAAGCAGAGAACCCAGTTATACTATCCCCAGATTTCTGACCTAAAGAACTATGAACAAATAAGTGGGCATTGTTTTATGCCACTGAGTTTGAAGGAATTTGTTACATCACCATCATCATCATCGTCGTCATCATCATCATCATCATCATCATCATCCATCGTCATCAAACTAATACATCCACCTTGTCTTTTTCCATTGGAAAAATCTATCTCCCTAAGATGACAGAGTATGGTTAATTGTTCTTAACACTTGATGAAATTTTCTCTAATAAATATTATTTGATGCTAAAGGATGAACATTTCTTCCATTCTGTGGAATATATCTCCATCAAAAAACATCCATAAAGCTATGGTTCCTCAATGCATCACTCAGCCAAATGAAGGCGTCACATAACTAAGATATGATTAAAGGATTCTGCTTGGGAGACTATTGCAACTGGCTATATGTGCAACCACTGAAGCTTCTGATACACAGCTACCTGGTACAAGAGCCCTTCACCATGATACCAGAGCATAACCTAGATGACACTCTCCTGCCTTGGCAACTCTATAGAATGTCAGTGCACTTCAGCCACCTGCACAACTCTCAAGTTCCTATAGCACCATTTATCTGCTGTGACTATTCTATGGGTGTTCAGTTTGTTCATGTTTTTGATTCATCTTTTTGACAAGCATTTCATAAGATATGAACCCACTATGTTATAGAATTCCTAATGTTTACTTTCTTTGCAGGGTAGATATATTCCTTGTCTGTGACAGGCTGATTCTTCCCAAGGAGTTCTCTAAACAAATGATAAACACAAATAACTACCCACGCTGCATAACAGGGAAGGCCTGCTGCAGGGGGTAGCAAATAGAAAATCAGAGAGATGACACAAAACATTTCTTATCTATGAAATGATCCATTACTGTACAGTCACAATATGTCTACGAAATGCAAAAAATAAATCTACCTCTCCCATACTTTATTACTATCTCTTTTCACCCATTATTATGGAAGCAGTTTTTAACCAACTTTCCTGTATAATGCAGCGAACAGAATATACTACCATACAGATGAAAGTATCTGTTCTCTTCCAGGACTAAGGAAGGAAACAAAGGTAATTAACAGCTAAAAAGCATGTCCACTGGTTTTTCTTCCTACCCGAGACTGCTGGAAAAGTGAGGAGATTCTTAGGCATACATTAGAACTGAGTCCTGGGAGAACAGACAGTCAATCAGTATTGACTGATTATTGGGTTGAGCTCTAAACCTTGAAGGATGTTGATTTTCATTTACTCATTCAACAAATGTTTATGGCCTCATTTTTGATGTGGCAAAGAACAGGAGTATATAAGTATAACGAATGGCAACTGAACAAGAGTATGTAACAACTGTAACAGAATATGCATAACAGATTTGTTCAAACAGGATGAATGCAGAGGGGCTGCTTCAAGAAGTAGAGGATATTTATTTCCAAATGAGTTGAAGGAAACTCCAGAGTGGCTAAGTGGTGTGTGTGTGTGTGTGTGTGTGTGTGTGTGTGTTTGAGTGAAGGCGTAAAGAGAAAGAAGAGAATGTGCAGAGGTGATCCTTAAGCTGTGTCTTTAAAAATATGTAGGTAATATAGGTTGTGTAATGGAAGGTATTTCTAGGCAAGAAAACAACATGGAGTCATGAGAACACATGGCACATCTGGAGAAAAGACTAAGTTTACTATGACAAGGATAAAGGTATGAAAGAAAAATAATAAAATGTGTTGGAAGCAGAATAGGACTTATTTGTGTAAGGTTTTATGTGGTAAAATATAGGGGTAATTGTTTTCCTCTGCCCAATTGTCCTTCTCTCCATTCTTCTTCTCCCACGCACAGACCCTAAACCCATGGCTACCATCTGCTGTGGCCAAAAAGAATAACCCTTTCTAAAGAAACTGACCTTAGTGATGGGTCCAAAGATGGGCATAAGATTTAAGCCAAACTGGAGAAACTGATGACAGTGATGATTCAATGACAAGCACAGGACCTAAGCTAAGCATACATGGAATAAATCTGGTCATGATGTATAATTCTTTTTATATATTATTTGATTTGATTTACTAATATTTTATTGATGATTTTGTATGCATATTCATGAAGATATTGGCCTATAGTTTTCTTTTATTGTAATGTCTTCTGATTTTTGGTATTAGAGTAATGCTAGCCTCACAGAATGAGTTAGGACATATTCCCTCTGCTTCTACTTTCTGGAAGAGACTGTAGAGAAATGATGTAATTGTTTCCTTAAATGTTTGGTAGAATTCACCTATGAACCTATTTAGGCCTGGTACTTTTTATATTAGAAGGTTATTAATTCTTGAGTCAATTTCTTTTATATATACAGGCCTTTTTAGACTTCCTATTTCTCCTTTCTCTCTTCCTTTTTTTAGACTTCCTATTTCTTCTTGAGTGAGCTTTGGCAGATTATGTCTTTCAAGGAATTGGTCCATTTCATGTAGGTTATCAAATTTGTGGGCTTAGAGTTATTCATGTTAAAATGCCTTCTCCCAAATACTTTCACAAGTATTGATTCTGCCTTTTCTCAGAGCACTCTTTTTTTGACAAATATTTTTATAAGGCACAATTTATCAAATATATCATGTACAGCAGGTGACTGACAGAGACAAAAAATTAAATAGCATAGTTTTCCAACCACCACTTGGATCAGAATGAATTAGCTACCCCTAGCTCTTCAAGTTTGAGTTCATTTTATCAGTGAGCATTCTGCTTGTTGTCTTTAAATGAAAGATATTAGTATCATTGTGACAGGAATTAGTTGAAAAAAGAGAGGTGGATCATTGCTGGTTATTTTCTGTTCACTACACATATGTCTCTTCCACTTCTAAAAGAGACTATATAGGAACTGAAGTTACAAAGTAGTGGTCTAGCAAAATTTTCCCTGCTTATTGTAATTTAATTAATTAATTAGTTAATTAATAAGTGAAAGTTAAAAAAAAAACACCTCAGAGAAATACAAAGCTAGACAGGATACCAGGAATATAGGTATAAACTAGGACTATCATAGGCAAATGAGGAAGGAAGGACATACTTTCTATAATTAATGAAATCTTAATAAAAATACCAGCAGGTTTATTAGTGGTACATAACAAACTAATTTAAAAATGTGTATGAAAACGCCAAATTAGGGACACCTGGGTGGCTTAGTCGGCTAAGCGTCTGCCTTTGGCTCAGGTCATGATCCCAGGACCCTGGGATTGAGTCCTGCATCGGGTTCTCTGCTCAGTGGGGAGCCTGCTTCTCCCACTCCCCCTGCTTGTGCTCTCTCTCTCCCTCTCTCTCTGTCAAATACATAAATGATCTTAAAAAAAAAAGTGCCAAAGGAGGAAGCAAGATCCTCTTGAAGAAGAGCAAGAGAGTAAGAGGACTTCTCTACCGAAATCAAAACTTATTGCAAAGTTACAGTAATTAAGATAAGTGATACTGGTACCAAGATAAACCAATGGATAAATGGAATGAAACAGAGTACAAAAATAGAATTGAAGGGTAAAGATATTTTTTCAATAATTCATGCTAAGACATTTGACTAACTATATTTTAAAAATGGTCTAAATATGGAAGATAAAAAAATAAAGCTAAAAAATAGTATATGGTAACATAACATCAACAACTCAGCAGAGAGAAAAAATTTCTTAAAAGAATTCAAATAGCACTAAACATAAAAGAAATGAGGGATAAATTGGACTACGTCAAAATCAAGAACTTCTGTTCATCAAAATTCACATTAAGAGAGTAAAGAGGTAAGCCAGAAAGCTGAAGATTTTTGCAATACAGACAAATCAAGAATTCCTAACAATTAAAAAACAAACAAAAAGCAATCAACACAATAGAAAAAGGGTTACAGGCCTTTAAATAGCATTTGCAAAAAGAAGATAGCCAAATTGTCAATAGTCATATGAAAACTTGCTCAAGCTCATTAGACTTCAGAGAAGTGCTAATTAAAACAACAATGAGATACCATTAGAAACCCATTTAATTGGGTAAATTTGAAAAGACTCTCAATCACCACTATTGATGAGGGTGTGAAGCACTGGAAACCCTTTTTTGCTGCTGGCAGGAATATAAATACGTATCAGTTTGGAAAACCATTTTGGCAGTATCTACTAATGTTGCAGGTAGACATAACCTAAGATGTAATAACTGCATTCCTAGGTATGTTCCCATCAGAAATATGCACATGTGCAACAAGAGACATGCACAGGAGTATTTATAGCAGCATTATCTTTAATTTCCCAAGATGAAAACAACTCAAATGTCCATTAACAATAGACTGGAGAGCTAAAATGTAGTAAATTTTCATTTCCTAAAACGAAATGCTATACAGCACCAAAAATTTTAAAAGCCACAGCTTCTTACAACATAATCAATATCATAAACAACATAGAACAAAAGTAGATAGAAACGAATTGTGTGTGCTTCATATTATTTACATAAAGTAAGTCCAAGAACAGGGCAGGTTATAGAAAGTAACCAGTCAGCATACATGCTTAGGTGGTGAAACTACATTTTTAAAAAGTAACTAAATCAAGTGATTTAATTATATTTGGGGAGTGGCGGAAGCAATTCAATTGGGACACAAAGAGAGCCTCTAGTGGGCTGGCGATGTTTTATCCTTGACCTGATGATGCTTACAGGGATCTTCACTGTGATAACTCGCTGAAGAGTATGTTTTTGTTTTGTGCAATTTTCTGTATTTTTGCTATATTTCAATTTTTTACAAAAAGATAAACTCTACGATAATAGCTCCTCATTCAATCCTCATTCTATTTCATTATTTGGAGTATATCAAGTTCAGCTTTCTTTGCTTGAACTATTTTCAAAGCTTACCATAAAAATACTCAGTCAATTGGGTGGAAGTTTGGGTGAGGATTTCATAAAATTTCAAAGTTAAGACTGAAAGCAACAAATTATTAAACAGTAAATGTGAGGCTGAGAAACATTTTTCCATTCTGAATCACATGTGAACAAGAAAATCATTATATAAGGGTGGGAAACTAGATCAACTCCCCACATCAGAATATTTACTTCTACTTCTACTTCTACTGCCATGAATATTGCAGCAATATTTTCTCCCCCCCCCCCAAAGACTTTATTTACTTGAGAGAGGGAGAGAAGGAGCAGGGAGGAGGAGGGGCAGAGGGAGAGGGAGAAACAGGCTTCCTCCTGAGCAGGGAGCACAATGCAGGGCTCCATCCCGGGACCCTGGGATCATGACCTGAGCGGAAGGCAACCGCTTAACGACTGAACCACCCAGGTGCCCCTGCCGCAATATTTTCTAACTAGAATATCAAAGATCCAGCAGATGATATTCTCTCTCTTCAAAGTGTTTAAAATTGTGGGCCCATTAATTCTGAAATCATATCACAGGAAAATGGTTTGTGCTTAGATTGTTAAACTTAATTAAGAGAGGATTTTTTTGCCACACTTTAATGCTTAAAAGAATATTATCGTCAACTACTTGTAATCACTTGTTAAGTTAGCTTAACTAGCCTTAACAATTTTAACTAGTTAACTTTAGCAACCGAATATGACACATAATTCAACTCCAGGAAAGATTTTATTTATTCTGTGACTGCATTTGAAGATGAAACAGAACATTATTAATTTATTCTCTGGAGAAAGAAAATGCAAGATTTTCTTATAAATTATAAGATTGTATGATATAATTACTGAAAATCAAGATGTGGTGTCTAAAACTCTGTTGACATTATATGCTACTAGTTATCTACAAGTAAAAATATAGAAGAGATATTAAACAACAGGCCCATCATTATTTTTAAATTTTACCCCACTCACAATTATAACCACACAAAAAAGAGAAGAACATTTGTAATCTTTAATAGGAGTTTCTGGAAATGTATAGTTAATAGAATTGGACAAAGTTTCAGTGAAAGAAATGCCCTATTGATTGAAGAGCTCACAGCCTTTGGCAATCTAGGATGTAGAGGTGATCTTAGAATGGACAATCGGTGTGCAGTAGTAGAGGTGAAATGTCAGAAAAACTTTGAGTGGATCATAGGGGAAGAGAGGAAAAAATGAAACAAGATGAAACCAGAGGGGGAGACAAACCAGAAGACACACTTAATCTTAGGAAACAAACTGAGGGTTGCTAGAGGGGAGGAGGGTGAGGGGGTGATGGACGTGGGAGAGGGTATGTGTTGTAATGAGCACTGGGTATTATATAAGACTGACGAATCACAGACCTGTAGCCCGAAACAAATAATACATTATATGTTAATTAATTGAATTTAAATTAAATACAAAACAAAAAACACCAACAAAGAAAAAAAAAGGAAAAAGGAAAAAAAAAACCTGAGTGGAAATAAAGGCAGGGGACACGGTTATTAGTCTCCAAATAGCCCTTCCCCATTCTTTTAGTATAAACCCCAAATTTAGCTAGACATGCATGTGTCGTAGTAAGACTATATTGTGTATCCTCCTTGCAGTTATATGTAGCGATGAGTCAAAATTTTGGTCAATGGGATATAATATTTGCCACTTGTATGCTCTCCACATCTTCCTTCCCTCCCGCTTTTAGGAAAACAGACATGACAGTCAAGCTAAAGAAGCATTTCTAGACCATGAAGTGAAAGCCAGGTGGTAAGGCTGGCAAAACAATAAGATAAAAGGAGTCTGAGTCCCTGCCACTGGAACTGTCATATCAGCTCTGGTCGGCTTGCTCAGACTGTCAGATAAGACAGATAAACTCCATCTTCCAAGCCACTGCCATTTTGTCTCTTTTTCAGCCAGGGAACCTGTCCTAGTTAACACTGCAGATATTAACTCCAAGGAAAATGGAGAGATTTAGAAGAAAAGTAATGACATTATAACATGCTGTGTGACTCAGCTGTCAGCAACTTGTAAAACTGTAAACACAGTACATTGATTTCACCAAAGATGGTGCTTGTAACTCTGCTGGTGGATAGGAAGAAGGGTTGGTGTAGGGGAGGATCTGAGACTTCGATACTCAACTTCCACGGAAAGAAGATAATAGATCATACTTAAAATTGAGTACATAAAGAGATAATAGTGCAGTCCCATCATTAAGGGAAAGAAAAGAGGAAATGCCAAAAAAAAAATGGCTAAACAGTTGAAAATATTTGCCTCTGGGGAGTGGGCTTCAGGAGCCAGGATGGCTGGAGGGGGTGCCTGCCAGTTTTTTATTATTGTTGTTGTATCTTGAAGTACATTTTAACTATGTGCATGTATTACTGTTTTAAAGAAAAACAGTTTAAAAATGAAATGCAGTTAATATAGTGACTGAAACCCAATACTTATAATGCCTGACACCAGCTCTTCCCTGTTTTTACAGGTACAAAGTAGACAGACAGAGGACCTGAAGAAAGAGATGCCAAGAAAACAAGTGGGAAGGTCAGCAAGGATAACTTGGGAAAGGAGACAGTATTCATCTACACCACAGTTTTGCGTGAAGCCTGTCTAGCTGTGTGTGGAGAAACAGAAGATGTCCTCAGAGATGATTTATCTCTTTTATGGCCTCTGGCGCACGTAGATCAAATGAAGTCCTGCAGATAAGCCTGCATTATGTCAGTAAGCCCCCCCAATACTTATACGCAGCTAGGGAGGGAGAACTGTCATTGAAAAGGCGTGGGTGTTAAATAGAACAGATCTGAACTCCAGTCCCTTCTCATTCCCTTATCATCGTAATCACCTTAACCAGGTTATTTCACCGAGCCCCGGTTTCCTTGTAAGTGATGTGGAGATGATATCGTCCTCACTGGACTGATGTGAGAATCAAATATGACAGCAGACACAGCATTGGATTAAGGGCCCAAAGCAGGTGTTGATAAATGGTACTTTCTTCTTGTCCTTCATTGTTTTATTGTTTTCCACTATTTGTAGCAGGCAATTGGTGATTAGTTAGTCCTAAATAAATATCTTTCTGTTGACTGCGTAGGTACATATTATCTTCCTCTCTCATCCCAGTTAATTCTACTCTGAACTTCCAAATGCCTCAAAATTTGAAACAAGGTAGAATCAATTTCTTATAAAGGAACTCACTACCTCTCTGCACCATCCCCTCTATAAAAAGGTATTTTCTCGGTTAGTTTGCCTCATATGGTACACTGCCAAAGTGTAACATATACCTTTGCTGCAAGGCTATGAAACTGAATTGGCTCCGATTAGCACCAAAATACATAAAATGAGTTAGTGAACTGAGACCATAAACAGCAATGTTCTCTCACCTCTCTGCTCTACACAGTTCCTTGCAAATGCAATGATAATGAATAAATCTTAAAGAGACCCACAAACTCAAAAATACTATAGAATTGTATCATTTCAAGGGAATGTCAAAGGGCTTGCTTATTAAATATTCTTGTTTCTTATTCCACATCCTTTTGGATTCTAAAGCTCTTGTTTTCAAAGCTGGACTTCCCTTCCTCCCTAAATAGCTTCACCTACCTAATATTACAAAGAAGAAAACAAAAGCGGGGCTACAATTTCACTTTCATTTGAAACTCAATTACTCAATTAAAGTCAATAAATATTTTTGAAGGCATTTTGGAAGAACTATGGTCAGCAAGGAGGTGGAAAAAAATAGTGAGAAAGGAAGAAATGTTGTTCCTTAAAATAATGTTCCAAAGAGCAAAGAGATAAAAATATCCAAGCAAGTACCACTCACAGCCGATCAAACCCAGTGCCACAATCAGGGGGCATGATCCAAATAGCTCCCAAAAAGAGACAGCATGTAACTGAGGGGGTTCCTGAATCTAGTACCAGCATCAGTCACTTTCAGATAACATCTCATTCAGTTCTCACACCAACTACATGTGAAACGAAAAGTTACAAATTTGATAGAGAATTCAGGTTTACTGTCTTCTAATCCACTGTATTTCAGCATAGTTTCAGAAGTCAATGCTCTTTAAAACAACAAGAATTAAAAAAAAAAAAACTTCCTGAGAATCCTTTTATTATTGCTCAATGGCATCAATTTCCTCGTTAAAATAATACTTATGAAAATCATCTCACCTGGTGGTCCAACTCAGTAGGCGAGCTCCATTATCTCCACAGTTGTATACTTCTTGTCATTTTATTTTCTAAACTTTCATTTACAGGGAATAGTAGATTAACAATTTCTGTCTTCGGTGAATTCCCATTTTCTTATGGAGCGTACCATGCTTTCAATGAACCATACTCTTTTAGAGTTGGCCCAAATCTAAATGAGAGGACCTTCCATGTGCTCATTTTTTAATATCTGGCTTAAAATTATCTGACAAGTGAAGCTAATTTTGTACATCCTGTATGTTAAGTGCTTTAAGGTACCTGAATGAATTATATTTCTAAAAAAAAAAAACCCTTTGCCTTACATTTTCCATAATTAACTAGCATGAGGCTATGGTTAAGTAACAAGACTTAAAAGGATACTGTAAAGTTAATGAGTGGCACAGTTAATTATAGGAGTATAAAAACTGGAATCTGTGGCAACATACTGTAGGTTATAAACTTAATTTAATTTGGTTTTTCTCATTTATGTGCATTTTTCCTTTGAATGTCTACATGAAGGGCATGGGGACCTTCCTGTTACCCTAGTCTATCTGCTATTTTCACCTGTACACTACTAGCTAGCTTCCTGTATTATCAAATTAGCAAGACTTATTTTCAAAAGCAAGACTTACTTTCAATTAGAAACCTAATATTATTTTTTCAATCTTGAAAGTGATATATAGGATATTTGATTAATTAATTCTGAAAAGCAAGATACAGGTAAAATCAACACTAAAGAATGAGGGCAAAATTAAATCATTATTCTGGGGAAGATTTTAAAATTCCATTAGAGGAAAAAAAACTATATGGGCAATGATAAAGTGCAAAGGGTCAATTGTCATAACCAGCAATAGTCCCTGTTCTGAGAGAGAAGAGCACAAGAGGAAATTAACTTAACCAAACGGGAAGAAATCAGAGAGGGAGACGAAACCATGACGGACCTGGACTCCGGGGAAACAAGCTGAGGTTTCAGAGGGGAGGGGGTGAGAGGAGGGGGTAACCCGGTGATGGATATTAAGGAGGGCACGTGTGGTGATGAGCACTGGGTGTTATACACAACTAATGAATCATTGAACACTTTATCAAAAACTGATGATATACTATATGTTGGCTAATTGAGCATAATTTTAAAAAATTAAAAAATTAAAATTAAAAATAAAAAAGCTTAACTATAGCATGAAGAATTTCTGTCAGATTCCTAATATTCAGTCCATAAATGGATATCAACTAGATGCGGTAGAATTCAAAAAATAGGTTACAAACTCAATACTAGGTAATGTTTGAGTCTTTCTACTTGCAATATCATATCTTTTATGATAGTTAAACCACAGGAATTTCTTAATATGGCAATTCTTTCAGAATTGAAAAATCCTTTAAAAACACAACTAGATCTTCCTTTTATGCTCTGCTTAGATTTTAAGGATGATTATTTAAAACAGGAATTGTTTAGCCCCATTCACTTATAGTGTACCAGCTATTGACTAGGAGATAGTGAGGCTGTTACTTCCATCTGAAGTAATAGATGCTGGAAGTGTTCCCCTCAAAGCAGGAGACAGTCCAATTGAAACCATTAGTAGATGCACGGTTGGGGACAAGATATTAATAAATGGGGCCCAGTAAGTTCTGCCTTGGTCTCAAATCTTCCATATGATCAGATGGGGATTGTGGTAAACAGGATTCTAAAACATAACCAATCAGGAGCGGCAGACGTTGAACACAGCTCCGTCCTTGTGCACCTGTGGTCAAGTTCTTAAAAACTTCCCCGCACAATCCTGATGCTTCCTTGTTAGTGTCTCATTATTAAATAGCATCACATGTATTATCTTTGGGGTATTCGTGGTTATAATCGTCTGTGGCACTGATAGCTGTCTACCAAAATCTGCTCTAAATCACAGCATGGTGTAGATTCTGGAGGTATCTGACCAATCAGAGATACATTTCAGATTTGTCCATGTGACTCATTCCCACCGAAAGAATGTAAGAATGGATTGTGTCACCTGCAACCTGGAGCTCTGAAGAGGCAGGTAAAGCTGAGGTAACTAACTCCAAGGCCCAGAGGATGGTGGAATCAAAAGGTGAAAAGAGCCTGAGTTCCCTCAATAACCCCACGGAGGAAAACTGCCTACTAATCAGAAATACCCACACTGGACTCTTGCAGAAATGAGAAGTAAAGAAAACTTGGTGTGTATTAATTGAGACAGCTAGATAAACCCTATAACTCTAAACCCTAAAATAAAGTGAAAGAAAAATACAGATCTCTACATTTTCTTTTAATTCCTAGTTACAGAAATGTCAGATAAATGGTTACAATCTTAAAATAGATGGGATGGCCTCAAAACTGAAAAGTTATAATAATTGAAAGGCATTTCTTTCTCCAAAACATTTAATAAATATTGGCAGTCAGAAATAAAGTAGAAATAAATAAATAAATAAATAAATAAATAAATAAATAAATAAATAAAAGTTTATTTAGGTTGGGATCCCTTGTCGAGATAAATTCTCAAGATGATGGAAACATTCAATCCGGTAACTGAGAAATTGAGATTAAAAACATAGATGGGGGTGAGAGTGTGAGAAAAATACAAAGGACGATTGGTGTTTTTCTAGACCAGACATACTCAAATAAGTTATTCCATCTCAACTTTATCCTCCTTGATATGGTTAATATCTATCCTACTTGTTAAAATATCAAGTCAGATAAAAGATATGACAGCACTTGAAAAATTGTCAAGTACTTTAAAAAGTAAAGCAATATTATTGCTAATAAATTAATCAGAACAGTTCTGTAGACAGAAAGATAATTAAATTGTATTAATTTCATTTACCTTTCAGATTAGATCTGGAAGCTCAAGGAAATTTGTAATTACATATTTTAATATAGGAAATAGAAATCTAGAAGTAAAATAGAGTGAGGATTAAATGGGTGATATATTTAAGAATGGGCTAAATTGACATTTTAACACAAAGAATGTATCTTTTTAGAGAATAAGGATACTGAGACAAATGGATTTTTTCCAATACAGGGAGTAGGTAGTTTTAAAACATAACCACTTAATTGTGTATTTGAAAAAATCTATCTGGGTGCCTGGGTGACTCAGTCAGTTAAGCAGGTCTGCCTTTGGCTCAGGTCGTGATTCCAGAGTCCTGGGATCCAGCCCAGCATCAGCCCAGCATTGAGCTCCCTGCTCAGTGGGGAGCCTGCTTCTCCCTCTCCTGCTCCCCCTGTGTGCTCTCTCTGTCAAGTAAATGAATAAAATCATTAAAAAAAAATCTATCCAATTTGGTGAAATAATTAGATTTAATATTTCTTAAATCATTTATTATTCCACAAAGGAAAACTAATAAATTGGAGATTTGTATTCATTTACAAGTTCAAAGACTATTTTAATTGTTTTGATCTGTTTCTGAGAATTTCTATAGCAACTGTCACCATAGTTTTGAGATTTTCAGATAAAGCTATTAAAATTTTTAGAAAGCTTTCTGTCTGTGAAAATTTTCACTTCGATAAAATTAAAGCATATGGAATATGGGAAGAAAGTGAAAGAAAAAAAGGATTTTTAAAAAAATATTTGCTTAAATGAGCTAATTATCTTGGAAAAGTATTTCTAGATAGTCCAAAAAAAGTGACAAAGGATTGAAATGTATCAAAGAAATGGTTTAGTTATATGTGTTCTTTGAGGCAGTGAGTGCAACTTGACTTTTTTTGGGAAGTCAAGCCCCTAACTCTCTGGACTGATGACTTTGTCTACCTGAGGGTGCGTGAGGCTAATGTTCTGATCTGAACAGGAAGGCATGAAAGGCCTCTGCCTTGGAAGAAATCAACTCAGTGTCTTATTGATTCACCCTGTTCACTGTCATCCATGCCATCCATTCCAGGACTTGGATGGTAGCAGGCTAAGCCATGCCCCATAAAAATATTTCCACCAAGGCTTTCAGAGTCCAGCTTGTGACTCATCTACTTAATTCTACTGTGCTCAAGGCCGACCTGCTGCTTAACCCTACCCAGGCATCTCTATTTCCACCTCACACTATTCACTTGGGCTGCAGGCCCCTGAATCTCTTTGCCAATTCTGCTGCCCACTGCAGCCATATCAACTGTGTTTCTTTTGGGCTTTGTGTTTACTATTCCACCAAGGTTTCCCCCAATTCTGGGGTCATTCCTTCTTGGCCTAGATTAGGTTGTTGCCATCTAATTCCTGGTACTGCTACATATACAAATAGAAATGCAAGAGTCCAGGGTAGAATATCAGACAGTGTTGAATACTGTAGAATGCCAAAATCAAGTTAATCCCTTGCACTTAGGGATGCCTGGGTGGCTCAGTTGTTGGGCATCTCCCTTCAGCTCAGCTCATGATCCCAGAGTCCTGGGATTGAGCCCTGCATAGGGCTCCTTGCTTGGTGGGGAGTCTGCTTCTCCCTCTCCCACTTCCCCTGCTTGTGTTCCCTCTCTCACTGCGTCTCTCTCTGTCAAATAAATAAAATCTTAAAAAAAAAAAAAGAAATATGAAGCAGACAACAAATAACAGTAAAATAATAATCAGTTTTATACTTACTAATTATAAAGATTAAGTTTTAAGAATTTCTTTAAAGTAAAGCACTAATAGAAATGGGATATAAATGTTTCAATTTACTAAAAGAAAACAGAGTAGAAACTTAAGAGCAAAAAAGAAAAATGCAAGAAAGCATGCAAAACAGAAAACATGAACAAGATAACTGAAGGAAGAAATTAAATCTTACTTTCTTGAACCAAAATCCTATATATCATATACCCTTTTTTCCTCAGAATTTTCAATTCTAAGATTTCATTTTAAGGAAGTAGTGATTGATATGTCGATGACAGCTACAAGGTTATTCACTGTAGTTCTGTTTACTAATGCAAAAAATGGAAATAATACAAACAGCCAAAAGAACCAATTAAAAAATTATGATACAGTGATGCAGTGAGATGCTCTCGGCCATTAAAGATATTTATATAAACTATATGAAATGATATGAAAGATTCAGAATATTTTCTTAAGTAATGAAGAACACTGAAAACAATCTCATATTTAAAATACTTGGGGTGCTTGGGTGGCACAGCGGTTGGGTGTCTGCCTTCGGCTCAGGGCGTGATCCCGGCGTTATGGGATCGAGCCCCGCATCAGGCTCCTCTGCTATGAGCCTGCTTCTTCCTCTCCCACTCCCCCTGCTTGTGTTCCCTCTCTCGCTGGCTGTCTCTATCTCTGTCAAATAAATAAATAAAATCTTAAAATACTTATTTTACTTGATAAATAAATATACACATGTGTATATATATACATATAAATTGAAAAGTATATGTCAAAATATAAACAGGTGTGGGGAGGTTTACATAACTGATCCATAATTCCTAATTCCTAATTATTCTGCAAGATACACATTTTTACTTCTGCAATAAAAGAATAAAAATGTATATGCAATCTCAGATTAAAGAAAATTTTAAAAACCTATTTACAAGAGATATACCTAAAGAAAATGAATAACGAATAATGATTTACACTGTATCTTAACGAACTGAAATTTAAATAAAAACTTGGGGAAAAAAAGAAAATGAAAGAACAGTTTAAAAGTACAAAGATGAGGAAGAGTATTGAGATAAATTAAAACAAAAAAGTAATCAGAGATAAAAGCAACACTTGCACAAAAAAAGTCAAATGACTGTAAGAAATAAAACACAACATTCATAATGATTTCCCTGGGAGATTCATTATAAGTAATGTAAAAAATGTTCATAGCATGTTTTCATATTTAAACATAAATTTGTTGTCTTTATAATCAGAAAAAAATATTTAAAACAAAATATGCACCAGTTATAGAAACCCATCATTTTATGTTATCATTAAGATTGGAAGAAATAATCAATGAAAAAGCACCCCCAAATTAAGCTTTTCTTGTTTTTTTTTTTTTAATGAATTCAGTAGTATTCCTATTCACAATCTAGAAACACAGAATAATCTTTTAACAACGACAACAAAATCAATCACATGAATTTTCTTTTTCTAAAATTTCTGAGCTTGTCCTAAGATTCAGCCCTTGGAAATAAATTTTTTTAATGTGGGACTGATATTCTGTGTTTGCGTGTACGCATGGCTGTGCTTACTTTCCTTGCAGCTGAAGGGCTACAATTTATTAATGTCCAATGACATCACCAGCATTGGCCTTGGGAACAAAAGGGTAAAGACAGTGCTATCTATCAACCTTTTAATTCGCTAAAATCCCTTAATGAGGACTAATAACCCTTAATATTCATTTGCTTGATAAACAAGCCTTTTTATATGAATGGAAGGTCAACACAGCCTGAGGCTGTTTTCATGCTGTTCTGCTAGATTTAAATGGCTGTAGGAGTTCAGTTGCTATAAATACACCCACCAAATGCCCACCCATATATTTAAGCATGGACTTCATAAACAAAGGAAATCATTGAACATGACATGTTAGTCAACACCTATCTTCCTGAGCCTGGATCAATCTTTGCGGTCTGGCACTTGAAAGCCTAAATTCTGGAGCTATGTTGACCATATTGACAGCATAATGGGCCATAGAACCACCACCAGATGGGGTCATCAGTAAGACTTGTAGCTTCAATGGTATAACTGGGGGCAGTTCTCAGTATCTGTGTGCCTGCTCAGTCTTTTTCTACCTCTGCTACGTTTGTCCAATCTTCATGCTTTGGCTTTTGCTTGTTTCCTGATAGGTCCCCCATTCTCTTTCTTCAGAGTCCTGACCCACTTGGCCAGGACTTTGATATGTATGTATTGTAAGCTACTTCCATCACCAGGTACTAATCATGATGCTGACAGAATCTGGCCCCACAAAGTGGAGACAGCCAAGCCCAATAAATGTAACGCACTGAAATGTTTGACTATGGCCTCAACCTGGACATTAGAGAGGTCAGGAGTATAGGTTCTAGAATCAGACTATTAGGTCCCAGTCCTATCTCAGTTGCTTACTAACTGTGTAAAAAGGAATGCGCCATTTAACTTCTCTAAGTTTTGTCTCCTTCTGAGAAAATATCTCCAGGGGGGTTATTTTGGAAATTAAATGAGATCTCTTGTAAAGAACCAGGCATATGGCGGGCACTTTGTATGTCTAGGAACAGTATCCATGGATAGTGAAAAATATAAGGCCTTCAAGAGCAAGAAAAATGACAAGAGCCCACAGGCCCCTCTGGCCAAGAAGGAAGTCTCAGAATAGATGATTGCATAGAGATAATTGGGTATAGGAGCACAGTTCAAGAACTAACTGCTGGGATTATGATTCAGGGTTAAATCTTTGTCATAGAAAATATAAAAACTAAAGCCTAGATATTTAGGCATAAGGTCAGTGCCAAGAAAAAACAAGACTACCTTAATGTAAACTTACTTGAAAAACTAAGATAAACCTGAAATTTCACCCAACGAAAAAAGACCATTGATTCTAGAGTACTGGATGGGGATGAGAATGTAGATGTAGGTAAAAACACTAATGCTCTGGGATTTGGAAGCAGGCTCTATTGGAAGTCAGAAGGTCATTGCAAGCACCTTTACTCTTGAGCCATATAAATCCATTCTAAGGGCTGCTGACCCACCAATCTCCCTAAAGTGCAGCTATGATCATCAGCCAAGTTGTCTCTCAAAGCCCTTGAATGTATTACAGAATTACATGCAATCCTTTCAGCATAACCTCACGGTATAACCCAACTTTCCTTTGCAGACTTTATTCCAGTATATTCCTGCCTGTACTCAGTGCTCCAACAAAACAGACTGAAACATGCTGTACATTTCCTGCCCCCAGGTTTTTGCTGTTACAATTTCTTCTTCCTGAAAACCCCTTGTACTTTGTATATCTGTTGCAACTCTACCCATCCTTCAAGGCCTGCCTCAAATGCAATCTCATTGTATGATCTGCAACTTGAATTGGGTAGAACACATGGGTCTAGAAAACAAGGGAAAAGATTTGTGTTGTCCTACTTACTATCATTGCCAGTGACACTGGAAAACTTGTGCTTCTCATCCTCATAACTTTAGGTTCTGGACACCTGGGTGGATCAGTGGGTTAAGCGTCTGCCTTCGGCTCAGGTCATGATACCAGAGTCCCAGGATCAAGTCTTGCATCTCTTGCATCGGGCTTCCTGCTCAGGGGAGAGTCTGCATCTCCCTTTGACCCTCCCCCCTCTCATGCTCTCTCTCTCTCTCCGATAAATAAATAAAATCTTAAAAAAAAAAAAAAAAAAAAGCAAAACAAAGCTTTAGGTTCTGAGGGTTTAGAAGTCTTAATTCCCAAGGAGTAACACTTCTACCAGGGGACACAATAAAGCCCCACTGAACCATTTAAAAGTTTGATTTTACAGAGATATAATTTACATACCATAACATTTAACCTTTTCAATGTACAATTCCATAAGTTTTGTCAGATGCATATAATCAAGGTACCACCACCAAATCAAGATATAGAATAATTCTATTATTCCAAAATATTTCCTTAATGTAACACAGTATGTTAGCTAACTGGAATTAAAATTAAAATTTAAAAAGAAAAACAAATTTCCTCATGCTGCTTTGCAATCAACTCTTACCTAGTCCTCAATGCCTAGCAACGATTGATATGTTTTCTGTCCTTATAGCTCTGCCTTTTCCAGAATGGAATCATACAGTATGTAACATTTTGAGTCGGGCTTCTGTCACTTAGTATAATTCATGTTGTTGCATATAACAGTAGTTTGTTCCTTTTTATTGCTTAGTAGTATTCCATTGGATGAATGTACCACAGTTTATTAATTACTCAATTGAAGGACATTTGCATAGTTTCCATTTTTTTACTATTATGAATAAAGCTGCTACAAATATTCACATACAAGTTTTTGTGTACTGATGTATGCACATAAGTTTTCACTTCTCTTAAGCAAATACACAGGAGAAGGATTATTGAATCATATGGTAAGTGTATGTTGACCTCAACAAAAAACTTCCAAACTCTTTTTGAAAGCAGCTGTTCCATATGCTTACCTGCAACATTTGAGACTTCTGGATATTCTGGGTCCTTACCAGTTCTTGGTATAGGTATGCTTTTTTATTGTCCTTTTTTTTCTCTTTTTTTTCCTTCCAATTTTAGACATTCTAATAGGTCATTATGGCTTTAATTTGCTTTTCCCTAATGACTGATAATACTGGCCATCTTTTCATGTACTTAATTTTCATCTGTTTATCTCCTTTGGCCAAGGATCTCTTCAATTATTTTGCCTTGTATTTTTTTTTTCTTATTGAGTTTTGAGAGTTCTTTATATATCCTAGACTACAAGTCCTATACCAGATATGTGTTTTGCAAATATTTCCTTCCCATCTGTGGCCTGACCTGTCTTTTCATTTTCTTAACAATGTCTTTTGAAGAGCAGAAGATTCTAATTTTGATAGTCTAATTTATAATTTTTCTGTGGATCATGCTTTTGGTATCATATCTAAGTAATCTTTGCACCAAAGGTCACAAAGACTTTCTCCCATATATTCTTCTAGAAGTTTAGGTTTTACATGCAGAGCTATGATTCATACAGAATTAATTTTTGTATATGGTGCATGGGATGGGTTGAAGTTCATTTTCTTTTTTTTTGCATGTGGATACCTAATTTTTCCAGTATCACTCATTGAAAAGACTACCTTTCTCCAGTGAATTTTTTGTAACTTTGTTAAAATCACTTGATTATATATGTATAAACCTATTTCTAAAGTTCCCAATCTTTTCCATTCATCTATATATCTATCCTTTTTCTAGTACCACACTCTCTGGATTACTGTAGTTTTATATTTTATACTAAGTCTTGAAACTAGATAGTGCGAGTCCTCACCTTTGCCCTTCTTTTAAAAATATTTCAGCTATTTTAGTTCCCTCACCTTTCCAAATTTCAAAATCAACTTGATGATTCCTCTAAAAAAAAAATCACTCATATTGAGATTGTATTGAATTTACTCTGATTCTTAAAGTAGTTTGGAGAGGGTCCTGTTGAATATTGACCTATAAATTCCACCTGTCACTCTAGGCTCTTCATGTCAAAATACTAGTAGACAAGGGAAGAAGTTACAGTGCTGAGAGTAGAGTTGACTCTGATTGTCATGAGGAGGTAAGGATGCTGCAGCTCAATGGGGACAGAAAATAATACATTTGCAATTTGATGCTGACTTGGGCATTTTTGGTATTTTCTTACCCAATGTCAATGGTAAATTGGCAAGTGTGATGGTGGACCTTAGCGTGAGAGGAGCTCAGACCTCTCAGGGATTTGGATCAGCTCACTAGGCATGCCATCAAAACCAGTAGAGGTTCCAGCCAAGGGTGAATGTAATCTAGAACGAGTACAAGCTGATAGAGTATTAGTTGCAGTAGGAGCAGGACTGAGGCTGGTCATACTAAATTTCTTCTTTTGTGTTTCCCCAGGAAAAGAAACCAACCACAATCCCGGAAGAGCTGTTCTTAGATGAGGAGAGTTACTATATAAAGCAAGTGAATGTGGGTGGAACCAGCACTTAGATAACCTGTCAGGCCCCAGGCACTCATTTCCCCTGCGGCCAGGAGTGTTGGCTGTTACTAGCACGTAGCTGAGTCTCTGAGCATGGCTCAGATGGCAGACTAAACTAGGCTACACTTCTATCCAGGAAAAGTTTGCATCCAGTGACTGGGCCCTACATCCTTCCATAATTTGGGGCCATGTCCAAGGTTCCCCATAGAGTTATCTGAGGCCTCCCTATATTGCAATTACATGCTGTTCATCTTCTCCCTTTGCCCACCTTTCTTCCAATTTCTTACAAGGTTATTTCCAACAGTATTTTCCAGTTAACCTTCCTACCACCCCCAGAATGTAAAACTGCTCAGACTCTGGATGCTGGGTAATCTGTCCTATGACACACCTGCGTGTAATCCATTTCTAGAGCTCCTCTTTGAGTAAGTGTGAGGTGCAGTCTAGGCCAATGTGGTCTTCGAGGCTTTCTCCACTGTTTGTGATGTGTGCTCCTGCTTGGGAACCACTGGGATTATGGATTGAGTTTTAGTAGTGTTTTGATCCAATTCTGGTAGTAAGTTTTTAAGATAAAAAAAAAAGATATGTATGCCTATTAAAGCTTAGAGTATATGAGTAAAGACTCTTGCCATATTGAGATCAAATAATAATGAAATGTGAATTGACCTTTTCAGGAGAAATAGAAATATAAAGGCAAACCACCATGGCATTATTTATTGGAAGACTGTGCTGATGGTCTGTTGAATTAAACCCACAATGCCTGCTGACTGGCCATTTGGAATATAATAGGAAGTGAGTCACCCAGAGAGGTCAACCATATCAGACCTCCTCTAGTCCAGCTACATTTCTGGTTCCTGCCAGTTAATAAAAATAATCTTGTTTTGCTAGAAGTATTTAATTCCAAGTATCTGATAACATCCAAAATAATAGTAAAAATTTAAGTTCTTTTTAGGAAGGTATTTTTTAGATGGTATGGACTCTGTCACCAGCATATTTTTCTCATTACACAATTGACTTTGTGCGTGATCTTGGGGGAAAAAAATGTACATCCCTAGGCTTCGTTCCTTTTCTTTTTTTTTTAAATTTGAGATAGCTAATCTTTAGGTTTCTTCTGACTCTAAAAGATGTTGATTCTATGATGTGCTACTCCAAAAAAGAATACTAAGTATAAAAGAGATCTGACATTCAACATAAAAAGATATAGAAAAGGTTGGTGAAAGGAAAATTGTATATATCACACATCCATTCACAAGATAAATTTTTAATCTCTATTTTGAATTAGAGGGAATGTTAGAAAGCTCGTCCTCAGATGAGTTTATTTTAAACATGAGTGATCTGAAGTTAGACCAACATTTAGTAAGTTGAACATCTCATGCACTCGAACATTTGTTATTTCCTTTAGCTGTGCAATGAAGAATTGTATAAAGCATTCCAGAGACATCATCCCAAGAGACACTAATTTATCTTTTCTAATCCCTAAAAATTCCCTCTAATGGTAAGGCTGTGGGAATTACTCTGTTGTTCTAAGGGGGAAAAAAGGAAAGTTTAAGGAAAAATGTACTTCCTTACTAGTAAAACCAGATTTCCTTTCATCTACTTCAAGCTATTTTTAGTTCTCAAAATGTCACTGAAACTATCAGATATCCAGACCCCTAGACCTGCAGTGCTTCAGACAGCCACTGTGGTGCACTGGAAGTGGGGAAGAGCTTTTAACTGCTTTATATACTATTAATATGCTACACCTCTGAACATGATTTCTTTGGAAGACAGGGTCCTGCTGCTTTAGCAAGTCAGGAGAACATCTATCTAAAATCCAAAGGCTTGACAAGACACTCGTTATACTCCTTTAAAGCAGGGAGCTTAATGGGAAGAGCAGAGTCCCCTAAAATTTTCATGGAAACTGAATGGCATTGAAAATTGCAGGGCTATTTCTTTGTCCTCTGGTAAAGTCCTGCATGAGTATTTACCTACTGCAAGACATATTATTTTATAGTAACTTAATCTTTTTTTAAGATTTATTTATTTATTTTAGAGAAAGAGCAAGAGAGGACAGAAGGAGAGGGAGAGAGAAACTTTAGCAGACTCTGCGCTGAGCACAGAGCCCAATGCAGGGTTCCATCTCATGACCCCAAGATCATGACCCAAGCCGAAATCAAGAGTCAGACACTCAACTGACCGTGCCATCCAAGAGCTCCTAACTTGACCTTCTTTTTATTTCTCCATTCTTAGCATTAGATTTATTTTTTAATTATGTATATAGGTAGGTTGTGTGGTATCTGAATTTTATTTCAGTTTAGTAAAGCAGGTATTCCAAAATAATATTTATAGAAAGGTTGAGAAGCACTAATTAAAATCATTATAGGAGTTGCGTGTCATTGGTGTGTGGTTAACAGAGGCAGTCTGTTCTCTGGCACCATCAGCACTTCAAACCCATATAGAGGTTTGAGTTCTAGAAGATGAAGAGTTGACAAGACCTCGTCTAGCAGAAAACACTATTCAATGGGGGAATCCTTGAGGTTCCATATATCGGAATCAATCCTTACCCAGAAAACAGTAATGATCAGCCTCCCTGTACCAAGAGAACAGTCTCCTTAAGTCAGGCAGAGGACAGTAAGAGCTGGACACCTTTTAGCAGCATTCACGGTGTCAATACGTTTTTTTAAAAATGGATACACCATGTTCTTACTTAGACATCAGAGACTAGAATGGTTAAATTTAGAAATGGTTAACAACTTTCAGTGAAGATGTAATGTCTCTTCTGTCTGTTCCATTTTCTTTTCAGCCAAGAACAAGCTGGCTGGTCTCAGCTAGGCTTACTCTTCATCCACTTCGAGTTCTGACTGAAACCATAACATCACAGTGCATAAATCTAATTACTGGTATTAGTTGGTGAATTCAAACTAGGCTTGATTATTTTTAGACTAATTTTAAAATGGCACTTTAACATAAAATAGTAAAACTTCACATATTCTTATTAATTTGATTTTCTCACTTTGTGCCAGGAACCCCAGCCAAGAAGCCAACAGGAAGGCAAATCAAAATATTTCATGCAGCTACACTGCATTCCAAGATTACCTACTCCATGCCAAAACCTATTGCCCATTCTTACCTACCACATCCCCCAGGGGAAGCACTTCAACTAACATGATCATTTGTTTTAGGTTTGCTTCCAAATTAAAAAGGCATTTAGTTTCCCCTGTAAAGTAACTATTGCCAAACAACCTGAATCATTATTTACAGCTGGCTCTTCATTTCTAAATACCCATGAAGAAGAAAAAGATAGAAAATCATAGAATCAAAGACGCTTGCTTGACATGAAACACCTTCCAGCAAGTGCATAATTTAAGCCTTTTTATTTAATGAGTTAACTGCAAGCTAGTTATAAATTGAAGTCTTTGTCTCTCAATCTCTCTCTCGCCTCCCTCCTCCCCTTCACACACACACACACACACACACACACACACACAGAGTGCATCTTTGTATTAATTATTTTTACTAATGAAGAACTAGTTCACCAAACACAGTTCTGGAATTGGACTGCCAATACCAGAAATATCCCTTCAACTGTCTTCCTATTCCCACTTCACAGGCATCTCGTTTGGGTTAAGCTAAGACTTGGGAGAGGTTCTTATACTATGAGGGCAAACTAGAACTGACCAAGGTGGCCAGTTCTCTCCCCCCAATCATGATATATTTTAGGACTCCAGTTACTGTCAGACTATCAGGTATGCTCTGACATATACCCACAGCCCAAAGGTAAGCCTCACACTCTTCACAGCCATTCACAAGAGTTAGAAAATCCAAGTATCATTTAATTTTTAGTAAATTCTCGTGAACAAATCTCTTCTCAGAATCCAAAGGGAATAATCCTGAACAGCCCCAAAGCTATACATTTATGTGGAGAGGCTGCTGGGCTGATGAAGTTTTTATTTAATTCTATACACAATGTACGTAATTACATTGTCGCATCAGGTTGCATGCATAAAAATCCTACTTTCCTACAGTGTTCCTCAGTTTATGCCAGAATTGACTGTAATTACATGGTGCTTTAAACAATCTAAAGCACATGTTTATGTTAGCATCAGTTTTTCTAAACTCTGTAAGGTGTCTTAATGAGCCATGGATCTGAAGTCAATATCCTTTCCTAGCACAGGCATTATACTCCTGTTACGATAGAAAGAAGAGATTATACTCCTGTTAGCGGGAACTGATTCCACTTAACTTGAGGATGCCAGGACTGAGTGTCTTAAACATGGAATAGTCTACTGAACCAGACCAGACTTTATGAATTCTAAGTGCAATTTAATACTGAGATAAAAGGCATTGCAAGCAAGTGTGGCCGTTTCTCCTCCTCTGCTATGGATGCTAATTAATTAGCTGCCCTTGACTAACTGGGTAAAGCTGAAGAGAAAAGAGATTGAATAGGCAGGAAAGGTCAGGTGTCTAACGCTTTAAATGAAAGAGTACATTTAAAAGTGTCATTAGTTTGGGCATTAAAGCAAACATGTGGATAATAGAAGTCAAAAAGAGAAAAAAAAATAAAAGAGAAAGAAGAAAAGAAAAAATGAAAGGCTTTTCAAGGAGGTGGATGTCTGCATAAGCCAAGGAAATGAAAGCTGTTAATGATAAGGAAAAAGAAAAAAAAACACAATAGGGGAAGATTTATAGCAGAAGGCAAAGACAGTCGATTTGTTCTAATGTCATTTTTAATCTGCCTTGAAATTTCTTAAAATTTAACATAACAAATTGTATTGTATGGCATTTTAGTGCTCCATGTACATTCGATCTTAATAAATATGGCTGGCAGATATTGCTGTCTATGCTGTACAATATTTCATCATGTATAATTATCCCAAATCCATGCAGAAACAACTCAAAAGTTCAGCCATAAAGAGCACGATTTTTTCTGCCCAATGTGCAATTTAGTCTTAATGTATACCTTCGGGAGGTTTCGTATCCTCCATTGTTCTAGTGCTCTGTGTGTTTTAGCCTCATCCTTGAAGCAATATCTCTAGTAAAATTATTTCATCTGCTTCTGACATTTGAAAACAAATGTTCTAATGATGTGGAAAATGATTTTACAAGAAGTTAATTTATTCTATCAATTTCTACAACTTTTCTAGTTTTTTGACACATTTTTCCCCCAGAGAGAATATTTAATGGAATTCCTTGACAGGAGTCTCTCTCTTTTTCCCTCTCTCCCTCCCTCTCTCTCTCTCTTCCTTGTGGTTATAAAACAATACTTACTCAATTTAACCTTAATAAGGATTGTTTTAAAAAAAAGACAATAAACAAAAGCAACATCTTAAAAATCTATAGTATTATTGTATCCTTTTTTGAAGTTTCTATTATTGATGTCAATAAAATAATAAACACTAGAAAAGGAAAAATATTTCTACAATACATGTCAAATATAATAATGATCTTTAAAAATTATTAAACTATGTCACTGATAAAATAACTGTAATAGTCTATATTTCATTAAAATATCATCACTACAGGCGGCTGGGTAGCTTAGTCGGTTAGGCGTCCAACTCTTGATTTTGGCTCAGGTCACGATCTCAGAGCTGAGATTAAGATTCTCTTCTCCCTCCACCCCTAGTGCCTCTCTCTCTCAAAAAAAAAAAAAAGAGAAAAAAAGAAAGAAAGAAAAACACGTCATCACTAATTCACCCATAATAATTTCTACCTAAGACAGAGTCACTTTCATTCAAACACATGAATGAGATGGCCTGCAGAGCAAGCTCATAGGAAAAACTTGAGAAGCCAGATAATTGGGTTATTACACAGATACTTTCCTGTACATCACTGTTATAGAATAACTTCCTCATCTAACTAATCAGGATTCATGGAAAGATGAAAACTTTGCGGGGCACCTGGGTGGCTCAGTCGATTAAGCTGCTGCCTCTCCCTCTCCCTCTGCCTCTTCCCCTGCTTGTGCTCTCTCTCTCTCTCTGTCAAATAAATAAATAAAATCTTAAAAAAAAAAAAAAGAAAAGAAAACTTTGCAATAATTTACAGGATAAAATCAGCAATTTATTTTATTGGATAAAATAAAGTTAAAATTACATTAACTAAGATAAATAATGCAGCTTAATAAAATGAATACTAATTTTATATTATAAGAGATCAACAGATTCAGTATTTTAAATTATCTTAATGTACAAAGGTGTACAAATTATTTTCATCTACTCTACCACAACTTCATTCAGACAAAATAATCAACTAGCCTTATCATGGAATCACTATTATGTAGGCAAAAAACAAGACCTGGAAGATGAAGTAAACTCTTAACATACAGAAATGGCATACGAACACATACTGAAATATTGCCTTCTTGCAATGCATAAAAACTAAGGAAGTACAAGTTGATGATAATTTAATGGTATGGTAATTTTTAGTTGGAAAGAAAATAATTACACTTACAAGGTTGCCTCATAATTTTGTGTACATGTTTAATATTTACTGTTTGTTAGAACAAAACGTATTGCCTTGCTTCTATATGAAGTCTACCTTCATAAGCACCAATTTTTCTGTATATTTATCCAATACAATATTGATTTTTTCCTCCCAATAGCACCTAGTACTTTTCGTGCAAAAAAATGGCAATAAATAGTTGTTAGATGAATTAAATTGTATGCATAGATATCTCTGTTAAGAAAATGTCAATAACCTGTATTTCCTAGAGCTGTTCCCATCTTCCTAGTTTCATAATCAGTGAAGAGACGTCAAACTCTAGCTGTTCACCAATCCAAGGTAGAAGTTTCAAGATAAACTCAGGTTTATCAACATTCAATTAATAGCTCATTACTCAATATGTCTACTTTTCTCAGGGACAAAAGGTAGCGTGACTATCAATTCTTTTTGGGTTGTCCTTATGTTTTTATTGAAATTATTTTGAAGCTGATTCAAGATAAAAAATTTAATTTTGTACTTTTATGATTATTATTGAGATATTTGCAGAGGTCTTGAATGAAAACACCAAAAAGTTAACAATGAATTTGTGCATTAAGTATGAGAATAATTTTTCTATAAGATTGAATCCAGAGCATTGGAGATCGGGATATCTTTTTTTCCTAAGATTTTATTTATTTGTTTGACAGAGACAGACAGAGAGAGAAAGACAGCATGAGAGGGAACACAATAGAGGCAGTGGGAAAGGGAGAAGCAGGCTTCCCGCTGAGTAGGGAGTCCGATGGAGGGCTCCATCCCAGGACCCTGGGATCATGACCTGAGCCAAAGGCAGACGCTTAACAACTGAGCCACCCAGGCGCCCCTGAGATCGGGATATCTTGAGGTTCAGCATAGCATAACCCAAATAAATAACTTCTTACTAATTTATCATTAATGTGCCACATCTGATTAAATAAAACATAGGTAACTTCTATAAAAATAGTGATGGCACACTCACTGATAATCTTTGGCTTCCATGTAAGGTCCCATACCTAATATTAAGGCAGTTACTATAGTTCTAACATTTATTGAATATCTTTAGAATAACCATGTTGATGTTTCCCTTCAGTCCTAACACAGCTAGCTGTGACCCTTCCTGTGTGCAGAAGAGAGAGATTCTTTAGGAGGGAAGTTACATGCTGTTGTGTAAAACAAAAATGTGTGCAACAAGGAAAATACCCAATCCCATGGATTTCCTTTATGCAGCCAAATCCTCCATCTGCACTGGGCAGGGGTTGAGGTTGGGTGCGGACAGGTCAGTTTCACTGGTGGCATACTCTGGAGCACAAGGTAGAACAAAAAAAGGACTCTCCACATCCCCCACTTTAATGTGTCTACTTCGGTGTCTTCTATTTGATATTTGAAGCCTGGAGTGATATCTATCAGGAAGCACCAGGTAATGATCGGTATTTAAGCATGTTGGATGGTGATGGTTTTTGCAGCATTACTATCTGTGACTGCTGAGAATAACTTGATATTATATATATATACACCATATGGTGTATATATATGGTAATATATATAAATATAAATATAATATATGTAATATATAAATATATGTAAATATAAACATTATATATGTAATATGTTATATATATATATATATATATTTCCCTGTCCTTATGTTTTGTGCCATTTCACGGCTATGAGAATTTTAAGATCATTTAAAGGTCATTAGAAGCACTTTTCAGCAGATGAGTTAGAGACAAATTGGAAATTAAAAAGCCAATATAAAAAAGGAATCTTGGGACACCTGGGTGGCTCAGTCGGTGAAGCACCTGCCTTCGGCTCAGGTCATGATCCCAGGGTCCTGGGATCCAGCTCCACATTGGGCTTCCTGCTCAGTGGGGAACCTACTTCTCCCACTCCCTCTGCCCGCTGCTCCCCCCTGCTTGTGCTCTCTCTCTTTCTATGTCAAATAAATAAAATCTTTAAAAAAATATAAAAAAAGGAATAAGAAATGACATGTGCTGCTTTAAATGTTTTATTTTAACTGAAAATACACACACACACACACACACACACACACTTGTCAATCCTCTGAGCTTAAAACGAGGCCTTTTCTTTGAGTACATCTATGTGAATTGGTGACCACAGTTTTTCTTAAATACAATGCAACCCAGATGCATCATTTCAGCTTGGATGTCTCCAAAGTGAAGTCTTCAATAACGGGTTAAACTGGAAGGCTTGGAGTGCTCAAATCCTACACATTCCAATGAAAGGACATGTTCTTAACTGGCTCCTGGGAGGTAACTTCTAAGCTCTTAGAGTATCCTACATGATAAGACTGTCTTTGTACACCTGGGGCTTTGGGCCATGGCATATAGGTTATGCTAACAAACCAGCAAATTTCAATATAATTCATTAAGTATTACAACAGGTATAAACATAGGGTGATTTTAAAAAGGGAGTACTAAAACCAATCTGTGCTGGGGAAAGGGAAGGAAATTCGGAAAAGCTTTAATGAGGAATCGGCGCTTGAGTTGAGTCAGAAAAAATGAGTATATGTTTACCAGGTATCAACAGCGTTGACGAGCATACTAGGCAAACACAGAGGCAAAAGAGAGCATGGTGTATTTCAGGACTAGATGTTATTTGGGGAGGCTAAAGCATACGGTATTTTATGGAAATGGAGTGGCAGTAAATAAATCAGGGAAGGTATAACTTGGATTTGTCCATTGCGAAACTCCTTCAATTTGTATACATAAATAAAACTTCCTTTGGGACCTTTGTGGTTAGCACGCTTGCAAATAGGGCATTTGCTGCCATCCAACAAGGCTTCCCAGTGGATAGGTATACCAAGATTTCATGGGGGTTTTGTGAAATAACACACAATGAAACATTCCTAGAAGGAAATCTGAAACTTCATGAAAGGCTTTGCCAAAAAAGATTGCACATATATAATCCTTCATGGGAAACCAAGATATTAACACCAGAAAGTTTTGTGTAACTTATCCAAGAGAATATGATTGGGTGTTGCAGAGCTATGAGTATGGTAATGTTTTCAGAGTGGAGATCAGTATAAGTAAACAATGTGAAGTCTACTATAAAAATGCCTTTCCTTCTACCCCTGTACTTACTTAGGCAAGAGAGAACTCCACTACCAGTAATTCCCAAATAGCTCAACAGCCACAAAACTGAGAAAGACCTGAGAATTTAGAAGAGTGGTAGAAAGGGAGTTAGAAATTTAGAAATAAAAAAGCCAGTCATTTAATTATGACTTTGTATATGCCATTAATACTTGATTGCATTTTTCTGAGTGTTCAGTGGCATTATTTTTGAAAAGTTACCTTGAAATTTAGCAAGACATTTCAGCTTAAAATAAAAAGCCCAAATATCTTTAATTAAATATACCTTGGTCATATTAATCCTACATGAGAAAAACGACAATTCCCCATTACTAATTATTTGACAAAATTTAATTGGACTAAATTGGCATAAGACTACAAAAAAAGTTAGCCAGAGTGATAGTCCAAACCTCAAAAGGTCCATTTGAATGCTACATGCGAGTTATATATTAATAAAAGTGAATTAAAGAACGTGTGTGTGACTTAGAACATTTCTAAAATTTAAAAACATATGTGTGACTTTGAACATTTCTAAAATTCAGTATATTTTAAACTGCTGCCCAAAAGGTAGCTATTTATTTTCTTTGACATTATTCCCCAAGTCAGACTTAAGTATGTCTTCCATAATTTCTGAAAAGCATAACAGTCAGTGATGTATCAAAGGAACGCTGTGGGTTCAGATATGCTGTTCCCAATTTTACAAGCCACAGCAATATGCCTTAATAAGCAGAAGCTGACTTCTGCCAACACAGTCCTATACTTGCCTGAGACAGGGAAATATATAGTACTTTACAAGAAGAACATTTGAATATTTACCATTTTATAGATCTTTCCTGACTTCAGAGAAGAGGGGGGAAAAAGCCAATTTCACTTCAGAAAAATCCTTCATTGGGGAGACATTTTTAGTAAATAATATTTCAAAGACTGTTCAAGGGTGAAAAAATGTTTTATAAACAATAAATATTTCAGTGACTTCCATGGTGAAAATTTCATAGCATGGCTTTTTGATATGGTCTACTTTCATACCACTGAAATTCCACTATCTGCAACCATTTTAAAAATACAAATGATCAAGAGTTTCCCTACCAAGCTAAAGTTGTCTTTAAACTCCCACATCAGTTATACTTTCTCTAGAATCAAATAGGTTTCTATGTGCAAATTTATCCATAGCATTAAAGATATTTACCAAACAACTGACTTAAATAGGTGAGTCTACAAAAAGTATGCATTGCTACATAATAACAAAAAATTAACTGCATAGAATATATGAGCCATAAATAGATATTTGATTTTAAATACTGGATTATTGAAGTTAATGACAAAGTACAAGGCACAGGTTTACAAGTTCCAGAAGGCATATTTTCAACATTGGGTATAAATGAACCCCTAAATTGTTGGTCAGATTTTCCAAACTCTAGAATCAAGTTGGAATTGAGACTTAGAATGCTTCCAACACACTAAGACTGTGGTTTCTACTCCTTCGATAGCCCATTAGCATTTGTGAAATTCTCTAGAATGCTAGAGTTTATATGTTTAAAAACATGTTGTAAGTGAAGATACCAGTTCTCAATTAACAGAAAGTGAAAATTAAGACAATCTTGGGGAGCAAATGACAAAGTCACCAACCACAGGTTAAGATCCCTGAGTAGGGAGAAATTCTGATGACCTTGGTTGCCAGCTTGAATAAGCAATATATAGTTGTATCTTGGGTCAAAGTTCAAGAAATAAAGTTCAAATTGAAAGCCAGACTGAGTCTAGTTGGCTCTCTGTGTGAGCTGCTCTGATACTCAGTGGTCAGGATTCACAATGAAGGCTGGAATACAGGTGAGGTAAAAAAATCACAGGGACACTTTGAGTAATAAAACACAGACCAACAATGTCATCACACCATTTTCATGCAAAGGGAATGTCAGTGATGTCCAAACTACTGTTCGCCTTTGATAATTCTGATCAGCCACTCTGAACTTCAGTGTAGATCTGATGTGTTTTAAAGTGTAGAACATGCCCAAAAAACAACTTCAGTTATAAATGATAATTTTTATTTTTGGGTTTCATATGCAATTTAAAATTTGGGATGGGTTAGCCCGGTGATGGGTGTTAAGGAGGGCACATATTACAATGAGCACTGGGTGTTATACGCAAACAATGGAATCATGGAACACTACATCAAAAACTAATGAAGTACTGTATGGTGACTAACATAACACAATAAAAATAAAAAATAAAAAAATAAAATTTGGAAAAATAAACCTTTGTTAAGAGAAAAAAACTCCAACAGAAAGAAGATTATGTGTCTTCTTTATTTCTACTCTCTAGAAGTTAGACAGCAGGTCATCCAAACCAAAAATTGAAGAGTAGTATATATCTATTTTTTAGGAGATAAGGGATGATGACCAAGTCTTGTCAAAAATAAAGTAGTTTTGGAGATAAAAAATCAGATGTATGGCAGGGTTTTCTTTCCTGTCCACTGGAAACAGTCATGGTTTCAGGAGGGAAAAAAAAAAACAAAAAACAACTCAAGATTCTTGAAAACCTGGTAAGAAAGAAAGAGTTTTGCCACAAGTAAAATGGGGGATTTCATTTTTATTGAAAGCTTATGAGTGCTGAGAGTTACTTAGAAAGAATATCAAATAGAAAAAGATGAAACCGACCCACTGACAAGGAATCAAGAATGTGCTCCAACGCAGAGAAGAACTGGGAGGATTATGCCAAAGGATGCATGAGATTAGAAACAGTATTTGATTATTTTTACTAATTAATTTTAAATTCATTTCAAAAGGGCTTCGGAGGACTTTCTAAAATAGCTACAATACCAAAGCATAAAATTAATGAGTGAAAAAAAAACTGAGAAAAAGAGAAAGTAACCATTGAAAATTCAATAAGGCTCTGATTGGGGTTTGTATACAGAAATAGATAAGCATTGAGTTCTTCTAGAGTCCCCAGAGCTGGGAAGCAAATTCAGCTTTCACTTTTCCAGGATTCAAAGCAAAATGGGACACAAGGGCAATGAGGTTGCTAATTCTTTCTCTTACTCAATCATCCTTCCTCAGGAAAACCATTGAAGGAAAAACAGAAGCCTTGGGCTTGTCCAGGTAGTGGAAGCTGAAGTTCTGCAGGCAAAAGCCAGGCAGGGAGACGACAGCCAGAAAGAGGAAGTATGTGGAAAGCATGGAGCTATGCCATGGGCTTGCTGGTGCCACATTTACGTTGCTAGGAATAGAGGACACAGTCCTGCTATCAATGATATGGATGCTATTTGATGAGACACTCCCAACAGCGTGGGATGTTGTGGGATTCTCAGCGACCACACACATACCCTGGGTCCCACTCTTCTAATCTGTCAGGCTCAAGCACTACCTATACTGCCAGGGTATTTTTCCTTGTCCGCATACCAATCTCTGCTTTGTCCCTCCTTTATCCTTTGTGTTTCTCTTTCTGCCCAGCTCTTTCTACCCTGTCCTATGAACCCCTGTCCCACCATGACAGACTTGACTGAACTTTGCTCCATGTCTCTTTGCCTCAAAGAAACAACTCTTGCCTGAAGTACTGTCTGCCCTGCTCATTCTCCTATGACCCACAGCTCATGAATAGATACCAAAGCTGAACTGACCCTTCTCCCACAGACACCTATCCCTTTTAGAGCCTCATTTTTTCTTATCTTAGAGTATTTTTTAAAAATTTTCTTCAAAACACTTTGCAGATTCATTTCATCACCAGAATGAACCCTGTAATCAGTACGAAGTCATCCTCTTTAGTAGCTAACTGAAGGTCATTTCCTGTATGATTTGTTTTCTTTGTGAATACTGAAATGAGAGCAAGATTTTGATAAGAAACACTGCAAGACTACATACAATTCCCTAAATACACTATGATCTTTCTTGCCTCTATGACTCTGCACATGTTATTTCCTTTTTTTTCTGGAAAGCTGTCCCATAATATTTTTATCTAGAAAATACACTTCCTTCGAGACTCAGCCAGGAGACCTCATTTCTGGTAGATGTTCTGAGCCATCTCAGGAAGCCAACAGTCCAGTTTTGTATCACTGCTGTACATAGTATATTCACTAATAGAAATGAATATTTCAGATATACACTAATGGAAATTAATCTCTCACATATACACTAATGGAAATTAATCTCTCACATATGCGCTAATGGAAATGAATCCCTCACATATGTGCTAATGGAATCTCAAACATATATGCTAATGGAAAGGAATCTCTCACAGCAATTAATTACATGTTTCTTTGTTACGGACTTCTTAGAAGAGAGACTAATACCCAGGGTCAAGTGAAGGTCCCAGAATATTGGTAGACAATAAATATTTGTGAATTGAATGAAATTTTCTGAAATTGCAATCTCTTACTCAAATAACACGTTAAGAGTGCTTTCAACAGATAGTACCAAGCTGCCCATGACAATCTATTTCATTAGGTTTAAACCAAGAAATTATAATCCCTTCAACAGAATTACCCAGACTCATTGCTTCAGGGTCATCTTGGAACAAAAAGTCCATAAAATATTTGAAGAGCTAGTCACATTTCTCTACTTAGTGGTATTAATTCTCAAGATCTGTGATACTAAACTTCTTTAAAAAGTAGCCCATGCTGATGGTATAGAATGAACCACAATACAAGTCACATTCTAAGGCATTAAGAAAAGCCTTACAGTGGCTACAGATCAACATTTGTAAGTAAACAAATTCTACCGTACATAAATGCATACGTTCGTATACAGCTGAGTAATCCTTTAGAAAATAATATTTTGTCTTCTCTCCTTCCGTCTAGAATTAAGTTCACAAGTAAGTACTAAATTCTGGTTTCAGGGAATTTTAAAAATTCAAACTTCCCTTATCTTGCAAGAAAGATAGATAGATAGCAACTACGATCTGCATAACAAAATACATTGACATTTATACATTTAATAACCTTTTCCATGATACAATATCCTGTATATCACTTTGAAGTTTTATTCAAAAAGTGAATGACATACTCAGCTCTGTATTGGTGATAAGAGATCTAGTCACCAGAGGGAGTTAGGATGGCGGAGGAGTAGGGGAGCCCTTTTTCAGCCGGTGCGCTGAGTTGAGTTGAATAGGTACCAGACCAGACTGAACATCCACGGAATCAGCCTGAGATGCAGGAAGATACATCTGGATCTCTACAAATGAACATCTCCAGCGCTTATTGAGGTATGAAGCAGGGAGCCGTGAAACCCGCACAGATATCAGAAGATAAACAGAAGGGGGAGGAGGCGCTGCCTCTGGGCGCTGGGAAGCGGTAGCCACCTGCACAGGGGAGCGGACGGACTCGTGGACCGGCACCCGGGAGAGAACAGACTGAGACCATGAGCCGGGGCATGCGTGCGACCAGTCTGAGGGCCGGAGCTCCGGAGTGCGTGGGGGCGGCTGGCGGTGTTAGAAACACAAAGGACAGAGAAGCGCCGGCCCTGGAAGTGAGGGCTGGGACGCTGGGTGTGAGGCGCACATCCCGGGATGCTGCAGGGTTGAACAGCACCAACAGAAACAGAGTTAAAGTGGCTAGAACATCAGTGGAGAATGGTCAGCGATACCTCTGTTCTGAGACAGAGGCTGAGATTAATAATTTGGGCTCTGGAAACCCCGCAACCTCTCTTCATCAGAATGACAAGAAGGAGAAGCCCCCCCCAGCAAAGAAAAGACAGTGATTCTGTGGCCTCTGCCACAGAAATAATGGATATGGATGTAACCAAAGTATCAGAAATGGAATTCAGAGTAACGATGGTCAAAATGATGAGTAGAATTGAAAAAACTATTAACGAAAAGGTTACTGAGAATATAGAATCCCTAAGGACAGAAATGAGAGCGAATCTGACAGAAATTAAAAATTCTATGAGCCAAATGCAGGCAAAACTAGAGGCTCTGACGGCCAGGGTCGCAGAAGCAGAGGAACGGGTTAGTGAATTGGAGGATGGGTTAATAGAGGAAAAAATGAAAATAGAAGATGGTCTTAAAAAAATCCACGCCCACGAATGTAGGTTACGGGAGATTACTGACTCAATGAAACGATCCAATGTTAGAATCATCGGCATCCCCGAGGGGGTGGAGAAAAACAGAGGTCTAGAAGAGATATTTGAACAAATTGTAGCTGAAAACTTCCCTAATCTAGCAAGGGAAACAAACATTCGTGTCCAAGAGGCAGAGAGGACCCCTCCCAAGCTCAACCACGACAAACCTACGCCACGTCACGTCATAGTGCATTTCGCAAATATTAGATGCAAGGATACAGTATTGAAAGCGGCCAGGGCAAAGAAATTTCTCATGTACCAAGGCAAAGGTATCAGAATTATGTCAGACCAGTCTACATAGACCTGGAATGAGAGAAAGGGTTGGGGGGGCATTTTTAAAGCTCTTTCAGAGAAAAACATGCAGCCAAGGATCCTTTATCCAGCAAGGCTGTCATTCAGAACTGATGGAGAGATAAAGACCTTCCAGAATCGCCAGTCATTGACCAATTTCATAACCATGAAACCAGCCCTACAGGAGATATTACGGGGGGTTCTATAAAAGTAAAAAGGCCCCAAGAGTGATACAGAACAGAAAGTCACAGCCAATACAAACAAAGACTTTACTGACAACATGGCAGCATTAAAAGCATATCTCTCAGTACTCAGCCTCCACATTAATGGTTTAAATTCTTGCTTTAACGCCACAGGGTTGCAGATTGGATAAAAAGACATGACCCATCCATTTGCTGTCTACAAGAGACTCATTTTGAACCTAAAGATACATTCAGACTGAAAGTAAAGGGATGGAATACCATCTTTCACGCCAATGGACCTCAAAAGAAAGCTGGGGTAGCAATTCTCATATCAGATAAATTGGATTTTAAACTACAGACTATAGTTAGAGATGCAGAAGGGCACTATATTATTCTTAAAGGATGTATCCAACAAGTGGATATGACAATTATAAATATATATGCACCCAACAGGGGAGCAGCAAGATACACAAGCCAACTCTTAACCAGAATAAAGAGACATATAGATAAAAATTTGTTAATAGTAGGGAACCGCAACACTCCACTATCAGAAATAGAACACCCATACAAAAAATCGAAAAAGAAAGAAGGGCTTTGAATGCCATACTCGACGAGTTGGACCTCATAGATATATATAGAACACTACACCCCAGAAACAAAGAATACTCATTCTATTCTAATGCCCATGGAACATTCTCAAGAATAGACCATGTTCTGGGACACAAAACAGGTCTCAACCGATACCAAAAGACTGAAATTATTCCCTACATATTCTCAGACCACAACGCTTTGAAATTGGAACTCAACCACAAGGAAAAATTTGGAAGAAACTCAAACACTTGGAGACTAAGAACCATCCTGCTCAGGAATGATTCGATAAACCAGGAAATCATAAATCAATTTAAACAATTTATGGAGAACAACGAGAATGAAAAAACAATGGGCCAAAACCTATGGGATACTGCAAAGGCAGTCCTAGAGGGAAACACATAGCCATCCAAGCCTCACTCAAAAGAATAGAAAAATCTAAAATGCAGTTTTTATATTCTCACCTCAAGAAGCTGGAACAGCAACAGAAGGACAGGCCTAATCCACTCACGAGGAAGCAGTTGACCAAGATTGGAGCAGAAATCAATGAATTAGAAACCAGAAGTACAGTAGAGCAGATCAACAGGACTAGAAGCTGGTTCTTTGAGAGAATCAATAAAATTGACAGACCACTGGCAAGACTTATCCAAAAGAATAGAAAAAGGACCTAAATTAATAAAATTATGAATGAAAAAGGAGAGGTCACAACCAACACCAATGAAATTGGAAGGATATTAGAAACTTTTATCAACATCTATATGCCAATAAATTAAGCAATCTGGAAGAGATGGAGGCCTTCCTGGAAACCTATAAACTACCAAGACTGAAATAGGAAAAAATTGATTTTTTAAACAGGCCAATTAATTATGAAGAGATTGAGTCAGTGATAAACAACCTTCCAAAAAACAAAACTCCAGGCCCGGACGGTTTTCCTGGGGAATTCTACCAAACATTCAAAGAAGAAATAATACCTACTCTCCTAAAGCTATTTCAAAAAATAGAAACAGAAGGAAAGCTACCAAACTCATTCTATGAGGCCAAAATTACCTTGATCCCCAAACCCGGCAAAGACCCCATCAAAAAGGAGAATTACAGACCCATTTCCCTAATGCACATGGACGCCAAAATCCTCAACAAGATCCTGGCTAATAGAATCCAACTGTACATTAAAAGGATAATCCAATATGATCAAGTGGGATTCATCCCTGGGATGCAGGGGTGGTTCAACATTTGCAAATTGATTGGTGTCTTAGATTTTATCCAGAAAAAAAAATTCAAAAATCATACGATTCTCTCAATAGATGGAGAAAAAGCATTTGACAAAATATAGCATTCTTTCCTGATTAAAACCCTTCAGAGTGTAGGGATAGAGGGTACAGTCCTCAATCTCATAAAAGCCATCTATGAAAAGCCTACAGCAAATATCATTCTCAATGGGGAAAAGCTGGAAACCTTTCCCTTAAGATCAGGAACACGATAAGGATGCCCACTCTCGCCACTATTATTCAACATAGTACTAGAAGTCCTTGCAACAGCAATCAGACAACAAAAAGGTATAAAAGGTATCCAAATCGGCAAAGAAGAAGTCAAAATGTCTCTCTTTGCAGATGACATGATACTCTGTATGGAAAACCCAAAAGAAGCCACTCCCAAACTATTAGAAGTTATAGAGCAATTCAGTAATGTGGCAGGATACAATATCAATGCTCAGTTGCATTCTATACACGAATAACGAGACTGAAGAAAGAGAAATTAGGGAATCCACCCCATTTACAATAGCACCAAAAACCATACATTACCTTGGAATTAACTTAACCAGAGACGTAAAGGACCTATATTCTAGAAACTATAAATCACTCTTGAAAGACATTGAGGAAGACATAAAAAGATGGAAAGATATTCCATGCTCATGGATCGGAAGAATTAACATAGTTAAAATGTCCATGCTACCCAGAGCAATCTACACTTTCAATGCTATCCCGATCAAAATACCGAGGACATTTTTCAAAGAACTGGAACAAATAGTCCTTAAATTTGTATGGAAACAGAAAAGGCCCCGAATCTCCAAGGAACTGTTGAAAAGGAAAAACAAAGCTGGGGGCATCACAATGCCGGATTTCGAGCTGTACTACAAAGCTGTGATCACAAAGACAGCATGGTACTGGCACAAAAACAGACACATAGACCAATGGAACAGAATAGAGAGCCCAGAAATGGACCCTCGGCTCTTTGGGCAACTAATATTTGATAAAGCAGGAAAAAACATCCGGTGGGAAAAAGACAGTCTCTTCAATAAATGGTGCTGGGAAAATTGGACAGCTACATGCAAAAGAATGAAACTTGACCACTCTCTCACACCATACACAAAAATAAACTCCAAATGGATGAAAGACCTCGATGTGAGACAGGAATCCATCAAAATTCTAGAGGAGAACATAGGCAGCAACCTCTACGACATCGGCCAAAGCAACCTTTTTCATGACACATCCCCAAAGGCAAGAGAAACAAAAGATAAAATGAATTTATGGGACTTCATCAAGATTAAAAGTTTCTGCACAGCCAAGGAAACAGTCAGAAAAACTAAGAGGCAGCCCACGGAATGGGAGAATATATTTGCAAATGACACTACAGATAAAGGACTGGTATCCAAGATCTACAAAGAACTTCTCAAACTCAATACACGAGAAACAAATAAACAAATCAAAAAATGGGCAGAAGATATGAACAGACACTTTTCCAATGAAGACATACAAATGGCTAACGGACACATGAAAAAATGTTCAAAATCATTAGCCATCAGGGAAATTTCAAATCAAAACCACACTAAGTTACCACCTTACGCCAGTTAGAATGCAAAAATAGACAAGGCAAGAAACAACAATTGTTGGAGAGGATGTGGAGAAAGGGGATCCCTCCTACATTGTTGGTGGGAATGCAAGTTGGTACAGCCACTCTGGAAAACAGTGTGGAGGTCCCTTAAAAAGTTAAAAATTGAGCTACCCTATGATCCAGCCATTGCACTACTGGGTGTTTACCCCAAAGATACAGACGTAGTGAAGAGAAGGGCCATATGCACCCCAATGTTCATAGCAGCATTGTCCACAATAGCTAAATCATGGAAGGAACCGAGATGCCCTTCAACAGATGACTGGATTAAGAAGTTGTGGTCCATATATACAATGGAATCTTACTCAGCTATCAGAAAGAACGAGTTCTCGACATTTGCTGCAACGTGGATGGCACTGGAGGAGATAATGCTAAGTGAAATAAGTCAAGCAGAGAAAGACAATTATCATATGATTTCTCTCATCTATGGAACGTAAGAACTAGGAAGTTCGGTAGGTTCAGAAAGGGATAAAGAAAGGGGGGTTAATCAGAAGGGGGAATGAAGCATGAGAGACTATGGACTCTGAGAAACAAACTGAGGGCTTCAGAGGGGAGGGGGATGGGAGAATGGGAAAGGCTGGTGATGGGTAGTAAGGAGGGCACGTATTGCATGGTGCACTGGGCGTTATACGAAACTAATGAATCATCGAACTTTACATCAGAAACCAGGGATATACTGTATGGTGACTAACATAATATAATAAAAAAAAAACATTTTTAAAAAAAGAGAGAGATCTAGTCACCATCAGGACCATGCCTTCAAGTCAGGATCTCATTCTTAATATCCTTTTAAGACACAATAGGGAATCTTTTATTGATCCATTATTATTTGACTCAGGTGTGTTACAAAGCATGAAGAAACTGCCTAAGAGCTTGAACCAACAAGGTGTCATGCAGGTATAGAAAGGATGATCTGGAGTGTCTTGGCCTAAATATAACATGGAGAAAAATGTTTCAGAGGTAATTTTTGTTCTTTTGGACTAGTAAAAAATATTCACCATACAGAACAAATAATACAAACAATGAAATGAGGAAAAGACATACAAGGACAGAAAGACATATTTAAAAATAAAAATAACAGTCTTTTAATTTCAACTTTCCATTCCCCAACTTCTTCAGTGGTTTTATCTACTGTCTACCCCCTTCTGCATCAGTTCCCCACAGGAGACCAGGCTGCCTTCAAAATTTTCTTCACTTAAAAAGACTAGGTTAGGGGCTTACTGTGCTCTTGATTTAGTGTCAATTTAACATTGAAACAATCTTGAAAGAAGCCCGCTCCCCTGCAGGGAGCTGCTGGAGAATTGGCAAAAAGGACCAGAGAAGGAATTGTAAATGCTCGCCTCCCATTCCTCCTAGAGAGCCTCCCCTGGTGCCTTCAACTTCATTAGAAAAGCCAATTTAGACTTTTTAAATGGCTCCCAATACTGACTTTCCTATCCCAGTGAATAGTGAAATTGACCTCTTTGTAAAGCACAGCAAGGGCTTAGAAATTAGTCTAGATGACCCCCAGCACCTCCCCCCTCACCCACCTCCAGAGACCAGGAGCCACCAGCCCAGGACCTTTTCCCTGGAACCTATTTTTAAGAAGCATACCCAAAAGCTGTTTATAGCCAGCAACTGGTCTCTTTCACACTGTTTTTCAAATTCGGCATATAATTCTCAGTTACCATAAAGCATACAATGCTGTGATGACCAGCTGACCTGGGGGACTTGACAGAGAGCTAAGGACTCGTCAGGAACCATCTGTTTAGATCCATCACTGTGAGACTAACGAAGCTCTAAGTGCACCTCCGCCCTCCAATGTGTCTCATTTCCTTCTCATCTTAACATTATCTTTTGCTGTAACTGTCACCACATTTTCTAGCAAATTCTAAAAGCCCAGGGGGAAAAAAAAAAACTCAAAGGAAAATGATAGCCCTTCTGACACTGAGACTAGAATGTGATTTTGAAGCATTTTGGAAAAAAAAAAAAAAAGAGCAGCGGGTCCAAAATGCCTAAAAAGGGCAGACTTTTTGTTGTTAATTTTAGTTTCTCAGGATCCACCTAATACAGCATATGCCACAAGATCCATGTTTGGAAAACAGATGCTACTAGAAAAATTTCCCCTGATTACTACTTTAATAGTCAAATTATACGTTTTTAATAGGGTCAAACAATGACATGCATTTATTAGAACCAGGCAGGGATAGGAAGACCACTGAAGAAAATGTCAGGGCAGGTACCCTGAGTCTCAAAATCATTCCTCAGAGTGTACTTACTTCTCCATTAACGATCTAGATTTAGAAACAATGCAATCACAGCACCCTAGTCACCTGACTTAGATTTAGAAACAACGCAATCACAGCACCTCAATTTATCTTGTGACTATGAGTTAAACTGCTTGCATTCTCTCTTCTCTGTACTTCCTCAGGACAATTCAGGAAACAGGTGGGTACTTCCCAACTACACAGTCCCTAAGCTATTGACCTTGGATTACAAATTCTCCTTTATTCATTCCCTTCCCTTCCCTTCCCTTCCCTTTCTTAGAGCTCTGTGGAGGCTCTAAGAAAGAAATGTAAGGGAGAACCAGAAGGCTGGGTTCCAGTTCTGACTCTGTCACTCACTGCAGACAGGCAGCCCTTCACTTTTCGGGGCCTCGTTGTCTCCTCTGAAATGAAGGCGATGGGTTACAGACAACCTGAGGACCCCCTTTTGACCTCAAATCTGTGAAGAATTACTCAATGTTCCCAAAACAGATTAATACTGAGCCTTCACACAGAAAAGAACCTTATGGACCATATGAGATGATTCCTTTGGCCCATGAGAGACTTCTATTCAGAAGCCACAGACGGAAAAAATCAGGTTGAGTTCTCAGCTGCCTTATCATTACTTTAAATAGATTAGTAGAAACAAATAAAAAATACTGTAACAGAAATAAACATTGAAGGCAAAAAATAATACAGAATATTAATAGAAAGTATCCCTCCTATCATTTTATAATTCCCTTCCTTCCACTTGCCAACAAGACTTAACAGTGAGCTTAAAAATATTCTCAGATTAAATTTGCCAAAATATTCTCCATTAAATTACTTAACATGCTTGAAGAATATATTTGCTTTTACTAAGTGTACAGAGATACCAGCTGAAGTCCCTCAGGGAAATATTTTTCTCTGGCAGGAGATAAAACTTAAAAAAATAACCACTTTCTTCATTAAAACCCACATTTCACTATGGGTCCAGTTATAACATAGAGTCTTTGCAGGCTGGTTGGGGGGAGAGTGTGGGGGTAGGTAATCTGCAAAAATTACAATACAATTTATTGTACCTAGAACACCTTCTTAATCATCTCCTTTTTTTTTTTTTTTTGAGTGTTAACCCCTATGCCTGTGTAGTAAAATTATAAAATCATCTATAAATTGTACAAAGCAACACCTGGCAAAATAATCTCCATTATGGAGACATCAAAACCACGGACCCTACTTCAGTATTGTACAAAGATATAAAGTTCTGAAGTTGAAGTCCAGCAATGCACCAGGAGACTGAGGGGTTAGCTCCATTAACATGGAGCTAATTCTGAAACACCCCTGCCAAAGTTGAAGCATGTGTTCTGTTAGGCAGGAAGTCCAAAACAAATGATTTTGCCAAACTGAAAAACTATTCTGCTTCCCTAAAAATAAATTTTTAAAAAATTAACACATTGAAATAAATTTTAATAATGCTGAAAACATCTTTCCCATGCAAAAGATCTGAATGTCTTAGTTCTTAATGTGTTTTTTTTAAGCAAAGGATCAAGTATAATGCAGCTGTCACTTTCCTCATGCAATTATCCATAAATTAGTAGTTCATTTTTAAAATACTATGCATAAGTCTATGATTGGAAATAACTGGTTGAAGGAAAAATAAGATGTTGTATTGTGTGTTTAGCAGCATGCCTCAAAGCCAGGAACCTATCCAACACATATGATTTAATAAATTGTGCAGCAGAATTTAAATCAGTTATATAAAGCTCATTAAGACAGCTACAGTACTCCAGCCAGCAGAGCACTAAGTTATCCATCTATAATCCAACTGCAACTGTCAGGCATAAGCCTCAGTAGTCACATATATATCATTCACACAAATGAAGCCAATGTTCTTATCAGGATGTTGGATTGCAAGGGACAGGATGGGCAACCCAGACATTTTGATCAGGTTAGAGGTCAAGTTCCAGGAGAGCAAGCCAGGATTTTGCGAATTGGACAAGTGCCCCCACGAGGTCAGAAAGCCGCAAGAGAACTTCACAAGAGATCCTCATGCAACGACCAACCTTATTCATAACTGTGCCAGGCGGCTTGAGGAGACAATTCTAAAATGTGGTTTCTACGCTCACAGAGCACAAAATCTAGCTGAGGGAACAGAATATATCCACATATCAGTGCAAGGCAATAACGGACCCAGTGCCTAACTTTGTTGCGCAAACACTCCCTTTTCCCACCTTGTACTAATTTCTCCCTCCTACACAAACTACACTACCAGTGTCTACCCAACGTCACCACTTACTTCAATGCTTACACCCAAACGGTCTTATCCTGGCATCAGCAGTGTCTCTTCCACCCCCGGATTCCTGTCTTACCATCAGCTACTACTTGCGAAACTCTGAACATTTCAAAATGAGGCACTACACAGTCACCACGTTTGCACATCTCAGTTCACCAACCCCTTTGCTGGCCAGCCAGCTGAGAAGCCTAGGGAGGGGGCAAATTGGATAACACCAAGGATACCCATGCGAAAGCAGGTTAACCGTTCCACTCTTTTATTGTAAAATGACTTATTATATTACTTTCTTTGCATGTTTCACTTGTTTTTATAAAAAGACTTTCTTCCAGCAAGGAAGTCGATAAAACCTTGGTATGCGGCCCAGCACACTCCATTGTATGCATTTATTCTTAGAACGGTAAGGCAGAGAGAGCAAAACACAATAGGGAAGTTGGCAAGCTGTCACTTTCTTTTAGTTTAGAAGTATGTCAGTGATAGTTTATTATCCCAATGATGAATTTTTAAAAAAATTTCTTAGAATCACATCATCTACATGTTGATGTCAGTTGTAAGCAGCGTAAGTTAAGTTGTTATTAAATTATCTGTTGTACAATGCTACATTATTTCCAAGAAAACGAGGCATTCAAATAATAGACTTGTAGTGAAAAGACCTCTGCGGCTAAACATAGGGCAAGTCACCCCAATCCCACCCTCCCCTATGATGCCGCTTAGCTTCCCCCAAACAACACCAACAGCCTCACTCTTGGAAAAACTAAATTTATGGAGTTGTCATTAATTAAAAAGCAAAAGTCTGGTATCAATTGTGAAACTGAATTATATATACTAGCATATAAATCAAAATAACACTCTAACAGAACAGGTGAGCCTTATTATTTCTGGCAGTAGATTTTAATCACAGGATAATGTTCTGTTCATCTTCTCTTAAAAATCCCATCCAATTAGATAAAACTATCACTCTCAACTGAAGGTTTGAACAACATATGTGAGTGAGCTTTTCTATATGATTAAATGACAAAAGCTTATTGCTTTTTATTACTTTATGTGGTCAGACCATACACTGGAACCCATAAGAAAAAAGGATCTTAAGTGTCTTTACCACACACACACACACACACACACACACACACACACACACAAAGGAATTAACTATGTGAGTTGATAAATCTGTTAATTACCTTGATCTTGGTAATCATTCCACAATGTGTGTGTGTGTGTGTTTGTGTGTATCCAAACACCACAGGAGTACCTGGGTGGCTCAGTCCATTAGTTGTCTGCCTTGGACTGAGGTCATGATCCTGGGGTCCTGGGATCCAGTTCTTCATCCAGCTCCCTGCTCAGTGGAGAGTCTGCTTCTCCCTCTCCCTCTGCCTGCCGCACCCCCTACTTGTGCTCTCTCTCTCAAAAAAATAAATAAATCTAAGTTTAAAAAAATAATAAAAAACACCACATTGTGCACTTCAAATATATACAATTAAATTTGTCAATTATCCTCTGATAAAGTTGGAAAAAAATACTAGGGCTAAAATGAATCTTTTTTTTTTTTTAAATCAAGATAAGCAACCACAGTCATCTCATAAAGGCAACTGTTTGTGTGAACACACCATTCCAGTAAAAGAAAATAATGCAGTTACAGATCTTACAGTTAAAAAAAAAAATCCTGATACAAATGTTATTTTGAATTTCAAGTCAATAAATTCTTCATGAAATATTTTTCATAGAAAAAAAGACATAGATGAGATAAATGTTTAAGTATCTTACACTGAAAGGATATGTCATCATTTTTCTGTCTGGCATAATTCCTGTCATAATGCTGCAATTTTAATTTCCACAGAGATGATTCCACCTCCCCTCTCTCAAAAGATTTTTTTCCACCTTATTAGAAGCACTCATTTCTATCACCAGACCCTAGATGTCATCATTACCAATATCCAGATTGTCTGCATCTCAGGTGCGAGCATCTCATTTCCCAATTTTTCTAACTCACTTCCTGTCAACAACAATTTTCAGCTTTATTAGGATCTACTGAGGAGTCCAGCTCCTGGCCTAGAAATACCTGTGTGATCTTTCAGACTCGATGCTGGGCAGTTTCAAAGGCTTCACCTGGCCGGCCTCACGTAGGCAGCCCTCCCCACACCAGACCTGATACACAGTTCATGCATGACAGTCTAGAAGGGAGCTGCGGAGAAGGACTCAGGCCCCCAACGGCCAGCCATGCTCTTAGGCATATTTATATGCTTGGCTCAGCACCATTATTCTGAGGCCTTTTTATTAAGAACCTTTGGGCTAAGGCCTTCCTCAGGAATGTCTGCCTAGACCTTCTTATTGGGAGGAGCAGAAGGGAACCTTGAAGAACCTTTTCTTCACTCTGACCCAACACTTTTTAACTGCTAGCCTTTTCATTTTGCCCTTTTCCCTGGGTCCTGAGCCCATAAGACTGCAGTAATCTTTTGTTTGGGACTCCCTCTGGTAGTAAAGCGATTCCTTATATCTCTGTTGATCACTGAACACCAAGCCAGCATTGTTCAGAGGGAAAAGTGGAACGGGGATGTCAGTGCTTTCTCTGGTTTAGTATCTTGCTTATACTTATAATCAGTAAGTGTTTAAAGTCCTAACTGTTAATTTTTATTTTGGCTTATTGTCTTAACAGCTATTCTGACACCTGGCAGCCCAGCTCAGGTTGGCCCCTAAGATCTACAATCCATTGTACTACCACTGGTCAGCATAGCCTACTTCATCTTTTCATGTCCTCGCCTCCCTTCCTACCCAACTTGAACGTCATGGTTGGCCTTTACATGCAGCCTCTTGTTCATACTTCAGACTCCCTCGAGTCTCTCGCACTTCATCACCTCACTTGAGAAAAACACACACTTGGTAAAAGCATCTCCCCACCTACTCTGTACAGTTGTGAATGTGGCTGGAGAAAAGCTCATATCCATGCTGACTGGTGTCACTTTATATCCATGATCTCTATCCTCAATGCACACTTGAGACAGCTTAGCAATCATACTATACATCCTAATGTTTTCATTCTTCCACATGCCTCAAGGACCATTTAGATACCTTTGTTTCCTATTAATGTCTGAAACCTTCTCCTCCATCCTTATGTTTCTTGACAACCTTGCTTTCTAGTTCAATAATAAAACATAAGTAATCAGAAGGTATACAAACTCCCACCTCATATCCACCTTCTTAACTTAATTTGCACCTGCATATTCTGAGTCTGTCCCATTATTATGGGTGAACTCTAAAAGCTCTTAGCCAAGACCAACCCTTTACTTGTGCACTAGATCTCAACCCTTTTTTACTACTCAAGGGCATCATTCAACATTTCTTTCTTTCTTTTTTCTACACAGTTTCTTCCTCTTAACTTTTTTTCCCATCAGCATATAAACATGCTGTTATACCTCCCATATTAAAAAACAAATCAGAAAACAGTTTCTTCAGCAACACCCTCCTTTCTCTCCAACCCTGTGTAATAAAACATCTTGATAGATTTGCCTGTACCCTTGGTCCTCAAATTGTCTCTTCTACTCTTCCTTGAAACTGCTCCAATCAAATTTTGCCTTTATCACTGTATTAAAACTTCTGTTGTCATGTCACCAATGATGTCCTTGTTGTGTAATGATGGTCATTCGACCGTGATCTAATAACTAAATACTTAGCAAAGTTTCCAGAAATGGATTTGTACTTCATCTCTCTAGTTGAGATAGGATGCAAGGGTGATAGGTTGTCTTCAGTCTATGCCCATGGTGATGCCAAGTACTAACTTCCAAAGCCTCAAAGAGGAGAGGAAAGATTAAGCTCACTAAATGAGGAATCTGGCTCAGTCCATGAGCATGTATATAAATATTTTATTATTTAAAATGGAGGCATCAAGTTATAAGCTGCCATTTTAACTTAAGAAATGCACTAATTGGAATTGTATGGCTTCTCTTTCCCATAAATGCACAATACTGAGTTAAATATGACATTAACAATTCTTCTCTGTGGTCTATCTGGTATTCCTTCAACTCAGGCCACAGGGAAGCATATTTCAAAGATGAGACTCGTCAGTCAGATTTTTACAGAACTATATCTCTGTATGTATTTCCATTGTAAAATAAAGAATTTCTTTTTGTCTAACTATATGTCTTAAATTCTATTAACCCTTTCATTCCTTTCTATAAAAAAATGAAGAGCATTCTTATTTAAGAAAACACCTGGCCATTACGTTTTGCTCAATCTATTACTCCTTTGATTTTGCCCTGGGTCATTGGCATGGAACTAAAATCTTTGATTCTTGCATTGCAGCAGGTGTTTTTTCCTACCTCAGATTGTAATCTTTTCTTAGAATCTTTCTGTGAAATTATGTGTGGTTTTGTGTTTAAGTATCAGATGTCTTAAATTTATATTTTTCATGCTAATTTTCAATATAAAGACTAGGGCAAGAATACTGAGTATTAATATTTACCTAAAATATAAAAAAAATGTTGATAATCAGATGATTTAAACATTTGTTATTTCAGAACATGTTAAGATCATGTATCAGCCAGAGCTACAGACTGAAAACAACAGAAATTCGCTGTTACCTTAAGCCAGAGTGAAATTTATTAGGGAGATTTCAGGGCTGATGAGAGGCTAGAGGGTCATTCTTAGAGAACTGGTTTGGGAACAAGAGAGCTGGAGGAAGACAGCAGGAATCACAGAAAAAGTCACACAGTGGGAAGTCTGGTCTCATTCCATTGCTAATACAGCCTCTGTGTGAAAGTGTCAGGAAGGTACAGATGACAGCCATGATTACCCCCCAACTGTCCTAGGCAAGAGGAGACGATTCTATTTCCATAATGTTTAGTGGACACTCCCTCCTACCCAGTGCTTGCACAGTAGGGGGTGCTCTAAAAGGGAACTGGTGTAACCAAGAAAATCATGAAGGTCAACTCCAGGCCATCCTTGAAGGAATGCCTCACAGATCCACATCAAAGGCAGCCACATGCCAACAGGTGCAATGAGGAAGAAATAAGCATCAGAAACAAGAAACACGCTGGGAATGAAAAATGGTAACACGAAGCATTGAGTAGTAAGGAAAAAGGTGAGGTTTCAAGGAAAGGAAAAGGGCTTTGCCTTCTTTTTTTTTTTTTTTTTTTTTTTTTTTTTTTTTGATGTATTTGTTTTAGAGAGAGAGAGCATGAGCGGGGTAGGGGCAGGAGAGGGGGAGAGAGAGAAAGAAGCAGACTCTCTGCTGAACGCAGAGCTGACAAGGGACTTATTCAGAGGCTCATACCCAGCTCCACGTGGCGCTCCATTAGGGGCTCCTCAAAGTTCTCTACCCAGTGCCCGATCCCATGACCCCAAGATCATGACCCCAGTGGAAATCAAGAGTACAATGCTCAACCAACTGTGCCACACAGGTGCCCCAAGGGCTTTGCCCCTTTGTTTGCCAAGTACATATTGATGTTTGTGAAATTGTGGATTTTGTTTTGAATACCAGCTGGAAAGTTACCCTTTCTTCCTACTAGGTGCTTTGTGAATCATTGTTTATATTCAAAGCTCCCAAAAGTCAGGGGCTGGTACCTCTACCTCGATGCAGAGAACAGAATCAACAATGCAGAATCTGAAAATCTGGCACTGTGGGGTATTTCCTTTCAAACCCTATCATAATAAACATCTGCGTAGGTCGACAGTGAACTACTGCAGTTTCTCAAACATGAGTAAATATAAAGAACATGTAGATACTGTGATAGCTCAACATAAAAAGAATTAAACCAGATCAGGTTATTGTAAAGCAGCTCTCACTCACGCTGACAGTTCACCCAAGTCAAGTGTGGTTAAGAGTTTGAGAGACCTGTTTGCAAGCCTACTTACTGAAGATATTCCTGACTTGTATAACTCCACCCTTGTCATCTATCATCTTTCATATTTTGGGCCTCTTTAAGCTTTAGTTTCTTGATAAAATTATCCTTTTAAGTTCAAACTGTTACCTTCAGACATGAACAACTCTAAATATGCATTGGATACAATTGATTTCATGTGTGCGGTTCACAGAAATCTTATCGATGGGGCCATCTTAAAAATGTTCTATTCTTCTTTATACCAGTCTTTGCCTTATTCCAATAAGGCTGTTATTTATTCCAGAATGTATAAGAATTGGTTATTTTTTCATTGGTTAAAAGTATGGTATTTGGATTTACCTTCAAATGACAAAATACAGCATTTTTTGGATAAATACTGATATTTGCTAATATTTTTTTCCTTCATTTGGTTCCACAGAATTAATGATCTTGGTGTTGGCTCCATATAAAGTTAGATGACATTGAAGAAGGTCTATATATATATATATAAACCTATCTATCTATCTATCTATATATATCTATCTATATATCTCTCTCTATATATATATACCTACCTAGAGAGAGAGAGAGAGAGAAGTGCTTATCTATACTTATTGCACAAAGACTAATATATCTAGAGCACTTCTACTGGAATCATAAAGGTATGAGTTCAAGCCTAGTTCAGACACTTGTTAGCTGTGCTACTTTAGACAAATTACTTTCAGCACTGATTCCTTCCTTGTAAAAGGGAGAAAATAAAATGAAATGATTAAAAAAGAGAACTTTTGGGAAAAAAACTTAGTACAGTGCTTGTTACTCTCTCTCTCTTTTCTTTAAGATTTTATTTATTTGAGAGAGAGCAAGCAAAGAGAAAGCACAAGTGGGGGAGGAGGGGCAGAGGCAGAGGGAGAAGTAGACTTCCAGGATCCTGGGATCATGACCTGAGCCTAAGGCAGATGCTTAACAGACTGAGACAACCAGGCACTCCCCCATGCTCTCTTTCTGAGCTTTTCAAGGGTACTCCCATTCTTTAATTAACATACATGACTTACATAATGTCCCAAACTGCCAAAAGGTAGTGACAGAAGTGACTGCATCAGCTCCATGGCCTGGAACAATGAGTTTTAAATCTGAGAAGTTTCATGAAGAGTGTCCCAACAGCCCACCTCACCCCCCACCGTAGTATTGCTCTTCCAAACAGAGCTACTTGCTCACAAACAACAAATATGTATTTGAAATCTCACGTTTTTAATTAATAAGCAGTTTTCACGCTTTAAAAAGATGAGTAGATACCTTACAATAACAATAATATGTTTTGTAATTAGTTGTATTCAGTGCTTAGGCCATAATACTATTACAGCCAGATTTACTGTTAAGGAGACATCATGAGGAGCAAAGATGACAGGATTGCCCTTAAACTGATTGTTGAGAAGTCTAGGATATCAAGTGCTTCAGGAGAACAGAAGTAACATGGGCTCCCAAATTTAGTAATGAGCCCAATGAGTCCTAGTAAACAAACCAGTACAGGGTTTGGTGCGGGGTCTTTGGTGTTTACAGATATAGTATACATATGTTTATAGAGACAAATATTTATAGATATATGAGATATATATCTATATAGATATAAATATGTATAGATAGATGAGATATGATAGATAGATAGATAATATTACATAGCTATAAATAGAGATATCTCAAATTCTCCAAGGCAGTTTAATTTCCTAATAATGTCCCATTATCCCTGAAAGAAAAAGTGTGGCAATTATCTACATTCCTCAGAATTAGTCCTAGAAGAGAAAGAAGCTCTTCTCTCTGAGAGAGTGCATTGTTACCAAACCCTGAAGCATAGAGGAGACAGGAAAAGTGCTAGTAGTGAAAGAAAGCTAATCCAAGTTAGACGTAATTGGACCCACATGGCCTCTGCCCTTTGCCAGCAGCACCAGACTAACAATGCAGAAGAGTGGCCAGTCTCTGAATTCTACCATTTGGGGATGACCAATATGAGAACATTTTCTTCAAAGTGTGGAGGGAGATGGTGTATCCAAAATCTAGCACTTAACTTTTAAGGAATAATGACTGCTCTTGGAACAAACGGAGAGTGATACCCCTCCGCAAAGGCAATGAGGGCACACCAGTAGGAGTAACCAATAGAAGGAGGTGTGTTTCACAGTGCAGAGGATTCAAGGCCTCATCAGCAACACAGGATACAACAGGATGGCAAGATAAGGAGGCCAGAGCGGAAAAACCACAGGAACTCGTTCCAGAACACATATGAGGCAAACTTAAACACAAACTGAGGCATGATGAGGGGGAGGGAGATAAAGATGGAGTGGGGGTGTTGAGCAGAACACTGAACACACTTTGAAAGAGCTAATTTTCAGTGATACATCAATGGAAGACTTCTGTCATAACAATGTCGCTGTAAGAAAGTAAAATTGTGTTTTGTTGCATGATGGTGACTACCATGATATATGAATTATATGAATTTAGTAAGCTATCCCTTGGGACATCTACTTAATTTAAAACCTGTATAACCAAGGAATTTGTGATCTCCATCACTTCACGGAACAAATGGAAGCCATCATATAGAATTCCTTTAACTTCTTACCACAAAACTTGCACCTTTATACACTTTCACATATTTTTCTTATTATTTCCTTCTATTACTACAATGGGTTGAAAACTTCTGTCCCCCCCAAATTCATATGTTGAAACCCTAATCCTTAAGGTGAACGTATTAGGAGGTGGGAACTTTGGGAGGTAACAAGGTCATGAGGGTGGAGGTGTCATAATGAGATTGGTGTCCTTGTAAGAAGAGAACTTGCTCTTTTTCTCTTCCTCTCTCTCCCTCTCCCCACCATCCCCACTCTCTTTCTTTCTTTCCACCACATAAGCACAAGAGAAGGCTGCCATCAGCAAACCAGGAAGAGGGTCCCTACCAAGAACCAAATTGGTGGCACCATGATCTTGCACTGCCCAGCTCCCAGAAATAAATGTTGGTTGTTTAAGCTTCCCAGTCTATGGTATTTTTGTTACAGCAGCCCAAGTGGCCAAATACAATTACTATGGGGAAATTCAATTTAAAACTGATCTCCCACCAGTGCTCTGTATGTTAGCCCCTTTCCACTTGCTCAAGAAGTTCAATCACTTGTCTATTCTTACCTGCATCTTCCACCTCTCCTTTTCTACTCACTTTTTCCCATCAGCAGGTAAACATGTGAAGATTCCTTTTTTTTTTTTTTAACAAACAAGAACCTCTCTGTCAAATTCCTGTTCCTCACAGACACTGCCCTCATTCCTTCCACTCACAAATCTCTTTAAACAAATAAACGTCAATTCTCTACTTTTCACCCCCTACTCGTTCTTCAATCCATGGTAATCTGGCTTCTTCCCCTCCTTTTTCCCAAAAGTGCCCTTTGCCACTTGACCAATCATTCAATTTATGATATTCCTGTGATCTTATTTAGCACTTTGGAAACATTTACTGTTCTTGGTCATTTTGTCCCTCTTGAAATTCACCACCTTCCCCTAGGTTTCTTTCCAACTATTGTTATCAATGCCTTCAGTGGTTCTTTCCCTCTCTCTGACTATTTCTGAGACTATTCTTATTCCTGCTTCTCCTAGGTCATGTTTTATTCCCAATCCAAACATAGTTTCTGGGCAATGGACTGTATCCACCTGGATCTGGCAGCTACTTTGGTGTTGAGGACTATCAGTTTTCCATTGCTGACCCAGATCACAATTCCCCCAGTTCCTATAGGCATTCCTATAGCACCTTAACTCTAACATATTCATGTGAATTAATCATCATCTTCCACAAACTGGCCAATCATGATTTTAATGGATGAGGTCAAAAAGCCTGTATGTTATCCTTCTCTCCTTTTAACCATTAAAAAGTGCCCACTCCATGCACACTCATGAAAAGAAGCCAATCATATTCTCCTCACTTCCAAAAGCAGTCTACTTCTCTTCACTCAGTTCTACTACCCTAGATCATATATCACTCCCAGAGAGCTGCATTTGGAGTCACAGAGCCTAGTGGTTAAGAGCATACATTTTCCAGATTGTGATTGAATTCCCAACTCTGCCATTTACTTCTTATGCTACTTTAAACAATTTACTTAATCACTCTAAACATTCATTTCTTCATGTTTACAACTGGAATGATTAGAAAGCCCAGCCTCGGGGGCGCCTGGGTGGCACAGCAGTTAAGCATCTGCCTTCGGCTCAGGGTGTGATCCTGGCGTTATGGGATCGAGCCCCACATCAGGCTCCTCCGCTATGAGCCTGCTTCTTCCTCTCCCACTCCCCCTGCTTGTGTTCCCTCTCTCGCTGGCTGTCTCTATCTCTGTCGAATAAATAAATAAAATCTTTAAAAAAAAAAAAAAAGAAAGAAAGCCCAGCCTCATAGGACTACTGTAAAAATTAAGTGAAATAATGCACGAGATCATGTCCCAGTGCTCACAAATACTTAGGTACTCAGTACGTGTTAGAAAGTGTTTCCAAGCTGCCAGCCTTTCTCTTTGTCTTATATTCTTCACAACTAAATATATATTAATTTCCCTACCTTGATTTTATTCTGTCTGTATGACATGTCAGCTAGAGATCCATGACCCATGGCAGAGTGGGTTAACTCTACCGAGAAGCTTGGACCTCAACTAGGATTTAGAATGGATCATTCTAAATGATCTGACCTTAGTGATCTTCCTAAATAGAAATCATTTCTCAAATGAAAACCATTCGATGTTTCCTGTTGCATGTGGCATGCAATGCAAACATATTAAGGCGGTCTACCAGATCGTTCACGACCTGGCCTCTACCACTCTCTCAGCCTTATCTCTCAAACTTAACTCCTGCCCTCTATGTTATGGTCATAAGTAATTTCCTTTGGTTCCCCCCAAATCTCATGCTCTCATATCTCCAAACTCTGTAAATGCAATGTCCCTCATTTGGACATCGTTTCCCCCTCCTCTTTGCCTGGCTAATTCAATCAGGCTCCAGAACTTAAGGCCATTGTTTTGACTATGAGGAAATTCACAGTACCTTGGAATACTCAGAGTATGGCACTATCATAATTGTTAAATTGTCTGTCTCCCCCTCTAGGTTTTTAGATATATGAGACAGACGAGCATATGTATTCATATGTATCTTATTTATCTTCGTAAGCCCAGAAACTAGCAGACTTCTTAACCCATGGCAGGTACTTAACAATTTTGAGAGACTATATCAATAAATGAATAAATACTTTAGGCTGCTAAGTAGCCTCACACGTAGGAAAGGGATGGCCTGTTCATCATCTAGTCTGGTCAAGAGTATGTGTTTTTTCATAAACCTGCCTCGTGTGTTTTATTGACATAAATTAATACCCAGAACTCCGTCACCAGGGTTAGTGACCAGACCTTAAAAATCATTAATACATTGAGCTACAACCACCCTAGGCTGAAGCTAAATAAGGAAACCTGCCTTCATTGCTATTGCAAAAACAAATCCCATAGGCTGAGGTTTAAAGCAGGGATTTTATCCTCATATGCCTACAGGGGCCAGGCAAGCACATAAGTGAGTGATACGGGTAAATGCATACTGTGTAACAGTGGGGACTGAGCTAAAAGGAGAATTCAGGCCTTTTCTAAGGAGCACAGACATTGCTCAGCTCGAGTATATTATTACCAGGTCTTCTGGCTGGTTTTTTAAACCTGGAAATCCGAAATTTGATGTGAGGCTACTCATTTAAAAATATGGCTTATTAAAATAATGAGAAACAAACAAAACAAATCAATGGGACCTATCCAATTGTAGTATCACTTTATGATCTTGGCCTTAAACCAATGAGAAAGACAAAAATCTGAGACAGCCAATAGATAAGTACTAATTTGTCATGTCTATGAATGCCTTTACGTTAGATTATCCAAGGACAGTTCCAAAATGTCAATGTTATCCTCAAGCACCTCCTAACATATAACCTCTCACTCTCAGCAGAAAATCTTGATTTTACACATTAGTTAACATTAGTAAACAACCTCCTCATTTTCCCATTCTCAGTCTACAAACTTACCCATCATTGGAACCATCCAGCCTCAAAGGAGAGGTGGCCTTTCTCCTCTTTAAGAGAATCCCTCCACAGTTGCCTTTAATATGTCCCCTCCATTAATTATCCTCTTCTCTCAAAGATCTTCGATTTCACCCTTCTGCTCAATTTAGTAACGGTCTCCCCTGGGGCAAGGGAACTCCTTTGGCCTACTGCCTACTGCCCCCTCCTTTAAATTTCCTTTAAAGTAAAGCTTATTTTTGTACTTTTTAATGAGGTCTACTATTATATTAGCATAGATTTACAGAATGAGAAGCCATCATTTTTATTGACATATGTGAAGTTGACTTTCAAAAAAATGTATTACTTAACGCCATTTGTTTATTTGATAAATACTAATTAGCCTAGTATATACCAAGCACTGCTCAAGAGTGATCCATTGTAAATCCCAGGTGAGCTTGAAGCACCTCCGCACAGTTAACCCACTCTGCCACGGGTCATGGATCTCCAGTTTGCACGTCATAGAGACAATAAAATCAAAGAATGAAAATGGGCCCGTATTGTTTAGTCCGCAGGAAACACTTATCTATCAGCATAGCCAATGTTGTTACTACACACTGAGTCTTAATCAGATTACAGTAAATTTGGATTAACTATCATACTGATTGTCAGTTTTTTGACTACAGATGGCAAGGCAAAAATTCCAAATGTAAGGGAGAGATTATGTTCCTGAAAGTTTCAACATAAGTGCCCAGATATACGACTGACAGGCATGCAGAAAAAGGGTGCAATAGTTCTGGGGGGAAAACTTTTGTTTTAACTGCTGCCCATCATCATGCTTTTCAAAGCATGAGTCAGGTTATAAAATCAATTTAGTGAGCATTTTTAAAAGAAATGCCATAGGCGAATAGACAATAAGGTGCATAGCGCATATAAAAAAGTAGTAATGATGTCACATAAATATGTATGTTGGAGTGTGTGTGCATGTACAGTAGATTACAGTATAAAATGTATTTCTTACTGTGGTAAAAATTTGCAATCACTAGTTTGTGTTTTACAAGCTTCATAAGTAAATAATCTATATTCTCTGTATATGCCTTTTTACTTCCCAATCTCAATCTGTTATTTCTGCTTCAGCAAACTCACCAAAATTGCTCTTAATAATGTCACTGATGGCTCTCTATTTATCAGATTGGATGTAACCTTCAGATACATTCATAAGTGAATTCTCTGCAGTGTTGAACACTGTTCATATCTCTTTCTTAAAACTTGCATTGGCTTTGGCTTGTGTGACATCATTTTCCATATTATTCTTCTGCTATCTCCCCAGTGTTTCCCTCGAGGTTTTGTTTTCTGGTTCTTTTCACTCAGTCTCCCCCCCGAAATGCTGGCATTTCTGCAGACAAAGCATGGGCCTCAGAGATGCCACACACACTAAGACTGAACTTTATCCCTGCCACTTATCACTTCCAACCCTACCTCCTTGGACCTGTTTGCTACCATCTCTTGCCTGATTATTCCAACAGCCTAATGGTTGGGGTCCTCTTCTGTCTATGCTAAAAGAGTGGCCAGAGTATCCCTTGTCAAAGGAAAGTCAGACCATGTCATTGCTTGGATCAACCACTCACAGGCCCCGTGACCTCCTTCAGGTCTTTGCTCAAATAGCATCTTCATAGTGAAGAGCTCCAAGCCTCTCTCCTAAAACATATAATTTTACTGCCACTACAAGATGCCCTGTCCCCTTTTCCTGCTTTACTTTTCTCCAAAGCCCTTGTATAAAATACTATACAATTATTTATTTTGTTTACTGTCTGTCTCCTCTTATTAGGATATAAGATACAGCAGGGCAAGGATTTCTGTCTGTTTTGTAAATATTACATTCCCAGAATCCAGAATTGGTGGCCCATATGAGGAGACCAATAATACTTATTGAAGGAATGAGTGACTATAATCAATCATGTATTCTTATGATTATAATGGGCCTCAGAGTACATATAGGCTATGTATCTCCCACACTGTACTATGCAGTTCTATGTGTAACATGATTTTTAAGAGAGTTTTTAGCTATTATGCAAAAAATAAGAAATATTTCCAGAAATTATCTGAAATCCATAACCAGGTCTTAATTCTACGTTAGCAGTGTTCCTTCTGGCTAACCCTATAAGATGCAGATACCCATCATATGGCACTGGTTAAACAGATAATACAGATGTCCTAGGGATGCCGACCTGGGGTCCTTCTTTTTTATCTACTTCATCATACATATAACCACTTCTTTTGGCTTAAAGAGTGTGAAAGATAGTTCAATTTCCTTCCTTTATTTTCTTTCAAATAACCCATAATTATGGAACAAAAAGAGAAAAATTTTATAAATTCTTTTTCCTATGAATTATAACAAGATCACAACCTTAGTTTTTTTCTATTCCCTGCTATTGCTATTTAAAATATATTTGCTCCTATAAAAGCACTAAATGAGCCATTAAAACTTTTCCCTTAATAATAAATGCTTTTTTTCCTCTATAGAGAGACAAAAAGTCAATTTAATCTTCTCTACTCCCCTAGCTTATCCCCTTTTAATTTTCACAAACTCACAACTCTCTCACTTAGCTATTACTGTTAACTCCATTGACCAGAAGAGAAATTAAGGCATGAGACTAGAAAGTTTGTTCAAGGTCATGTAGGTAGAAAAGCTATGATCAGACTCTGCAATCTAAGGCATGGAAAGATATGTGCTTTATGGGACACAGGATATATCTTGAGAATTGTGATGGATTGTCAGGGGGTAAGAGCAAAAAGAGGAACCAAGCATGATTCCACAGGTGTCTGGCTTAGGGGACTAGGTGAATGATGGTTCTTCCAATGATCTATAGGAAGAAGGAGTTTGGAGCACAAGTTTATCAGATCAATTTTGGATGTAAGTTCGAGATGCCTGTGAGAATATAATTTTGAAGCTCAGAACTGTGTCCTGGCCCGGAGATATAAATATGGAACTCAAAAGCATTTAGACAGAATCCAAAATTACAGAGACCAATAAGTTCACCCAGGAAGAGTTCACTACACTTGGCAAATAAAAATAACAGGTTATCTGAGAAAGAGAAGTTTCACCAAAATGAGAGTAAATGGAAGATTGTTAGAGGCCAAAGAGTGATGGTTGGTGGGGAAGCAGGAACGGTGAACATAATCTACTCTTCTGAGAAATGGTTATTTGCAAAGGGGAAGGAAGTGATTGAACACTATCTAGAAGTCACAGGAACTGTTAAAATTTTCTTCAGCTGATCATCTCCCTTTTGACACCTTCTAAAATTGACCTTTCTAGAAACATAACTCTGAAAGTCTCATGTCCTAGGAAAGACCTTGCCAGAGATGGCTGGCCACACTCCAACTCCCCAGGAACAGCCCTCTTTAGGAAACACTCCATGTTATGGCCTTTCTCATACCATTAGGGTCTTGGGATCCTGTTTATCAAGGCAAGTTAGTCTGTACGGATGGATACTAATGGTGAAAGTGTTACTCTTATCAGGTTACTTCTGGGTGGAAACAAACCCTCTTGGGGATCCATATTTTATTCTAAAGCAGCATTTCATAAAGTATGCTTCACGAAAGCCTAGTATTTACTGGATGCAATCAGTATTACATAAAAATATACTAAAGTATAAAAGGTTCCATGGTCCACTAATTTTAGGAACTGCTGGGCTAAACAAAGTTAAACAAGTTTCCTTACAGCAGGATTTTCAGAGACTAATATTGTAATGTGCATTATAAAACTACAGGAGAGACACATAAAATTCGGCATTTTCCAAAATTACCTGATTATAGGACTTCTTAAAAAAGTTATCACATGGGTTAGAAATTTAGGAAGATGTCTTCCTATGGGAACAATGCTAACAGCGGTTACTTCAGACAATGTGACAAATTAATGAGATCAAAATCAGTACCACTGTAATCATAACAGGTATCACTCCATCGGAGCAGCCACATTTTCTCCACTTCACACGCTTTCAGCTCTTTCGTCACATAACGACATTACTTTGGTCACAATCACTTTTAATGGGAACGGAACTTTGCTTGAGAGTTTAAGTGTTTGCTTTCCCTTTTGATCAACAAAATTCTATGGACTGCATAAAAAAAATGGGCTTGGGGTTTGTGGTGTTTTTTATTTCACAGTGTGCACAGTGACTGAGTACAAATGAGATAAAGCCGATGAATAAACTTGTTGATCGTTGATATTATTTCCCTGCTTCTATTTGCTTTTTCTTTCTTTTATAGCTTGCAAGCTCAGTTGTTACAAGGAAAATCAATAAACAAGCTTTCAAGGAAACTTATACCCAGGGAGAATAAAGGCCCTTTTGCCTTGAAGTTATTTTTTCTTTTTTAAGGGAGTAATATCCGCTCCATAGCCAGAGTTCACTTTCAAGTCAACAGAAGCCCTGTGTGCTCATGAGGACTTTCTGCTGAGAGAACAGAGCCCCCAAGTATTTTCAGAGGGGTATCTTTTGTTACTAGGATAACTCTGTGAATTGAATTGTTCTGAAAGTCAGGTAGGATTGTAAAAAGGGAACCAATGTAGCCAAGAAAATAAACCATTGTCCACAAGTTGAGGGGCCGGAAAAGAATGTAGGTAAGGCTACAAAAAGCAGACTTTTCATGTGAATGTAAATGAAACATAACTTTGTTAATGGAGCCGAGATTCCCACCTCCGTCCTCTCCTGGAGCTTATACCCAGGAAATAGACATTAGATCATTTAGAGTTTTGTTCTAGGTCAAAAGATTTTTGCCACTGCATGACAGTATTTAAAGGAATTGACCCGGGACCACCTGTCTGAGTTGCAAATCAGAGCAGCACCATTCAAAAGAACATAGTGAGATGATAAAAATGTTCTATAACTTTGCACTGTTCAACATGTTAGCCAGTAGTTACACGTAAATATTGAATACTTGAAATGTGGTTAGTATAGCTAAAGAAGTGAATTGCCAATATTATTGAATTTTAATTGATTCAAATTTAAATAATTCCATGTGACTAGTGGCCACCATATTGGACAGCATAGCACTGGAGAATGAGAGCTGAATTCATCAAGTCAGGATTCCCAGCCTTTTAGTAAGGACATAAACCAACATGGATATCCCCAACCCATGTTCCCTGGTCATTTCCTTCCAAGCAAAGCTACTTCACAAAGTCAATGGCAAGAGTGAATAAAAAATGTCCAGACTACTTGGAAAATTAGAGTGAGTTTAAATAAAGGCATGGATAAAAGTGGAATGGCAGTCATTGAGTGGAAGGAGAGTTTGACACATGTGTCTTAGTAAGAAAAGAGAGTCCTCAAAAAAATATATGCACCCCCATGTTCATTGCAGCATTATTTGCAATAGCCAAGGCATAGAAACAATAAATTTCCATCAACAGATGCACAGATAAAAATTGTGGCATAGACACACACACACACACACACACACTCACACACACACACATCACACATACATATGTGAATATTATTTAGCCATTAAAAAGAATGAACTCTTGCTATTTGCACAACGTAGATGGACTTTGAAGGCATTATGCTAAATGCAATAAGTCAGAGAGAGAAAGACAAATATTGTATGATCTTACTTGTATTTGGAATCTTTAAAAAAATGATCTCATAGATACAGAGAACAAATTAGTGGTTGCCAGAGGCAGGGGTGGGGAAAATGGGTAAAGGGGATCAAAAGGTACAAACTTCCAGATGTAAAATAAATAAATCACAGGAGCGTAATGTGCAGCATGGTGACTATAGTTAATAATACTGTATTGCATACTTGGAAGTTGCTAAGAGGAATCTTAAAAGTTCTCATCTCATCTCTTATGACAAATTCTATTACTATGTGTTGGTGACAGATGTTAATTAGACTCATGGTGATCATTTACCAAAACATAAAAACATTAAGTCATGGGGCACCTGAGTGACTCAGTTGAAGTGTCCAACTCCTGATTTTGGCTTAGGTCACGATCTCAGGGTCATGAGATCAAGCCCCATGTCAGGCTCCATCCTGCTTAAGATTCTCTTTCTCCCTCTCCTTCTGCCCCTCCCCGCACTCACACTCTCTCTTAAAAAAAAAAAAAAATCAAGTAGTTACCTGAAAGTAATATAATGTTGTTGTCAATTATACCTCAATGAGAAAAAAAGGAAAGAAAAAGAAAAGAAAGAAAAGAGAATCCTAAGAAAGAGCTATAGGATAAGAGTATAATGTGTTGCAGTTATCCATGGCTAATAAATTACTCCACAATTTAGTGGATTAACTCAATGACATTTGTTTTGTTCATGAATCTGCAACTTGGGCAGGGCCCATGGGAAGATAGTGCATCTCTGTTCTAGTCATTGTCACCCAAACTGTCCCAAGGCTGGGAGCTGAAATCATCTGAAGGCTTGTCCCCACACATGGCTGGAGAAAATGCTGACTACTGACTGTTAAACCACCAGTCAGAACACCTTAAAAATGGCTACTCCATGAGGTCTGGACTTTTCTCACAACATGGTGTGACTGGATTTCAAATGCAAGTGTCCAGAAAGAGTTTTGTACCCTCTTTATGACCTAGCTCTGGAAGTCCCATAGAATTACTTCTGCAGTACTCTGCTCATCAGAGAAGACACAAATCCGCCCAGGTGAAAACAGTCTTCACTTTTTGATAAGGAGTGCCAAGGAGGTTCTAGAAATGTACATAAGACTAGATATATTGCTGTAGCCATTTTTGCAAAATAATCCATCACAGTTTAATAAAATAGTGTAGGCTTCAAGTAATAGAAGCCTTAGTCAAACCAGACTAACAACGAAAAAGAAACTTACTGTTCTAAGACACTAGTCGGCTTAAGTTTCAAGTATGGCTGCACCTAGTGGCTCCAAAGATACAATTGCATCTTCTCCTACACACTAATCATTCTGTGTTTCTTGTCTCTTGTCTCTTGTCTCTGTCTCTGTCTCTCTCTCTTTTTCAACTGTTTCAGTATCTTTTCCAAATTCTAAGTCAACATTCTGACAATTTTTAAACCTAAAGGAAGTATTTTTCTTATATATCAAGTCTCATGGAAGGGCTGTGATTAATTTGTTTAGGTCCCATGCCCACTCCTTGTCCAATCCTGGGTCCTGGAAAATGAAGTTGCATTAGAGGCCAGGTAAAGTCTGCAAGTCGAGCCTAGCAGCAAGTTATTTAATCCCACCGAATTGCCATTTTTCTCATAGCTAGGAAGGAGATTCTGGTAGATTGATGGCAAAACTCACTCCAATTCTCCCCTTTTTTTGTATCCAACCAACTGCAATGTGATTTTGTAGCCCCTTTCACCCAATGGTGGAGTCTATTTCCCTATCCCTAGATTCCAGGCCAACCCCGAGATTTAGTTTTAGCCAAAAGAAGGTGGGTGAAGTAACTTCGTGCGAGTTCTGAATATAGGCCTAAAAATCTCTTAAGCATTTCTGCTCTTTGTCTCTCCAAACCCTGCTGCTACCAGGAGAACATGTTCAGTTTAGACTGTTGAGGGAAGAGGGATCAAGTAGAGCAAAGCTGAGGCAGCCCAGTTCTCTCAGCCAAAGTCATGGACACACAGGACAGCTCAGCCAAGATCAGCAAAACCAAACCACAGCTGACTTCAGGTGTCTGAGGATATATGAGCAAATCCAGCTACCACCACCCAATCTGGAGACTGTGCCCATGAGTTTTGCTCCTTGTGTGCTTGTGTCACAGTATTATTATGACAAATATGAAACGATACCATTAGTCCCTAAATCTTCGCACTCTGTTTGAAATAGTGTCTGACCTCAAAAAAATAGTCAATAAATATTCGCTATTATTATTATCCACAATTTGCCAGTACCACACAAAATATGAACGGGGTAGCTTCCTAAAGAAGAAAAGGTTTCTCCAACTAAACTCCAAAAACAAACAAAATTAAAAACGAGAGATCTACCACATGCTTCATGAGGTTTAATAAAGAGAGAATACTGATCTATTACATTTTTAGCAATTTTAATAAATTTAAAAGGAAAAGTAAGCATATCATAATGGGAAGCACATCACTTATTATCAATGAAGTAAAAGTAGATGATCTCCAAAGCCCTCTCCACATCCTGTATAAATTTCTAGTATCTGATCTATGCCCAGCTATCATATCACCAATTAGATCAAATAGCAAACTTCTTCCTTGCAAAATGAACAGTAACATTTTTATTATATGATTAATTGCTGTTGTTAACAATATTTATATCAGGCCAAAAATTAGGACAAGAGTAATGTTACCTCTCCTAGTATTTTTCAGACACAATAATTCTATGTCTGATACAATTTTCAATGGTGGACTTCAAAAGAATAAATGCATTAGCTCCAAGAAAACACTATTATATCTTACCTTTACAAAAACTGGAGACACACATGCCTCCGAGCCTCACCCTTCTCCCTGAGTACGTGTGCACTGGGGGGAGGGACTGTCCTTTCATAGTGACCCTTCTCTGTCTGCTCTCTCTCTCAGGTAAGTCACGCATCCAGTTACAGAACTTCAGTGGAACTCTGTGACAGTTTACAGACTCCGCTTGTAAATTCTCTTGTGAACCCAATTCTATATTTCCATTTCTATTTGACTTTTGTACTCAGATATTCTGCTATTTCCGTTCTCTTTAGGTCTTAAAGAGAATCACTGCCTCCCTGTCCATCGTCCGCAAAATACATGTATGCTAAGTGATAGCTCAGTGTAAATAAAGCTCCCAGTCCTGCTCCTCACATGTAACAAAAGCAAGGAAAGTAGTAATCTTCGCTAATTTTGTTATTACCTTTATTTTCTAATTTTGTCTTCACAATAACCCTAGGTATGGCTATGGCAAGTATTATTATCCTATTTATTGATTATGAGTATAATATACCAAGAGGATAAGATGTATAGGTCATCAAATGTGAAAGTTCGAGTAGGATGGAAGGTAAAGCTGCAAACACATACCAGTAAGATTAATAATGACTGTGTGAAGGATTATCAGAGACTAAATTTTATGAAAGTGAGTTTTCGGATTAGTTTGACAGAATTAGCAGTAGTTAATATATATTAAGCACTTACCATGTGCCAGTACCTATTATAAGTTAAAAGTCATATCTTAAGTTAATACTAGCATTAACTCAATTATTTAAGTATTTTTTTCATGGTTTTGTAGAGGAAACCAAGATGAGACTCTGTGGTTAAAGAGTTTGCATTCAGTCTAGTAGCAGTAAGCTAATAAATCACCAACAGGGAATTTGAATATAGACCTTCTGGCTCCCACAAGTGTCCCTGTTAGCTTCTTCTGTCTCTGAAATGAAGAATAAGAAGTTGGGAGAGGGGAGCGAAGAGTAATGGTAACTGCAAAGTCATCAAGGTAGAAATAAGTAAATCATACACAGGGTAGATCAATCCTTGTGTATGGGCGATGAGGCAACATCTGGGTGAAGAATCAGGTGGAAATGATGTTGGGAAGGTTTGCAATGCAGCAGCAGAAAAGTGGCCCTTGATTATCAGGTTGAGGTGTCTGAATTTCTGGAACAGCCCAAAGGGAACCTGACCCACTCTATACTGTAACTTAATCCATGTCAATGCACTGGCAAATGAACATGTTGAGGAAAAATGCACTGGTACATATGGAAGCAGGAGTTGGTTTCTTGATGTGGAGCTAGAATAGTTTGTTTAGAATTGGCAGCATTTCTATTCAAAATACTGCACGAACATCTGTGTCATTTAACTCTTTGCAAAAGATGAAAGAGACAGACTGCAGACAGATGCTTGGTCAGCCCTAACCCCTTCTAGAAGGTTAAGTACTGGAAGCATAGGATGGACTGTTCTGTATCAAGCCAGCTGTGTGCTTCCATACCAGGTTCAATGTTGAAAGTTCCTTAACCGAACATCTGGCTAAAAATGTGCCTTCCATTTATTAACAGCACTTATTTATTGCACCTGGTCCATGGGAGGAAAGTACATGGGTCAAGTAACTGCAGCAGGATTTCAAATGTTTGCCTTACCATCTACAAAGATAATTAAAGAATAACAACCACAATCTTGGGGGGAAATCTTGGTGAGTCCTTTGTACTAGTAGCTCTACAACAGAAAGGCAAAAAATAAGAAACTTAGTGAGAATCCTATGAATTTAAACCAATAACTCTCAAATATAACCAGTTCAGTATGAAAGGAATTGTTTCTTTGGCTTACATGTTAGTTGAGTTAGCCCCTACCTCATTGCACCAACTAAAATGATTTTTTAAAATCTTAAAAGTGATGAGGGTTTAACATTTACATTAATATCTTCCTTGGTAGAACTGGTTTTAGGAAAGGAAATTTTTTCATAATTCTCATTTCCAGCTTTTCCTAAGATAGATAGATAGATAGATAGATAGATAGATATTTTTTTAATGCACTGAAAACATAATTTTTCCTTGGAAACATGGAAGTAACTCTACCCTTTTCAAGGTTATTTAAAAGTCTGTTTGGTATTTGATCAACTAATAGTCAATCACCTGACCTCTAATTCATGACGAAAATCCAGCAGATTAGTTTGAATCATTCTGCTAATGTGAATCTGATCTGACCCGGTATTAACTGCATTGTTTAAAATAATGCTATTAGGATCTATTGAACATTGGCCAGTACTACAATTTTCTTATTAATTTCTGGAATAAAAAACATTTGAGATCATCTTACCTGCTGTTTTAAGGACTAAACAATTACATGTATTCATTCAATTCATGGAAAATACATATTTTTTTCATATTTCTAGGTTGTTTTCCTTGTCTACTGGTGAGCAAACACCTATCAGACTCCTGGGCATCTATCAAAGTGTTTTGAGTGTCTTATAACAACAGAGCACAGATCCAAGAAAGTTTAGACATTACTAAATAAACAGCCCACAGATGTGGGTGCTGAAAAATTAATCTGACGGGTTGTAGTACCAAAATGCTCCTACAAAAACAGAATGAAATAAACCCAAGTACAAACACTCATGTAATCAGGGCATAAATGAATCATAAAGCATTGAAACAGAGGTTTAGAGATCTGGCATCAAGAACAACTTCTGACAAATTACTCAACTGCACACATAGTTCTTCATGTCATCTCATCAGTAGGGAGAATATTGGAAGTAAAAGTAACCTGGTACATGTCAACAGAAACCAGTTTAAAAAATAATTTTAAAACATTTTATGATGTTTGTAATTCTCCTTGTAGCTCAAAAACTGCCTCTTAAATTTTCAAATAGGTACTTACTATTCTCAGATAAAATTTTCTAATAGACTACCAATTTGTTGTTTGTCATTATGAATTAAGGCCACTGGAACCCTGGGAGGTTGCTGCTGACATCTAGTGGCATAATTTTTTAAATGCCAAATGCATTAAAAATACATAACTAGAGAGAGAAAGGGACAAGCATACATACATACGCACTTGAAAAGTCTAGTGGGCACCCCATGTCATAAATTATTTGCCTCTGCCCTCACTACTCTGCTTGCAATGATCTGCTCCCCTTCCAAAGTAATGTTAGCACTGCAAAACCAAAGAAATGAAAACTAACCCGTATGCTGAAGCCTTGAAGGAACCAATTCCCTCAAAGTCCTTAGTCCTCTACTGGGAATTCCCAGACAGCCCCAATTCCCAAAAGCCCTATTCCAACCCCAATAGTCGTTAATTTCATCTCCACTTTCTAAATAACTATCCCTCTTTCCTAACCTCCACACCTAGTATTTAGGTGCTTTTAGGATCCTAGTCTAAAGAAAATACTATAGAGCTGGGAATATGTTATTTCAGACTGCATATCCACAAAACCACACATTCAAAATGGCCACAAACTTCTTAGGCATGAGGTTCAACAATTATGACAATTCAAAAATGACAAACTTAAAAATAGCTTTCAGGGACAGTTTTAATGGCTTCCAACCATCCACATGAATGATGATGTATAGAACACAGAAGAAATTGAACTTGGGAAAAATATAAGGAGTGTAGAGCTTGCTTCTAGAAGCATGTAAAGAGATTTGTTTTGTAGTGTCAATATATATGTATGTATGTATATATGTATGTAAGGTTGTATGTGTGTATGTGAACAGAACGAGAGACTCTCAAGTTTTGCATGTACCCCCACTCCAGCTAGAGCACTGATGAATATAGTAGGTAAACACTGATTTAATGAATGAAAACATAAATGAATGAAGTGGCAAATTACAAAATAACTTCTTTTTTTCCTATTGGTTCAGATGTAAGATATGCAATAGGTAGTGTCTTTATAAGGCAATGTTTTGCTCTTCGGCAACAAGAGCAGCTCAGGTTAGAATTTTCTTCAATGACATGTGTGCAAAGTAGCAAAAACCAATGGGTGATAGAATTGGGCGATCTTCCTTTGGTGAAGAGAATGTTTCAATAGTGGAAAATTATTTTCTTTATAAGTTAATGTATTTGAATTCAGATTTTATTCTCATTGAAAAGATGTGATAAAGGGAAAGTAGGTTCTCAAGGTAATCCTAAATAATACAAAACATAGCTAAATTATAACTCTCATAGTACAAAGGACTCTTTCAGCCTTTAAATATTACTTTAGAGAAAATCATGGAGATACAAGGAGCTCATTCATTCAGTTTGTGTACTCAACTCAAAAGTGGGAGTAAAAATGGATGGCAGAAGAATCTTCTTTATGTTCATATTAAAGGAAAGAAATCCCATGTCTGTGTATGTACCTATCTAAATATATATAAGAAAATAAAATGGTATACGTACATATGCATATATACTCACATGCACACCTAAGAACGACTAGGTAGCATCTATGCTAATCGATGACAGTGTGGCAGCTACTGCACCAAGTGAATACGGGTTAAGGGAGAGAAATAGTTACAGTATTATAAGGAATTCAGAAGGCTTCTTAAAGTATTAAGGTTATGTAGGCTTGGGAATAAGGGAGAAAGATTGGGCATTCAGAGTGGAGTATTCAGCATAAAGAAAGACAAGAATGTTTAGGGCATGAGATGGAGTAAGAGAGAAACAAAGTAAGACATATAGGCAGGGAACTGATGGAAGAACTTGAATATTATTTGCAGGAGTCGATTTTAGACAGTGACATGCCTTATAGTTTTGGGAGATTTTAAACAGGCTTTGAAAGATGGAGTATCCCATAGAATCTAATCCTCAGAAGAGTAAAACATAACAAGAATTTTCCAAATGACAAAAACCATAAAAGCCAAAAAAAATTCTTTAAAATTATTGTAATAGCTCTTTGTCATGTAAATCCTCTTTAAGAATTACTTTTTAATCACTTCTGTATGAAAATGCTCAGTGATGTGTTCTCGGACTTGCACTTGAAGCACTCTTTGGGAGCATACTTTGCCTGATGCTACAGCTGCATTTCTGTAAAGCATTACATTTATCATACATGGCACCTAATTCAGGCAATGTGACAATTACATCACACCTCTCATCACATGCCGCAGAAGTATTTCTACTTCCCCTTTAAATTCATGGTCATTAGCTTATCAATCGACCTGCAAGTTTTGATGATTTACTTTCCATTGTTACTTTAGGGAAGGCACGTAATAAATAGTATAAGTAATGCAGTAAGCTCTTAAAATATCAGAAGATTTTGATCCTTTTAAACCTCAACATATATTACATCTATGTTCCCTACAGCCTGTATAATAAACTACAGTGAAACACACAACTAAACAATTTATTTATAATTTATTTATTAGTGCTTTTGAACATAAGTAACATTATACACTAGCCTTATGACACAGTTTATTTTCAATCTTAAAACTGTTTATACTAACTAAGCTTAGATCTCAACCTACAGTACATCAAAAAAATGTCAAATCCTTATATCCTATTACAATTACCTACAAAGAAGTTAAATATATGTGAGAAAAAACTTGATATTCCTACATAATAAAGATAAATTATAGACATGAAATTTTCTTAATGAAATCCAATCTATTTCCAGGACATAAAAACATACATAAAAATGCAAGAGAGTAACAGTCTCTATCTTTTTACATAATCTTTCTAGGGGTATATAGAAGGATATTTTGACATGACTAGTTGAAGTTGCTTCTCCCTTTGGATGACAAAATTCGGAATATTGTGACTAAAATACCCCCTTTACAAGAGTCAGATGCAGAGCTTTCAAGTATCTGCACAGGCCAAAGTGCCTGTTACTCCAACAGCTTGCTCTCTGAGCTCCATTGCCAGAATTAATCCTACACAGAATGAGTGTGTTAGTTGTCATGTGCAACGGGGAAAACTGAATGATCCCATTTGTCTAAAAATAGCACCTTCACTAGTATGTCTTAAACTTCTACATTTATACAAGGAGGCCAGCATTACCTTGATACCAAAACCAGATAAGACTCCACCAAAAAAGAGAACTACAGGCCAATATCCCTGATGAACATGGACACAAAAATTCTCAATAAAACACTAGTAAACCAAACCCAACAGTATATTAAATACTGAATGTAAATATCCATATTCCATCTGAGAGAATGGATACTGAGCATCAATAATTAGCACTCTTTGTCATATTAATAGGAATTATTTTTATAAGATTGCAAACACCCCTATTTCAATGAATAGAAAGGTCTAACCTAGAGAGATGATGATGTGAACACAATTTTGTCCACCCCAAATATGCATCCACATCCCACTCGCAACCTGCACACAAACACACACGTGCTAGACCATAAGCTCTTTGGGAATTTTGTCAAAGCAGAGCACTTGGACTCTGGCAGTATACAGGACTGTACCTTTATTTTCATGTTGAGAAGTGAATTTTGTTACTCTGAGTACACAATTCTGAAAACTCCACCATGTTAATGGAAATATCCCTTCAGCACCCTAACTTTTTTCTTTTACTACATTCAGATCAAAATAAGTTTATCCATCTCTTATGTATAAAATAAAAGGCCAGTAAAATTGAATATTAGCATATACAGACCTCTGAAAAAAGAAAAAGATGACATAATGCATATGACATGTCTGTGCTCCTTTCCTCCTCTATTTTCATTCTAAAGGTCATAGATCCTTGACCCTCTTTATTGGTTTCAACTCATTCCGTGTGTTTTTTTCCTCTCTCTTTACTGTCATTCGTCAATTTACCCCCCAACAAGCACTTTTCCACCACTTATCTCCCTAGGTCTATATCATATAGCTCAGCTTCACCCTCTTCCACATATTGTCCAGGTAGTAAGTAGTTCTCATTATGTCTCTCTTTGGGGAGCCACAGTTAATAGGTCTATGCAAAAGGCACCCTCAATTGATGTCATTAACCATTTTAAGATATTTCATAGTTTGAATTAACATTTTAGTACAGATAAAACTTGAATAGAGTGCCTACAATTCAAAATCCCCTTTAGGGGAGAAAAGCTGCTTCCTTAAGGGGTTTACACATCCTTTGAAGAATTAACTGAAAGCCAGAAACACGTAGAAACACCCCAATTTGCAATTCAACCTAAATTTTTGTTCAACTGCAAATTAAAGTTCAGAAACAAGTTTTCTGCTAATGTCCATTAAATTTAAATGCTACCTTTGTTTCAGCACTCATTTGTTTTTAGGTATTCAATGATTTGTCAAAAATAAAACCCAATTAATTCCAATTAGTATGCAGCCTAATGTACATTTCAACAATTCTATTATTTGTGTTCACATACATATAGTGACACCCCATCTTCACAGCTGTATGAATAGAAAGTATTGAGACATGGGTCCAGTTCCCCATCACAATTCTAAACTTTCAGAAACATTTCTATAAAAAACTATTTTGAGATAGCAGTTTTATTCATAAAACACACACACATTATATATCTGCATCTATACCCACACTTCTTTTACATGTACATATCATTAGAATGTTTGCATGAGTGTTCATATTCTTAAGCCAACATATGTAAATAAATCGCATAGCAATTTGAAAATTTAGCAACTAAATAGGCAATCTGTTAAGCATAATCAGGCATGCTATTCAGCAACTGTATGATATAACTCAATCTTCCAAAGAAAATATATGTTTTGCATGAGAGTGCCTTTATAAAAACTTAAAGTTTTCTAGGAATTTGTACTGAAATTTTCACATATTCAAAAAATAATAGGTAAAAACCATCTGACTAATGTTTAAATAAAAGGCAAATCTCATCACTGTAACCTGATAAGAATCTAATTGTCTTATTGTCTATCATTTGTAAATATGATACACTAATTGGAGCTACTTCCAAAGAGAATGCAATCTTCTAGTCAAGATCCTATTCACATATCAACATAAAGGAAAGTGTCATAAAATTAACCATAATCCATAATGTTTTAATAAGCTAATATATATTTAAAAATTTACTGTTCACTTCATAAATACAAGGATCATCATAAGTCATTCCCTCTACTTTTCAGATATTGATTTGATTTTTTGATGGGTTATTCCATAGCTGAACCCAGTAATCAAAGAAAGTCAAGTAGTTTAATGTGTCAGAGTTAAACAGCCTAAAAAATATATCAGTTCAAAATAAGCATTACCTTGATCTGAATTTTCATAAAAAACAGCAGATCTCTTGCCAGGTAACACCATTTCTTTGGGTTCTGTGGGCAAAGAGAAAAGAGATTAATAAAAACAACCTTTCTTTTTACCCTTTAAATACTTCTTAAAGAAGTTCCATTAGTAATAAAGGTCAGAGAGGAAAACCATTTAGCAAAATACTCAGCTCTATTCAGCAGCTGCCTTGGGAAATACTTGTTATAAATGCCAAATAGTTTCCTCAAAGGTTCCCCCCCACCAACAGCCGAGAACATGGGTGACTGTGGCAGATACTCAGCCTTGTTTTCCTTGCTTCTCTCTCTTCTCACATGGGAACAAAACTAGCACTTGAGCAAGAAAAAGCATTAGCATCCACCGTTTCAAAAGATAAGATGTAAACCAGGTTGGGACAGAACATTTACTTGGAAATCAACTAACTGAAATGGAATTTGCAATTATCTAAACTTACTTTTCTCCCTCCCGCAGTGAGTATGGGTTTTAAAATATTCATGAAAGCTTGGGTGTTTTCCTATTCTGTCTTTCCACAGAAGTGATAACGTGAGATATTATGGGATGACTCTGTAAATAATTGCAGATTACCCTGCTCATAGGATGCAATTTCAGAGCTTTTCTATGCTGCAACAAGGAGGAAAGCACTTTATAGAAGTCAAAAGTATGAAAATATATCTTATTCTCTCTCTTAGCATATAACAATCTTGATGAGTATTCCATAAGAGATTTTATTGCATCATTATCTGAATGTTCAGATTGGAGGATAAGAAATTCAAGTCTGAGCAACAGCTTTCCAGAAAGGAATGTTACATAGCCAGGTAAGAATTTTAAATTCATCCCTCGAGAAAGTTATTTGAACAAATGTTAACAGTTAAAAGCATCATTGATTAATTGACTACAACAGTCATTATAAGAATAGTCCTATAACTGTAATCACTACAACATCTTACTATGTGACCTTGGGCAAATAAATTAAACTCTGTAAGCCTTTACATTTCATCTGCAATATCAGAATAATAATTCCTCCTACTCCACAGAGCTGATAAATAAATGAAATAAAAAATACATAAAGGATATAGAACTAATGAATATTAGCTAATATAATTATCAATAACATTAATATTATTATCATTATTCCCCTTTTAAAAAAAACTCACTACCCCATTGAAAATCTCTGCCTCTGTGAACCATGTGGTGGATTGACTAAAATAATATCATACTGGATGTCACTGAATTTGTCTATTTGTTCATCAGAGTCTGTGATGACAAAAATAAATAAATAGCCATTTTAGTGTTTGGGCAGGTGGAGAAAAAATTTTTTTCAGAGAGATGAGTAAGTTGCCAACCACTCTACTGCGTTGGCTTCTCTTGATTTTGCTTAAGATTTTAATTTAAAGAAACCCTCCAAGAAATTATGATATATTTCAAGATTCTCTTAAAGCAACTGGCCCTTGTGTACTCTTATCAGTACTCAGTCCCATTCAGAAGACACCTCGTGAGCCCCTAGTGTAAGACAAGTGTATGGACTGACTTTAGAGAAAACAGTAAACAAAAAGTGACCCAAGAAAAACACAGTTCAATGGAGGAATCACATCTTTAGACAATTATTTCAAGTAATTGGTGTAAATACCAAGTTTAAATCATTAAACAATATACAATGTGTTGGAGCAACAGAAGGCATTGAAAGAATATTCTGCAGTCAGGAAAAGGAGATTAAAAAATAATCTTTAAAAAGTCAGTCAGAATAGCTGAACTGATACACACTGGCTGACAATTGGTCCCATTTTGTCTAAGAAGATTTCACAAAAGAGAGGAACTTCGCAAGACTAAGTCTGGAAGGCAGGTGAGTAAGAATATGTCTTTCCAGGGAGTTGAAACAATGCATACAAAGAACTGGAAGCCTAGAAAAATGTGGAGACCAGATTAGCATGAGGCTGACTTGCAGAGCCCATTGTGCTTCTCCCCAATCTCATTAAAATGCTCAGAGGATGTCAAGAGGAATACTAGTAATGGCATCAGGAAAAAAGAGACAAATTATATATTTCCAGTAGCTGCATCCCTGATAGGGACAGATTAAGTAACACCATTTAAGACTCAAACCTCATACTGTCTAGTTTGAAAGATACAGCATATATGACTAGAAATAAAGAAATTGGGAAAGGACTTTGATTCATACCAACAGTCTCCAACTCCAAGGTGGAATCCAGCAGACCAAAGTCAGCATAACATCTCTTGTGGGTTGAATTGTGTCCCCCAAAACATATATTAAAGTCCTACCCTTGCACCTGTGAATGTGACCTTATTTGGAAATGGAGTCTTTCCCGATATAATTAAAATGTGAGTTAAAATGATGTTATACAGAGATGGGGGACCCTTAATCCAATATGACTGGCATCCTTATAAGATGAGACATAAAGACAGACACATGCAGAGAAGGAAATACCACATAAAGACAAGGCACACCAAGGGAGATCACCACGTGATGAGGGAAGAAGAGACTGGAGTCAACAAGCCAAGTAATGCCAAGGATTGCTGACAAGAGAAGCTAAGAGAAAGTCATGGAACCAATTCTCCCCTAGAGCTTACAGAGAGAACATGGCCCTGTTGACCCCCTTATTCTGGATTTAGAGCCTCTAGAACTATGAGAGAATAAATTTACCTTATTCTAAGCTACCCGGTTTGTGGTAATTTGTTATGGCAGTCCTAGTACACTAATGTAGCATCTTTGAGGCAACAAGAATTAGGCCCCTACCCTGATCACTTGGAGTTTAAAAAATCTTACAGTTACACTGTCAGCAAACATATATCTCAGTTTAGAATTTAGAATACCCAGCTACATATAAAAAGCTAATTTAATGTTTAAATTGCCTTCCCTCCGTAGCTAGGATCTGCTGCAAGTGGAAACCAACAGCCAATAAAGAGGGATATGTTGGTCCTATATTTTTACCCCAGGTCTCTCTTCCCTAGCCAGTTAACCTTGATCCTAATGCCTGTGCGATATGGGAATGGAGTAAAAAACAGAAGTAAGGAATGAAGAGGTAAATGGAGAAGGAAAATTTACTTTCTGTTCACTGAGCTCAGAGAGGTATTATGTATTTAAAGCTGATTCTCAACCAGTGGATGCTTTCCCAGGTTTTTCAGGGATTGTTTCCCCTTCTCCAATCACTGACGACCTTCATCTGTACTACCTCGATACGAGTCATACGGTCTCACTTTATCGCTTACTATATCCACAACTCCAGCTAACACCTTCAGCTCCTATCTGTTGAAGCCAGTTCAGCCCCTGAGCAGCTCTCTGGGACAACCTCATGATTGCTCGCTCACATTCATGGCCCAGATCCGCTGCACAGGGAACTCTCCCACAAGCCCGGGGGAAATGGGCTACTCTCAGTTCAGCACCTCTACTTTCACTACCATAAATGCTCACTAGCTCATCTTGGCTTTCAATTCATCAGAAACCGGTCCACAGTCTCCACAACCACCCCCAAAACTTCAAAGGGACACATACTAAACTCCCACTGAGTTTTGTTGAAGCACCTCTTTTTATCACTGGGAGGGGAAAAAAAGGAAACACGCCACAACCTACCTCCTTGTGGGCATTCCTAATGGACCCTCAGTTCACTCCAAAGAAAAACGCCTTTAATCTCTAGACTTCTCATCTCTTTTAGATTAGGAACGTAGGAGTTATCTAATCAGTTCTCATGCCCATACTACGGAATTTCTACAAGGTGACCTGTGTTCGGAAATCACTTTGGTATCTGATAGCTATTGTCTTAAAGGGTCAATATTTTCCCATTTTATATCCTGTGATATGAGTTTTCACAATCTGAATTTTAAGAGACTCATGGGGGAAGCAGCTAAAAATTGTATAATATGCCTACTGGACATACTATCTTTTTAAGTTTCTTGAGCATTTCATGAATTTTATATATAAATTCAATAAAATATAATCAATATTACCTCTCTTCATCATCAATATAATCTCTCATCTTCAGTCAGGCAGAGTGCTTAATAGCTCCCATGTTGTTCTCACCAGTTCCACTTTCCACGTCTGTTCCTTCTGGTTGTGGTTGAATTTTTACTTTTCAGTACCTTCCAAATTTACCGCCCTGTCAAAGTTTTAATGCCAACTTCTCCACAAAGTGATCCCCAGGTACTTTGGACTTAGTTGAGTTTATCACTCTCTGACCTTGTGTAGCAATTATAGTCAATGCATATAATTTATATTGCCTTCTTGGGTTGTCTTGTGCTGTCATGTCTCCCCAGCTATATTTTAAGTTCCTCAAGAGTATTTGTATCTTGTGCTTCTCACCTAAACTCTTTAGTACTTAACTCAATGCTCAGCACATAGGAGGTGGTTCCTAATAAATACATACTCACTTCCATGTACAAAGATAAGACAGAGCTAACTTGTGTGGCATAAATATCTTACTATGTTCCATATAGAAATTACATAATAAGTCCTTATTGTTGCCACATAAAATTTAAAGAACATTTGAACAAACTAATATGTCAGAACAGAAGCAGAAGACAAAGGAATATGAGCGATGATATGCCATCAGAAAACAAGGATGTCATTATTTGGAAATATAATCCATATGCAATGCTTTTGCCAGGGGTACACTTGCCTCAGAAGGATTAGGATTGTTACAAGATAAATAAAATAAGAAAGGAGGAGACTACAGTTTCACCAGCAAGAATTCTAGATCCATAGCAAGGTGATGGTCTTGAAAATCAGGCTTTCCTTTTAATTTTTAAAAACACAATCTTAGTTTCCATTACCATATTAGAAGTCAGAACTAGAGAACTAGTTCATGGAGTTATATGATTCCATTAGTGAAGAAAACATAGGGTATGATGTCCAGGATGTGGAAAACTACCTTAGGCTCAAAGGTTATATGGACAAGAAGACAGAAGAGGAAGAGGTCAAATATCAAGTCCTCATTTCCCTCCTCTAAGTTAAACCCCCACATGAATACGGTAATAAGAGCAGTAGGACTAGCAGACTGCTTTTCAGGGCATAGACTGGAGAGAATTCAAGACTCCGAGAAAACTAGCATTCAGCATTTAACACTACACTGGAGCAGTTAAGTGGCATTAGCAGAGGGAGGGAAATATCTAAATCCATGAATCTGAGACGGAATCCTATTATGCCCACAGCCAATGTGTGGTGCCCCAGGGAGACAGAAGTTCCCAAGTACCCAGGGAACATGACATTGCTGAGTAGATGTGGTCCCAACTACTCCCCCCCCAACTGCCCCCAAAATGAGATCACTGCCTCCATAATCACAATACCATAAGGGAAAAAATAGGGGAAAGAGAAGAATTCTGAAAGCACAAACATTTACCCAAAAGTTGTCTGAGTCATCTACCCATGATAAAAAGGAACATAAATGTATCTAGTCCAATGTCATTCTTTTACAGATGAGGAAACAAAAGACCAGAGTGGCAGACTCATTTATTCAAGAGTAATATGCAAATGAGGACAGAAAAGAGGCAGTAATTCCAATTTTTCTAATCCCTGCTGAAATGCCTACACACTATCCTACACTTTCATCCAGCTTCTTTTTATAATAAATATCAGTTAATGCTATTATTCAGTTAATATTTAAAAATAAAAATTCAAATTTTATTTTAAATAAAAATACCAATAATTTTAAATCCATTTATTTTAATGAATAATGAAATACATTTAAAATTAAAATAATGAATAATGAGTCCACAAAAACACTATTAGTCTCATTTATTTGGTAAATTTAGCAAGGTTACTGATTTAAGGTCATTATACAAAAATCAGTTGTGCTACCACATAACAACAAACAAAAATATAGAAACTCTGGTTGCCCGGGTGGCTCAGTCAGTTAAGCATCTGACTCTTGATCTCAGGGTCATGAGTTCAAGCCCCATGCTGGGCTCCATGCTGGGTGTGGAACTGGGTATGGAGCCATGCATGAAGCCTACTTAGAAAAAAAAGAAATTCTACATTTAAGATAGAAATAAAACCTCAAATACCATGGAATAAATCTAACAAAAGATGTTTATAACCTCTAAACTAAAAATTACTTAGAGAAACATTACTTAGAGAAAATAAAGCAGAAAAATAAATGGAAAGAGATACATCATGCTCATTGATTGGAAGATAATCATGTTCATTATTATAGAATGTTGATTCTTCCCTAACTGACCCATGTATTCAGTGTGATCATAATAAAGATCCCAGTTGTTTGGGTTTTTTTTTTTTTTAATTTTAAATTTACAAGCTAACATTTATACAGAAATATAAAGGGCCAAGATTAGCCAAGGTGATATTAAAGAACAAAGCTGGAGGTCTTCAATGACCAGATATCAAACGTATTATAAAGCTTTCATAATGGGTACAAAAACAAATAGATACATGGAACAAAACAAACAAACAAAAAAAGACCACACAAATTATGACAACTAATTACACAAGTAAACTTGACCATGAGGAGCAGTCGGTAAAGGGCAATTTTTCCACTAAATGATACTGAACAAACTATATATCCATTTGGGGTAAAACATGAATCTTAACTTCTACACATACAACTTTCAAAGGGTTGTGTATACTAACGCATGGATGATAAAACAATAAAGCTTTCAGAAAAGAATATATTTCCCTTTAGGGTAGACAATGATTTCTTAAAGAGCACAGAAGAAGTGGTAGCTATAAAGGGGAAAATACAATACATGTGACTGCATTTAAATTAAGAACTTCTGTTTATCAAAAGACGCCATGTAGAGAATGAAATGGCAAGCCACAGAGTACAAGGAGAAACGTGCAATACATATATCAGATAAGGACTCATATTCAGGATACTCAAACTGCTACAAATCAATAAGAACAAGGCAGACAACTCGAAAGAAAAATGGGCAAAAGACACAAATGGACATTTCACTAAAGAAGGCATTCAAATTTTCAACTAACATATTAAAATTTCCTCAACTTTATTAGTCCCTTGAAAATGCAGATTAAAATCACAGTGAGATACCACTGTGGCCAAAATAAAAAGGACAGATAACATCAAGAGTTGCAAGGCTATGGAGCAATGGTACTGCCATATCCTGCTTGTGAAGGACAGAGAGTGGAAATTGGTGTAACTTTAGGAAAGTTTGGTTGTGTCTACTAAAGGTGGGCATATGCACACCTTGTCGCTGGGCAAGTGCCACTCCTAGGTTTATAACCACTATGAAGGCCAAAAAGTATGTACAAGAATGTTCATAATAGCAGTCTCTGTAGTAGGGACTATGGAAACAGCTCAAGTCTGCATTAATAGCAGAACTAACTAAGAAATTAAGATTGATCCATACAGTGAAATGCTACACATTAATGAGAATGAACAAACCACAGTTACATGAACAACATGGATGAATATCACAAACAATAATTAGGGTAAGAAGTCATATGCAAAAAGTACACACCGTATGACAACATATATATAAAATGTGGAGGGAACCTTTTGTGGGGTGGTGACTGGGAGAAGACATGGGGGTGCTTTGAAGGTACTAATACTATTCTTTTTCATGAGCTGGCTATTGGATCTTCAGATGTGTTCACTTGCAAAATTTTATCAAGCTGTACTCTTAAGATTTGCTCACTTTTCTATATGGAGGTTATATTCCAATAAAGTTCATTTTTTAAAGTGGTACTGGAATCCCCACCCGAATGTCTACACCACTTGAAAAACAAGGTATGAAGAGATTTTAAAGGTGATCCCTGATTTTAAAGACAATCAGAAAGAAATTAAAGAGCACATTTCAATCTATAAATGTTCTTTCTCAGCATCTACAGGTGTGATAATTCAGGGCAGCCCCTGGAGAGAGAACATTAGTGTTTTCCCTGGAACACGAGCCATTTTCCATATTTTCAACCTATACATTCCTCCTCAAATTACTTATTCATTGTTGACTCTGTTCAATAAAAGGGAATCTAGCATAAAATGTATGTATATTCCATTTTAAAGCACATTTGGATATTTAACAGTACTTTTGTTTGAGGGTTTTTTGTTGTTGTTGTTGTTTTTTGTTTTTTAATTTGGGCTACATTAGCCAGGAAACACAGAGTCAGATTTTAAGTGTTATACCTGACCTTTTAAATTATTTCCTTTTGCAAATACTAAAATTTCTACTGATTGGATTCCTTTCTAATTTCCCTTTGCTTATTGTTTTATGATACAATTATTACATTTGTAATTTTAGGTTTTTAAAAGTTTCTGCATTTAAGCTTTGGAAAGAAAACATAAATAGAAAACAAAAATACAATAAATACCTATTTATCTCTGTCTGCAAGCAATGAGATAGAAAAAACTTTTTCTTTTCTAAATTATAATTATACCTAGATTAAGCATCAATAATGAAAAACCACAAAGGTAAATAACCAAGGCACAGGCATTTTAGAAATGCATGCTTAATATATGATAGAGAAAAGGCAGAAATAACAACAATAAAGTCACATCCAGGTTTAAAGCATACTAAAAAGTAGGTATTGGGAACAATTTCTGCCCTTTAATTTTTTTAATAATCAGACTTTTAACTCAGTTGGTGAAAACGTTCTTCTCTAAATAAGTCACTCTAATTTCACTGATGATTTTATGTATTTAATCTTAAGTTTTTCACTCTTTGTTGTTTAGTCAAAAAATAATCAAAATATTTTCCCATAGGCAATTTAGCAATAAAAGACTTGAAAAAAAAAAACTTCTACTCTTTGAAAACTATTTTTTAATCTCTTAGTCTGAATTACCTTAGAAGTACCTTATTATTATTGTAATAGTAAAAATAAACATTTATCACTGCCAAATATAAACCAGACATTGTTTTGAGTTGCTGTCTTACACATTCAATACTCGTAACAATTTTAACAGCTGGGTATGCTCTTATCCCATTTTATAGATGAAGAAACTGAAGCACAGTTTGGTTACCAGAAAGAAGTCACCTGATCCACAGAGCCAGTGAACAAAGGCAAGACTTGAAGGCAGGTAGCTGTCACCAATTCTGTTCTCTCGACTATTCTGCTGAGCTAATGTTCCACTATTTCCATGTCAGTACCCGTTATAAAGCACATCTTTGGTCCTTACGTGTTATTATTTAAATATATTACTTAACTCTTACTAGAAAGTCTCCCATTTTATTTTAAATGTATGTTATTGGGGCACCTGAGTGCCTCAGTTGGTTGGGTGTATGACTCTTCATTTCGGCTCAGGTCATGATCTTAGGGTTCTGGAATCGGAGTCTCTGGGCACATTCAGTGCTTAGCCGGGAGTCTGCCTGAGATTCTCTCCCTCTCTCTCTGCCTCTCCCCCTGCTCACACACACTCTTTCTCTCTCATAAATAAATAAATCTTTACAAATAAATAAATAAAATGTAGGTTATTTAAAAATATATATTTTGTGCATATCTTTATTATCTTCTATATTTTTTATGTATTCATTAGAATTGTATACACACTATACTTTGAATTTAGAGTGGGCACTATCTTCTAAGAGCTTAAAGCAATTTACACATATTATGCCATTTACATTTAAACACACACACACAACCAGCACTAGTCTCTGAATTGATTTTCATATATTTTATTGCATATTTGCAATAACAAACACTCAGGGTCTAGATCCTATTCTCAAAAGGTGGTCCATAACCGGTTAGTATGACATTACCTGGGAGCTTGTTAGAAATACAGAATTCCAGGCACTACACTAGACCAACTGAGTCAGAATCTTCATTCTAACAAGAAACTCAAGTGATGAGTAGGCAGATTAAACTTTAAGAAAGCTGCTTTAGGGGCAACTGTGTGGCTCAGTCAGTTAAGCATCTGACTTCAGCTCAGGTCATGATCTCAGCATCTTGAGACCAAGCCCTACATGGGGCTCTGTGCTCAGGGGGGAGTCTGCTTCTCCCTTTCTCTCGCCCTCTGCCCCTCCCCCTGCTCATGCTTGCTCTTTCTCTCAAATAAATAAATAAAATCTTAAAAAGAAAAAAAAAACCCACTTTAGATGATCTAGTCCTCTAAACTAAAGGCTTTCTTAATCCTTGCTTCAGCTAATTTATTTCCGTAGGTTCTGTGAAATTTATTCTTATCAATTTTACCACTAAGTATTTTAGTCTGTTAAAATTATTATTGAGTACTTCACTATCTCTATCACTTTTACTGCCTGCAGTGTTACTGGATTTTACTGAATTAACTATTGAGGACTTAAAACAGAAGCTTCTCTTCTAGGGCTGTCTGAAAGGCTGTTTTGTTTGCAAGGTGCTGCATCTTCCACGAGTAACTACAAATGCCATCAATTGAGAACAGGCAGAGCTGACATGCTTTAGTTCTGGTGTGCAGCCTTGTAAATGTCTGTGAGAGTTTCTAAGTTAAAAAATCAATACTAGAGTAGCTACTGTTTTCTCAAAATCCTGAGAGATTTTATGCTATATTATAGAACAATGCTGATCTCAAATCCTTTGTGAATTCTTCTCAAATTTTCTTAGTTCTCAGGTATTCACTTATAAGTTGCCCTAGGGTTTTCTAGATTTTTACATAAGATGACCTGAAAAGGTTCCAGAAAGATTTTAGTATTACTACTAAGCTAAGGATTTTGCTCTGCCTAAAACACACACTATTAACAACAACCAAAATCAAACTTAATAATAAAACCCTCCAACAAAAAGAAACATCCATATTGAAAACCATTAAAAATAGCTTCAAAAACAGCAAATTAATGCAAAAAAAATCAATCTTAAGATACAAGACAAAGTTCTGTGCTGTTAAGTGCTTTTTACTGTTTAATAAAGTACCAATACTCATATCTTCAAAAAATTATCAAATTTCCTTATCATCTTATCTCTTTGCTTTGGCTCTTGAATGGATTTCCAACTTATGAGTGAGCTGGGATAAGAAGGTTAATTTACTTGAGCATACAGAATCAAGGAAGATCATTCGTTACAATTTCGCCAATAGAAAAATAAAGAATGTGTGAATGTAGTCTGGGTATTAGATAGTAAAAAGGAATTTATTTTAATTGTGCCAGGTGTGATAACCATATTATGGTTACATAAGATAAATATCCTTATCTTTTAGAAATGTATGCTGAAAAAAAAGTTGGGCTGAAATGTCAAAAAATTATCAATAGGACATACAGGTACATACCACCACCACTAAAAACAAAATAAAATAAAGTACCACCTACAAAAACAGAGAGTAAGAGGACCCATTAGGAATCTAGAAATGACATCAATAATAGAGAAATTTTAGTTATCAATGCAGGAGGCTGACATAAGCCATTAGTACATTGGATTAAAAGTAATGAAAGAAAAATAATGTTTCTTTTCAATATTCATAATGTAACTGAACTAACATATTTGAAAAATGCCGTGGACACATTTTATGGACCTCTTGCTCCATCTAATCACTATGATAACTCTGTTATATATATCACTGCTCTTAAGATTTAAAATAGTTAGAGAGACATTTAAAATAGAGAGACATGAACACTTTGCCCACTTTCAGAACATTTTTGGCTTGACCCAAGGACTTTTACATTCCTTTACAGTAAGCCTTTCTATTCTATCTTCTACTTATTCCATTCTGGGGGAAAAGGAAGGATAATTTGCTTGGTCAGATAGTCATTTTTTATTAGTGGTTTCTGTGCTTAAATGCAGCAGAGTAAGTGGAAAACTAAGTCCAAAAATTTAGAAATTAACGGACATAAAAAAAATTTCAACTATGTTAACTTACTTTCTACCTGCTTTTAGGAACCAACAACTCTGGCAATGCATATAAACATCAAAACTAACACAGCAGACAAAATCTTTTGCAATGCTGAAAAATCTTTTGCTATCCATGTACAGAAAACCTAAACAATATTTAAATGCAAAAAATAAGTAAACGATCTAAGAAAAGAGAATTATAGTTGAATGCCTCCATAGTCTACTATCAAAGTATTACAGAAAAAATAAAAGGAAGACAAAATTAAAAACTATATGGTGCCCAATCAGGGAATTTCTGTTTCTGGTAACACAGGCACTACAAATTCTAAAAAGCCCTCTCCTTCAGAACATCTGGAATGCTTGATAAAATACAACAAACATACTTTAAAATGCACTGCTGAGCTCATAAGACACAGAACAACCTTAAAGTGGCAGAATGAAGCAGGATTGAAACAAGAGAAACATCCACATGCAAAAGCGTGGGTGTCCTTGTGTTATTTACTAATATTAAAATCTTGAAGCTTTGCAATTTATTAGCCTGATAGGAAATAATGGATAAGCCTGTAGGTTTGAAAAAAGTGAGGAGTTGAAATTCAGAACATCTAAAAGCCCAAGAGAACATATAACTTAAAAAAAATGCCTCTACCATAGGGAAGTGACAAAGGGAAAACTATCTATGGCAACCCTCGCTTGGAGCAGAAAAAAAGAAAACCACTCTTTTATAAAGGCATTAACCATAGTTCTTCCCGCATAGCTTTTAGCCTTGGTTTTACCCTGATTATAAATCCTGAAAAACTTCAAGCAGAGAAATTAACTTTTTTCAAGTTTTTATTTAAACTCCAGTTATTTAACATACAGTGTAACATTAGTTTCAGGGATAGAACCTAGTGATTCATCACTTACATACAATACCCAGTGCTCATCACAAGTGCCCTCCTTAATCCCCATCACCAAGTTAACCCATCCCCCACCCACCTGCCCTCTACTAACCCTGGTTGTTCTCTCTAGTTAAGAGTCTGTTTGGTTTTCTGGTTTGCCTCTTTTTTCCCCCCTGTGTTCATCTGTTTTGTTTCTTAAATTCTACCCTGGAAAACAGCATGGAATATGCAGTTTCCACAAAAAGTAAAAAAGAGAACTACCTTATGATCCAAAAGACTTATTTTAAACTTAAAGAGACAAATAGTTGAAAGGAAAAGGATGGGAAAAGATATATACTGTAAACAGGAAATATAAGAAAGCTGGTGTGGTTAATTAATATGAAACAAAGTACACTTCAAAGCTAAATATATTCCAAGAGGTAAAGATAGATATTTCATAATGATAAAAGGGTCAATTCATCAGGAAGACATAATGATCTTAAATATATGTATGCATCTAATAATAGAGGTTCAAAGCTCATTAAACAAAAACTGATAGAACTAGAGAGAAAAACAAACAAATCCATAATCATAATTGATCTTCAATACCCTTTTTTCAGTAACTGATATAAGGAGACAAAAATGTCAATAAAGAAAAAGTAGTCTTAATATCACCACCCAACAATCTCGACCTAATTGACAATTATAAAATACTATACCCAGCAACTGCAGTGTATACATTCTTTTCAAGAACACGTGTAATATTCACCATAATTGAAACTGTATTAGCCATAAAACAAACCTCAATATACTTTAAAAAATTGAAATCTCACAGAATATGTTCTTTTTCCAAATTGAAATAAAAATTCTACAACAGCAGGAAAAGAAATAATTGGAGGCTAAATAATTTACTTCTAAGTAACCCATGGGTCAAAGAAAAAGAGGTAACAAAATTAGAAAATGTTTCAAACAGTATGACAAGAACACAACACAGCGATACATATGGGACATAACTAAAGTAGTGATTTTAAAAAGATGTATAGCTTTAAATGCCTATATTAGAAACAAGATAGAAGTTTCTGACTTAAGAACCAGAAAAAGAGCAAATTAAAATAAGGAGAAGGAAATAAATATTAAAATCATAACAGAAACCTTTTTATTTTAGTGTAGTCCTAATAGTTTAGTTTTACTTTTGTTTCTGTTCCCAAAGGAGACATATCTAGAAAAATGTTTCTGCAGCTGATGTCTAAGAGATCACTGCCTATGTTTACTTCTAGAAATTTTATGGTTTCAGGTCACAAATTTAGGTATTTAATCCTTTTCTTTTCTTCTCTTTCTTTCTTTCTTTCTTTCTTTCTTTCTTTCTTTTTCTTTTGAGAGAGAGAGAGTGGTGGGGAGAGGCAGAGGGAGAGGGAGAGAGAGAATCTTAAGGAGGGCTCGATCTCACGACCCTGAGATCATGACCTGAGCTGAAATCAAGAGTCAGACACTTAACTGACTGAGCCACCCAGTCACCCCAAGGTCTTCCACCTACTTTGAGTTCATTTTTGTGTATGGTGTAAGAAAGTCCAGTTTTCCCAACACTTCTGTTGAACAGATTGTCTTTTTCCCATTGTATATTCTTGCCTCCTTTAACCATATAATCACGAGTTTACTTCTGGGCTCTCTATTCTGTTCTATTGATCTATGTGTCTATTTTTGTGCCAGTATCATATTGTTTTGATTTAGTACAGCTTTGTAGTATATCTTGAAATCTGGGATTGTGATAGCTCCACTTTTGTTCCTTTCAAGGTTACTTTGGCTATTTGGGGTCTTTTGTAGTTCCATATAAATTTTAGGATTATTCTAGTTCTGTGAAAAATGCTATGCGTATTTTGATAGGGATTGCATTAAATGTGTAGATTGCTTTGCATAGTATAGACATTTTAACAACATTTGCTGTCCAAAATCATGAGCATGGAGTATCTTCCCATTTGTTTGCCATCTTCAATTTCTTCGATCAATGTTTTATAATTTAATAAAAACCTTTTGTTCAGCAAAGGAAACCATCAACAAAACAAAAAGACAACCCATAGATGGAAGAAGATATTTGCAAATGATATCTCTGATAAGGGGTTAATATTTAAAATATATAAAGGATTTATATAAGTCAACACCAAAAAATAAATAATCTAAATAAAAATGGGCAGAAGACATTCATTAACAGACATTTTTCCAAAGAAGACATACAGATGACCAACAGATACATGAAAAGATGCTCAACATCACTCATCACCAGGAAAATGCAAATCGAAACCACAATAAGGTGTAACTTCACACCTGTCCCAATGGCTAAAATTAAAAACACAAGTAATGACAAGTGTTGATGAGGATATGGAGAATGTTCACTGTTGGTGGGAATGCAAACTTGGTGCAGCCACTGTGGAAAACAGTATAGAGGTTACTCAAAAAATTAAAGAGAATTACCATATGCTCTAGTAATTCTAACACTGGGTATTTATCCAAAGAAAACAAAAACACTAATTCAAAAAGATATATGCACCCCTACATTTATTGCAGCATTATTTACAATAGCCAAAATATGGAAGCAATCCAAGTGTTCACTGATGGATGAATAAAGAAGGTATGATAATAATGGAATATTACTCAGTCATAAAAAAGAATAAAATCTTGCCATTTGCAACAATATGGGTGGATCTAGAGAGTACTGTGCTAAGTGAAGTCAGTCAAAGACAAATACCATATGATTTCATTCATATGTGGAATTTAAGGGAAAACAAAAACAAAGGACCAAAGGGACTATTAACTATAGAGAACAAACTGGTGATTGCCAAAGGGGAGGGTGAAGGGGGAATGGGTGAAACAGGTGAAGGGGATTAAGAGTACACTTATCGTGATGAGCACTAACACATATAATTGTTGAATCATTATACTGATATATATAATCATTACACTGATACTTATAATTGGTATGTATACACCAGAAACTAATATAACACTGCATGTTAATGATACTTGAATTTTAAAAATAATTAAAAAATCATAATAGAAACCAAAGAAACATCAAATACACAAATGATAGAGAACATTTTTAAAAACATAAATTGGTTCTTTGAAAAGTTTAATAAAAATGATAAACCCTTAGAAAACTAGTCAGGGGAAACACAAATTAAGAAAATTAGTAATGAAATAATAAATATTGCTAGAAATTCTACAAAGGATAAAAGAAAATATTATGAACAACTTTATGCCTATTAACTCAAGAACTTAGATGAAATGCACATATTCCTTGAACAACTCAACTTGCCAAAACTGACTCAAGGAGACATAAAAAACTGAATGCTATCCCTCCTATTAAAGATTCTTCCAAATAAATGAGAAAGCAAAATAACTGATAGTGTACGGATTGAAAAATACAAAAAAGAAACCACCTCACAGGCCATAAATCATGTGGGCAACACAATTATAACTGAAAAGTGTTCAGAAATAACTGCCCAATGAAAGAGGAATGATTAAGGAAACTATCATTTATCAAGTTTATGGAATATCTTAATTTTAAAATGACACATTTCAGGAACAATGCATCTTTCTCCTTAGCACTTATGCCCACCATTAACTCTCACTTATTGTTTGCCACAATGTTAAAACCAAAGTATATCTGGGAGCTGCCTAAATAAACATGCCTTAAAGAATATCTCCTATGCCTTTCTTGCTCCAATTTTTTCTCATTCCTGCTTTTTAAAAAATTTCTTTTCCTTTGTTCCCTCAAAATAAATGTCTTTACACGGAATTATACAATTTACTTCTTGTTTAAAATCTTGTCTATTCTGCTCTATTCTCGGATTAAATCTCTTCCTCTTAATTATTAGTGTATATCCATCTCCCAGCAGTGTCACTGGGTACCGGAGCATGGTGGGGGCAGACAAGGGGCGAGAGAGGGAATGGGGGGAGGCCCCTGGCAGAAACTATATGCTTTTTATGACTCAGCTTCAGATGCCATGGTGTATCATTTTTGTCATAGTCTATGGGTTAGAATAGTTACAAGCCCCTCCTTACAGATTCGAAGGCAAGTAACAGACCTCATCTTCAATGGGAGACATGTTAGTCTCATGAAAAAAACAAGTGGGATGAGATACATACGTATCAGTGTGTCCAAAATACAATCTGCTATGAACGCTGAATAAAAGAATGGCAACTACATAAGACTGTAGTGGATATTAAATTAAGAGGATTACTAATACTCTCAAAAACGTAAATAACTGATTAAGGCTCTTTTATTTTCCTAATAACTAAAAGGACTAGAGTGGTTGAGAGCTTCATCTTTAAAGCCAGACAGACTGGGGTAAGGTTCAAAAAAATCACCTGACACGTAAAACAGAAATAATGATACCTATACTACTATACTTTATATGGTAATACTCCATATGGTTGTTACCACATAGTAAGGACTTGCAGCTATTACCATAAATAATAGATGCAATATTTCTTAGTAAAGAATATTTCAAAAATACAAAAGTATACAGAGAAGAAAATTAGTCACTCATAATTGTACTACTCAGCAAAAATGAAACTCATTTTAAAATGACCTTGACAAAATAAGAGTCCTATTTTTTAAAAAGGATACAAGTCAATAGGAAAATTGTGAAAAGAAACAAAAATCCTGTTCTGCACCATTTTATGATACCTACCAAATGGGGATAGCCCTGTAGGGCAGATGCAGAGCTAGGGGAGGCAGGACTCACATACACTAGGCGACAGGTGGGATGAAGCTCCTGAGGGAGCCAGGAGAGGCCTCACCAAGAAGGTGGTATGCAAGCGAGGCCAAAGTGGGAGTGGGTTTCAGATCACCGGAAAGCAATGAAAGGAGGTCTGAGAGCTGGTGGCGACAGTGGCATACACACAGGGGACAGGCTCAGGGATCCATTTGGAGGGCCCTGGGCACATGGGCCTGATCAGATTCGGGGTTTCCTTCAGGGGGACGTAATAAATGAGGAATAACTATTAGGTCAGATGATGAGCATGGATGCCAAGTTAAAGAATTTAAACCCTTATCCTTATAGGTAGTGGGAAGTTTCAGAGGTTTCTAAGGGAAGGGTATGACTTATACTATTCTCTTTTAGATAACTTAATGTGAAACAGGGAATCTGAAGTCAGGGAGATAAAATACAAAATATCAGATGACAGAACTTCATAAGGAAAACTTTTTAAAAATACAAGAGTAAGGAATTAATATGGTATGTAAAAACTAAGTATAGATATTGTAGAAAGACCTGGACACTCTGCAGACACTTGCCATATTTGGGATACAACTCTAAAAATTACACGATGTTGAGGAATATCAAAAAGGAATATGATAAAAAAGGGTCGGTATAATCTATATAATCAGAACGTGGCACAGTAGTTTCTCCCATCGAGTGTTAAACATTAGATACAGGAATAGTATAGGTAAATAAAAAGGGAAAAGTAGAAGTGTTGTTGTTGTTGTTGCTGTTGCCCTTTTTAAAAAGAGCCAAAGTAATGAGTGGTAACAGAGTCAAAAAATAAGTCCAATAACGACAATGACCCTCAAGCAGAGAAAGACAGCTAGGGAGGACAGTGTAATAGAAAATGGGCTTAATTATGAAAACAAGATGTATTTTGCTTGGAAGTAATAAAACATCTCCCAACACATGCCTTCCATCCTCTCTCTCTCTCTCTTTTTTTTTTTTTTAAGATTTTATTTATTTATTTGACAGAGATAGAGACAGCCAGCGAGAGAGGGAACACAAGCAGGGGGAGTGGGAGGGGAAGAAGCAGGCTCATAGCGGAAGAGCCTGATGTGGGGCTCGATCCCGGAACGCCGGGATCACGCCCTGAGCCGAAGGCAGACGCTTTAACCGCTGTGCCACCCAGGCGCCCCCCTCTCTCTCTCTCTTTCACCCCAATTCCATGAAAATTCTCAAAAGCAGTGCTTTATAAATTCATATGCCTCAAAGGCCTCCTCAAGACATTTCTAACCCCACGACTCTGATTCTTTATCCCACCCCATCCAGTAGGGTCATCATCTAAGCACGTGGCTTTTGCCTGTGGTATGTGGAGCTGAGAGCAAAGAACACTCCCTGGAAGGCAACCGCAACATACGAACCAGTGATCAGAAATTAATGGTGTGACACATACAATGGGCTCATCATTTATTCTATATTTGACTTTGTTTTTTAATTTTTTAATTTTTGTTGACTCTGACTTTGTAAAATCGTTAAACAAAATCACTCAGATAGGGAACAGTTGCTGAGGCCTGGAAGATTAGGTGCACTGCCCAAAAGAGACAGTTGGTTAGAAACTTGGGTTGTCTCACTCCTGACCTAGGTGTTGCTTCATGCTGCATGCTCTCTGTTCTCCATGTACTTTGGAAAGTTATTTATTTCAGTCTCCCCAAAGCGTATCAGACCCCACATACATTCTATTGTGGACTGAATGTTTATGTTCCTCCAAAATTCATTTGTTGAAATGTAGCCCTCCAAGGGATGGTATTTGGAGGTGTGCCTTTGGGAGGTGATTAGGTCATGAGGATGGAGCTCCCATGAATGGGATTCGTGCCCTTGTAAGAGGCCAGTAGGCTAGCGCACTCTTCTTCTACCATGTGAAGATACAATGCACAGTCACCCACTGCAACTGGGAAGGGGGCCCTCAGGGGAATCCAACCCTGCTGACACCCTGATCTCAGACTTCTAACCTCCAGGACTGTGGAAACACATTCCTGTTGTTTCTAAGCCATCCCGTCTATGGCTTTCTTTGGCAGTCCAAACTGAATAAGACACATCTGCTTTCCAAAAAGAAAAAAAAATATTTTGAACAATTTAATATTTTTAGGATGTGGAATTCTATTTTATTCCTATTTGGGGGCTTGCCTCATAATATGTAAGGCTAAAACACAAACACCATAAACCTATGGACATCTAAGTTGAGGTTTCTTATAAGACCTGCTTAAGGAAATAGACATCCTTCAGAGCTGGAAGAACGGAAGCCAGCCACATAAGGTAAGATGAGGGAATCACATCTATGTGCAGCTGAAAAAGAAACTGAAGTCGTTCCGTGTGGAAGGCAGAGATTTAGGAGGCCCAAGTTGCCTAGTGGACAGGGGAATGCAGGCTGAGAAACGAAATTCTGATCCAGGAGGAGGACGTCCTGATTCTCTCCTCAAGAGAGAATGCGTGTCCTCAGTTTCCCCTTCTGTGGATCTTTCCCAGCTGTAACTTGTCGGCAGTCAAGACTCGCAGCCTGAATTGCTGCCGAGGCCCCTGTCCCTGAGGCTTGGAACCATCCGTCTTTCCTCTGTCAGAAGTGAACACCCTGCTGGTTGCTGGAGGAGAAGAAGGAGGCTCCGTCCTTTCGCAGCCTTACTGTTTAATTTTAAGCAACTAGCTGGGGAAATTCTGAACTTAATGAGCCCTTCTTTTGTCCTTGGAGGAGTCACAGAATGCAGCTGTCAGGCAGCAAGAGTTGTGCAGGAGTCTTCCAGATCCTCCGTAATTCTTCAGCTAACATTATATTTTATATTATCACTTGCCGATGGCCTGACAGCTGAGACTCTACCTCCTATAAATTTCCCAACAAAGAAGGACCAGATGTGTCTTCTCTATTGGCCACATTTTCCTGTACATCCTGAGAGGTTTTTGAAGAAAAGCAAATTTTCCTTTTTTTTTGTATGAAAAAGGAAAGGAAGAGCATGTATTAAAAGATAGTTACTAGAATTCAGTGACCCACGAAGCACTTCCAAAGTGTCTCCTTTGAGCCAGAAACTGACTTAGAATCTACGGATCTGGTTCAGGAGAGTGTAAGTAATTCCCAGCACACCTGCGCAGGTGGAAACAGCTCTGTGCAGAGGAGAGCTCTAAGCTTCAGGAAGTGTAATAAAGCCTTTATTCTACCAGAACTATAAATGTCACAGCCAGGGCTTTTCAGTCAGAATAAACATTCTGCTGAAATGTAACGGATACAGAATATTTGCAGCATTAGGTTTATAAGAACATGCTTACAATAATCGGATTTGGCCTAACATCAATTGGTTATATATTGCTCTAATAAAGTAACATAATATTTATTTCTAATCCTTCGTTTTTTCAAGGCTACTCTTTTACCTGTACGTAGGAGGGCGACAATAATGATGTACTACGTCTTTGTCATAGAATATTTAAATGTATCCAACATGACTGGATAGCTAGCTTGAGGTTGCTGAATTACTTATGCTACAGGCTTTTGCACCCACTTTATAGTGAAGCCAAAATTGATTCGTTGGCAGCCTGCTGATATCAGCAGTGCAGCTGGTATGATGAAGACCAGGTCAGCCAGGAGAACCTCTCAAAACAAATTTGCATATCCATCCCCCTCTCTCCCTATCTCCTTTTGACCACATTTGAGGCTTGCGGTGATCTAGGGACACTTGAGAGTATATGCCTTTTCAAAGAGAGAAAACCTCAAATATTTCACCAATTTGTTTTCAAGATGAATTTTACTGTTAAAGCTCATCCATGGTAGAAATGTTTCTCAAAGAGGCAATAAAATATTTTTCAATTAATTATTTCCCCCATATGGATAAAAGAGGAGAGCTTTATGACAGTATAATTATGACAAAGATACTATTTAAAAACTGTATCAGTATCATTTTCTGTTTGTGCACATTGCTACAAAAAATTCCAGGATGCTTACTACGTGTAACTGTACTAAAAACTCTGCAAACGGCTTGTTACCACCTTCCTGAATCCCACCTATAATTCTCCTTCTCTGTGCCTTTCCTTCTTTTTTTTCTCCCCCACAAATGCCCAGTTCAGGTTTGCTGATTACTAAGAAAACCCTAGAAGGCATTACCTTGATGACTGATTTCTACCTTCAGCAACTGAAAAATAAGAACAACAATAGTACAATTCCAAGTAAAGGTCATATTTAATGGCATATGTGGGATCTGCGCTCATTTCCAAACTTGTTGATCTGGAATGAAGAAGAGTGTGAATTTTTCATTCAGAGTTTTCTTTTATACCTCTAATAATTCCCCTGCATCTCTTCTTCTCTCAAAAATAACTCCAAAATATTATTAGCTAGGGGTTTCTTTTGCATTCAATTTCTCAAGTAAATGAGTCATGTTGCTCTCCAGGACATCTTTTAGTAATGAGCTTCTTTACTTGGGCTGAAGCAATGGTGACCTCGAGCACTGACAAGCAGCAAAAATAATTGCTTGGAACCCAAACAGTACATTTGTATGTGAATAAGCCAAGTGCACATTGAGATGTATACCTCTTTTTTCTTTCCTTGTATATGCCCTCCTTGTCCACACCAATATTTACCGTCAGGTTGTATTTTTTTTTTTTTCATAATTATGCCATATCCAGGCTTTAAAATTCTTGGAGCAGTATTTTCAGTGCAGCACTATGCTAATCATCAAGATGTATCCCTTCCAAAACCAAAAAAAAAAAAAATTTTTTTAACGCTTCAGAGTTACTGAGTTCAGAGTTCTACTATTTGCCAACTTTAAAAATATATGTATATTTGCAATATGAATGGATTCAGTTTCAAAGTGTGATATGGCTCATGAATTTGCTTTTGTAACTCATTCCTGATTTACGGAACTTATTAAACAAAATGAGGTTTTGAGAATAGTGGCAGGTAAAATTGCTTAATGATTCTCGTATAAACTAAACTCTGACCCATGCATGCATGGGCTTTGGTAAATTTACGTTAGAATTGAGGCGAGCCAGTATGCCCAACAATAGGCAGGCATGGGTGCAGAAAAATGCAGACTAAAAATATCTGGCATTTGTATGTCACATCACAATTTGAAATTACATAATTTTTCATGATTATACCTGCCCCATATTGCACCTGCCTCAAAGGTTGCAAGAATTAAATGAAACAAACTGGGTAAATTTTTGACACATACATAGGTCACAATAAATGGAAAGTCTTGTTTCTGTTTCTGATTTCATTTTCTTCTGTGGATGACAAACATTTTCATTCTATCTGTTCTCATAAATCTGTTAGTCTTCTCTTCAGGTTAACATTGAAATCAAATAATAGCCACAGACTTTCATTCACCTTGGGTTTTCTTTCTGAAAGCCACTGAGTACTTTATAGTGCATGAATTCCTCGGACTACATCTATACCTATACTGATTTCTCTCAGTTTTCCTGACTCTAAACTTCACTAGGATCAATTAGAAATAATATTACATTGACTTTTCACAAACTTTTTTTAAAAAAAATTAATTTGCACTTTAAAATCCAGCTTTTAAAGACTATGTTTTCTCCCCCAGTTACTTTCCTCTGACAGTGATCTCAATTGTCCTTTCTCCCCATTATGTCCCAATTGCAAAGTTAAAACTCTAACTCCTTTTAAGAGAGGTGTTATAAGATGTCAGACTGAAGGAAAACTAAAAGAGCTGTTGCTTCAAAGAGCTGAAGATCCTCCCTTCTCAGCAAGATGGAGTATTTTCACATAGGGCCAAGAATCACAAACATAGTATTAATCTGGAGCCATGCACGAATTATTTTTTAAAGTTGGGCTTTAATTAATTTGCTTTAGAGAGAAATAAAATGTTACCATGTGGTCAACAAAGCAGATTATTCTGTTACCTTTGCCCCATAAAATGGTTGCTTCATCTTCAGCAGCAAGCCACCATTCATAAAATGTTATTTTGATAATATTTTCAGTGGCATAATAATATCTACTCTCTGAAGAAAGAAAATGTTGTTGAGCTTTCACAGTATAATGAATACTGGTAGTTGCTCGCCCAGAAATTATTTCCCATACCCCCTTCTTCCTTGCTCCCAGAATCCCAATTTCATGCAGGTGTTGCTCATTAAACCCCAATTGTTACCTGGTATGCAACCCTCTATCGGCCTCAAGGGCAGTGGCCCCCATCTCCAGAACCAGCCCCAGTACTAGACCTGAGAGTGAACCACTATTTTTCCAGTCCCCTTTGCCAGTGATTGCTTTCTGCTGGGATATGTGGGATATGTTCAGGAAAATGAGATAGGGGAGGGTGTCTGATGAGAGGATTCTAAAAACAGATAAAGAAGAAGAAAGGGCTCCCCTTCTGCTCTTGGATTCTGTTCTCTCTCAGCACCCATCTTGAGGCTATGAAAGAAGTTAGCCTGAAAGGAAATGCTGGGTAGGGCAGAGGAGAAAGACAAAAGTAGGGACACCTGGGTGGCTCAGTCTGGTAAGTGTCTGCCTTCAGCTTGGGTCATGATCTCAGGGTCCTGGGATCAAGTCCCACATCGCTGGGCTCTCTGCTCAGTGGGGAGTCTGCTTCTGCCTGTCACTCTCCCTCTGTGTTTTCTCTCTCTCTCTCTCTCTCTCTCTCTCTCTCAGATAAATAAATAAAATCTTTAAAAAAAAAAGACAAAAGTAAAGTAGGATTTTGATGACATTCAAATACTGCCAAATTAACTAACCTTGGGACTATCCTACCTCTAGAGTTCTTGCTATGTAAGATATTGAATCCCCTCATTACTTAAGATATCTTAAATTAGGGTTCCTGATACCTGCAGCCAAGATAAGCCTAACTAAGCTATAGTGGTGTCATTTTATGAGATGCTTGCAAGGGCCAAAAGTTGTCCATCTTTTAGATGCTAGGCCAGGGGGTTCTGACATGACATTATAGCATTCTGAGACCCACTGTCTATTGGCTTCCAACTCTATAGGCATGTGCTATGATAACATAGAAAGGAAAGGTGATTCAAAGCATTAAGCAAAATAATAAATATGTGAAATATGAAAAAGTGAGAGGATTACATAATACTCACCAGAAAAGAGTAGTGAAAATTAAGGGACAGATCTGAATATGTAGTTTTCCTTATATTTATCATCCTGGAATGCCTACCCAAAATGAATGAATACCTTATTATCTGAATAAGGTATGTGAGATTGAAAATGATATGAGTAGAATAAAATTATGACCTGGAATGGCCAAGATGAGATACAATAAGAATAAACGTAAATTCTTAGATCTAATCTAGATCCTAGAAGAGGCAGTGTACAAATTTAGGAAAGAAAGAAAGGAAGGAAGGAAGGAAGGAAGGAAGGAAGGAAGGAAGGAAGGAAGGAAAAAAGAAAAGGAAAGAAAAGAAAAGAGAAGAAAAGAAAAGAAAAGAAAAGAAAAGAAAAGAAGGGAGGGAGGAATAAAGAGAAAGGAAGAAAGAAGTCCTAGTGGTTTTGTTTCCAAATTCAGCACATAAAAATAATGTTATGTGGCTACCCAAAAACATTATGTGATCTTCCTAACTTCACTAAGTATAGTAAAGGATCTTAAGCCCCAGTTAGATATAAAAATTATCTATGTCTTTTTAAAAATGCAAATATCTGGTGACTCAGAATATTTTGGAGGTAGACCCGGTATCATGCATTTTGTAAAATTCCATAGGCTTCAGCCGATAACTGATCTAGACTCCAGGTAAAGCAAGATCTGCTGAATTCATCTCTAGGCCTCATCAGTGGGACTTTATTTAGTTCTGCGAATTATATTTTCAAAAACAACATTTAAAAGTTGGAATGAACACAAAGAAAGCCAACCAAGAGAGTAAAGAGTTTTGTAATTATGTCATATCATGAGTAGATGAAAGAAACAGGCATATTTGATCTTGAAGTGAAAGTATGAAGGAACCTATGAAAGAAAACTATACACACATGTTGGATATTTAAGATTTGACATGTGGAAGGGGTGCTACTGTTTGATAGCTCTGAAAGAGGATTTAAAGTACTAATGCGTAGAGTTAGAAAGCTGCTGATTTTAGATCAATATAAAGAAAACTTCTCAAGCCATTAAATGTTAAGCAATGGAAAGGACTGTTTTGAAAAATAGCAATTTTCTCATAATCACAAGTTCCCCCAAGAGGTCAGATGACTGACATTCTGAAATACAATCAGGAAAGTTGTAATGGGGATACTAACCCCCAGAAGGGAGTAGACTAGAACACCTCTGAGGTTACCTTCGATTCTGACATTCTGTGATACCCTGAGCAAATACATCACAGAAACACAGCACAGAAAGCAACCTTGGAATTTACACATTAAAGGTTCTTCACTCTACAGATAACAAATGTCGACCCTCAGTGAACAGTAACTATATGTCAGACACTTCATGCAACATTATCCCCAATTCTTACAGCAACCCAGAAAGATCATGTTGTTAGTCTTATGTTATTGATAAGAAAATCAATTTTCTCTAAAAATCTCTAGCTTACCTTAAGCCGTTAAAATGGAAGGGATAGGGTTTGAAACCAAGTCTTGCCAAGGGCTCTCTCTCTCTCTCTTTAATTTTTATTAACAACCCCCAATGACTACTCAAGGTCAACACAATGAATCTGGTTTGGATTGAAGAACTTCAATGATCTTTCACTAACCTACATTTTCACCCTTATTTTCCCTGATTACCCTTAATTCACCTTATGATCCTAAGCCTTATGTTAAAGCTCTTCCTTCTAACACCATTTCTTCTACTGTCTACATCTCTCTAAACTCAAATTCTATTCAAAGATAAATTCATGTACTTCATCCTCAAGTCTTCTCGTTATCAACTCAAAATAAGTTTTCTATCCTGAGAATCCCCACCACATTCTACACTAGTTCCCCTGCAGTCTTAACACTCTGTTCTGCATTTATTATGCTTACGTGTGTGAGTGTATGAGTTGCATTATAACAATTTCTATGTGTCTGATTTCTCCTACTAATTTCTAAAATTCATCCCACCAAATTCCCTCCAAACTGAATGTACCACCACTCACACAGTGGATAGTCAATACCTTCTGATTAAATAAATAAATGAAGAAAAACCTTGAGCCACAAAGAATTTAAGTGATTTGCCCAGGATCACAAAAGTAATTTGTATTTCTACCAGAACTTGAGCCTACATCTTATATAAAGCATTGCTAATAATAATGTTATTATTTAATCATACCATGAAGCAATTCTGCTACATTCTTAGATAATTAGGAATAAGAAAAGAACATATGATTGAGCTCTTCAAGGCGCAGGAAAAAAAAGGCAAAAATTTTTAGGAGAAGTCCTCTGATTTTCTTCTTTGAAAAAACAAAAAACAAAACAGAAAATCTGTTCATTGCCATATTTCTGAATGATACCTCACCTTAAATAATTAAAGCCAAGCCTCAAGTACCTCAAACCAAGATCTGTCAGAGCAGTCACTAAATATACAGCAGCTAAAGTTCACAAATATCCAGAAACCTACATTTCTAATTAAGTAGATAGTATCATGAAATTGAGAACACAGTCCCTGAACAAATAAATCTGGAAAATGCTGTTCATACGCTATCATATTAAGAAATGGCAATAAATCATTTTAACAACTTCTCTGCCATGTCACACGTAGAAAAGACAAAGAAAATGCCTTTTAACTCACAAAAGAGATACACAGAAAAAATGCAAAATCAGAGAATTTAGTAGAAAAACGTAGCAAAATAAATAATTATGAAAGGTTATTGTTCTATACAAACTGGGAATTTACATGAATAATCAGCAATATACTTCAAGTCAGTGTCAACATTTATAAAAGCTTTCACAGCCAATTCTAGAGAGGAAATCAACTGAAAAGCCGAGATATTCTTAAAGAGCAATAAATTATGCTAAAAATACTTTCAATGACTGAATCCAAAAAAAAAAAAAAAAAGGGATAGTCATGCTATGAAGAAGACCAACATACAATAACTGTTCATTATAAAAAACTAAAAGTGAATTTCATCATTTTAATTATTCAAACTGTTCTTGTAATAAATTTGGTGGTAAAATCACTGCAAATAAGTTTTTGAAGGACAGTGTTTCCTGAACAAACTAGTTCTCTTTTTTGCCTTTGCCCAAGCAATGGTGTTATATCTGGGAACATCATTATCAATTACTATTCTCCACTCCTAATTCCTATTATCTGCCTAAATTACATTCATTCTTTAAGTTTCAGATGGCAAGTTCTTTGAGCATTCTTCCCTGAATATCCCCCCAAAGCTGGATTCAGTCCCCCCAAAAATGTGTACTAGGCCTCTAATATAGCACAAAGCACACTGTCTTATCATTTCTTATTTATTTGTACTCCCTCCATCTTGTGCGCGCGCGCGCACACACACACACACACACACACACACACACACACGCATTCATACATGCACACAGACTATAAGCTCCTTCTGGACCAGGACATAGCACCTACTATCTTTCTAAGAATATAGTACAAACCTAACATATTTTTCATAAATGAATACACTGTCATAAAACAAGTAATTTTTTGCTATTAGGCTTAAAAACATCTACATCTTCTTTAATATTTTTAATTGTATTCCACAATATTTTTCATTTTATCTACTGGCCATGGTAGCAGGAGTTCTCAGTTCTACAAGTTGGGAAACTGGCTGAAGTTTTATATATGGGTCCCTTTTGATATTTTTGCATATTGATTTCCCACTCTGAAAACAAAGAAAATGTATAATACTGTTTATTTTAAATCACTGCTATAAAAGCCTTTCTACACAAAGCATCAAAATAGCATATAGTCAAGATTGAGAAATGGGTCTATTCCTACATTCATAACAATATATTCAGATGACTGGGTCATATTTTTCAATTAATTTTGTATCTTTTTGGGAAGTGCTCACAGTGGAGCTCACTGTAATCATTGTTGTGAGGGATTTTTTAGTCTATTCCAAGAGACTATTCAATATTCAAGAAAACTACATGGAAGTCACTGTCAAGCTAACCAAACCCACATGATATTGATTATTTCTGTTTTTCACACATTGACAGAGGTAGAAAGATTGCATGGCTCTCTTCGTCAGATATTAAGTGAATCGTGTGGCGGATTCCCTGTTACAATGGGGCATGGGAGCAGCTCTGACTTTTTGTCCATTCAAATATGAATCAGTCACACAGGAACAGTTAAGACATGTTAACACAGTTTTAGCCAAGGGTGGAACATAAGCCATTTCAAAATCTTTCAGAACACAAGGCCAACTGTGTAGACATGGAAGTTGGCCAGATTCAGCTTACGAGCCCAAAAAGACCATTCTGATCTTCTACATTCAACATTAAACCCTGACACAACTGAATTTAAAACAAAAGTGTGTTATGTAACTCAAGTCCATGGCTTAAAGTTAATGATCTTAACTGTCTCAGGCAGAGAGAGCTGTCTGCAAGGATATGCCAAGTACACATGCACGCCCACCCTTTTTTTCATTTGTTTGTTCTGATGCATCCTGCACTTCTGTGTTGGTGCCCTATTCCTCACTCTGCATTCTCCTGGCATTCTGGAAATATTTTAGAGCTAGAAGGGCTTATGGAGACATTGTAGTTGATACTGCAGTGGAGCTAAAGAAATCCATGAACATGTTCACCTTGTTTCTCCAACTGCATTTCCCCCCCACACACACACCCAAAACATGTATGCACAGTTTGTCAAAGTTCAGAAGAACTGGGGAAGGTAGATCACTTAGCAACTTTAATTCTCAGTGTAATTCTGGGAGCCACCATAATCCCGTAAGGTGTCAAGAGTTAAAAATAGCTGCCCTGAACTAACTCCGCTGGTTAAAGCTGGTTTGTGGCATATTGCCAGTAGTAAAACAATCCTACAGAAGCACTTTGCAGCAAGCCAGCCCAAATTTTTCCATGAATTTCCCTGCCTGGTTAGCCTAGATCTAATCCACTGCTGAATGAACACTGTACCATTCTAAGAGACAGAAAGAACAATTCACTATGTTTTGTTCAATCACTGTAGTAGAATACAATGTATACTTGGGGCCTGGGGAGGGGGCAGATATGATACATTTGAAGAGGCTGGGTTAAATCAGAGGATGAATATCAGGACAAGAATGAAGTCTTAGCCTCTAGCTGTGTCATCTTAGAGAACTCATTTAAAGTCTCTAAGTATACATTTCTACCTGGGTGTCATTATGTTCTTACTTGAACCTTACATACTGTGAATATTGGTCAAAAGTTTATAATTAAATATATTCAAGATCTTTTTCCACGTATGTGAACTTGTCAGCACTAATGAAAGGCTTTTGTAATTTTGTAAAATTCAACACATTTTACTTATGTAATAAAAACTATAGATTTAAGAGAAATACTATCTCAATATTACTAATTTCCTCCTTCTTTGGCTTTAATCTTCGGTCACAAGATGTAACACTAAGAAACAAACAGAACACATTATATAAATACTTAATATATTGCAGACACAAGATGGACATTTCACCAGAGAAACTGACACATGATTGAGAAGGGAAACTAGCTTGAAGATTAAAATACGATATCATATTTTAAGGAAGAATTCTGAAACCATGAATATATTTAGTTTGGACTTGTTGCTTTTCTAAAGAATAAAAATATCACAAGGAAATAGGAAACTAGTAACAACAAATCAAATGTACTAGGTATACCATCAGAATAAAAGTGATATCAGAGCCAACGTTAACTAAGGATCAGTTGTTATATTCAGATTTCTCTGCAGCTAAGACATTTTCCAAGACAATAACACAAACTTTGCTTGATAAAAAAAAAAACACTTTAAATTTAAAAAATCAATAAAAAAAGCAATGTAGTCCAGACAGATGAAATTATTCCGTGTTACAAGAAAAAATCAAAAAGAAAATTCTGTAGGAAATTAATGATTAACCTTACTCATTGACAGCTTTCTAAAAGCTCTAACCTGCTGTTCAAAATTCTTTGAGCTTATCCACTTTTAAGACATTTTATTTCAAGTTCAAAAAGTTATGACAAAATGCTAATTTTATTACTCAAATTTATGACAGCATAAATTTTCTTTCCTAAAAAAAAGTTTAATCACATTCTCAAGATATTTTCTATCTCCCTTTTTACTGTGTCAGACAAAATTACACATGTGTATACAATAAACATTATGTAATTTACATTCAAAATAAACTGCATTAAATCTGTACTTGGTAAGTAAAAACTTACAATAAACCAAACCATCAATAAAAGCTCTTTTCTGACTAAAACCATTGTGTTCGTTTCTTGGCCCTTTTAAGATGGTTATTGAAAAAGTATATGAATGAATACATACATCAAACAGATACTGAAACCCTCAAAGGTCATTTCTTGCTTTATATAGTAATGAAAAATTCAAGGCAACTGTCAGAAAATAGCTGGCACAGCACCATACTGAGCTGACATCAAAGAAGCTGTTGATGTTATAGTTCCTTTCCAACAAAAAAATAACTTCGTTGGGGCTCTGATGATGCTGGGATCCCACCCTGTGAACATAACCATCTTATTTTGACAAGAACAAAGAGGAACCAGCTGTTATCCCAGTAGCATATTGGAAATCAGAGAGCCATTATTCCTCAAGAGAGATGTTCTTGAAAGTTACCCTAGATATCTGAAGGGTTTTTTATTATGCAACACCCAAATAATTGATACCCATCCTCTCTATTCCTACCCTTCCACCTCCCACTATCAATGATAATCAAAATCTACTCTGAGAACAAATGATCCTTCAGAAAACTTAAGAAACTGGAGACTGCAGATATATACACCATAGTATGGATGCTGGAGCAAGAACTTGGAGGGTCTTGAATATGAGGCTAAGAAGTTGGACTTGGTTAAAAAGGCCTTTAAAGAAGGGAATGTATGTGAGTTCAATAAAATAGAGTAAGTTATCTATTCTGGAAGCAGGTAAATAATCAAGTGTTTGAAAATAGTGAAAAAGAATTGCTGCAATGTTCTCAGAAATATTCTAAAAGTCTATAACAGATAAGTAGGAGATTAAGCCACACTGAGCACATAGCTGAAAGGAGAGAGTGTGATACTGCACAGACCTCAGCCCAAACATTTTCATGGCTTTCTGCAACAAAGCTTAGTTACCTAATAGTGGAGAAAGCAGACAACTGGATGACCTAGGATTTGAGATTAGCAAGGCAACAGAAATGCCGAAATGACTAACCATATGTTCAGAGAGATAAGCAAGGCAAGTGAAATCTATAAGGTGCTTATGAGCCAAGATGATATAAGAGGGACAGGCTAAAATAGAGGATCAGGGGCACCTGGGTGGTGCAGTCAAGTAATATTCTGACTCTTGGTTTTAGCTCAGGTCTGATCTCAGCGTCATGAGATGGAGCCCCATTTCAGGCTCCGTGCTCAGTGCAGAGTCTGATTTAGTTTCTCTCTCCCTTTCCCTCTGCCACCTCCCTCTGCTCTCTAAAATAAATAAATAAATCTTTTAAAAAAATTTAAAAAAGGACTGGATATGTAACGATGTAACACAAGAGCCACAGTCACTTGAGTATGTCCTGAGCCCTAAGATATACTGAGTGAAATATTGCACAAAACACTCTCTCCAAACACAGCACAGAAAATCAGACTAGACTGATCACTTTGTACTTGGAAGAAGAGTTCCTACACAGCATCAGTAGACAACTGGTTAGTGATCTCATGGTTGGACTGATGAATCTCCTTGTCCTCTTTTTATCAGTCACCTGAGAGCCAGTTTGGCTCAAAACAAAATTAACAAAATAGAATTAGTTTTGTTTAGATTCAGAAAAGTGTACAGGATTCTCCTTGCTAACATTATCATAATTCCTACCATACCTAAGAAAAAGATTAACTAAACCAGTACAACAGCATAGTATGCCACCTTTCTATTATTTATACAACCTGGATTAAAATTGAGCATTGCTTTTCAGATCATCATTATTTCTCTCTTATAAGCCAGGATTTCAACTAATAAAATGTGTACAGGAAACTGTCCACAAGAGGTACTAGTTTTATGAAACAAATACAATATAAATCAAAGCTACCATTCCTTTCCAGCTAACAAGGTGCTCTATTTTTTTTCAATAAATATATTCGTTCTTCGAGGTCGGTCTGTTGATTTTTTTTCCAGCCCATTAGATTCTCACTTAATGAGATTTTTCTCTTTAAAGAAAATAGAGATATTGAATAAATATAGCCTCCTGTAGAAAAGCAGAGAGCAGTCTAACATTTGCATAAATGTCCTAATTACAGACACGGAATCAGTGATAAAAATATATGGGAATACTTATCCATTTAATCAATCATGTTCCTAATACTTCTCAACTTATTTATATTGTACAGCAAACATTATTTGTAGAGCATAGCCCATCAATCAATTACATATTCCACTGCCATGGTTTAAAAAGATATTCAAACATAGAACAGTAACACAATAAGACACAAGTAAAATATAAATGTTTGTTCCTTCTCCCTAATGTCTATTTAAAAATCACCTGGATTTTTATTAAATAATTCATTCATGGTGACTCTTAGTTAGCAAAAGTCATAAATTATTTTCTTGTAGGAAAATGTTAAGCAGGATGAATTTAATGAATGCTTCCTTACCTAAGATCACGGGAGAGTAGAGTTGGAATGGGATGTAGAGATCATGCCCACGGGTGCTTAAACTTACAAGGTCCCTAGATGATGCCATCCCCTGAAATTCTACCAGGACTTGTGCATGTATTGGTGCATGTACTTTTGGGGTGGGGGAGAGACAGTGGGGATGATATACAGAGATTTCAACAGATTCTCAAGTGATTGCATGACTCTAAAAGAAAGTAAGAATATCCACTTTATCTTTTTTCTACATACTAGATCTGTTCTCTACATTCTACACATGTACAATAAACTCTTTATTCTTATTCTACACCTTAGCAAATTGAGACTGGGACTGGGGAATAGAGTCACCCAAGGTCACAGAACTAGTTAGTAGTTCAGGTGACACAGGTCTCCTAGATTATGATCTGAATGGCCATTCCTTTTCCCACAGCACCACTATTCAGACACTTCCACTGTGAAATCTTAAATATTGAGCTTCTAAAAATGGGAAATTACAACACTGTAATGTCTCCTCTGTCGCTCTTCTACACTATTCTTCTCCTACAAAACAACAACAACAACAACAAAAATCACTTCGGAACTTAATATTAGGAATTTATTTGGGGAGAAAAGATGAAAGAAGCAATATACTTTTGTATTCTAAATCTAGGGCAGGAATATGGACTTTAATCTGTCAACTACAAGTTTTAAACAGTTAGAGTAGGTGATTTACATCATGCAGTCTGAGACCCTTACATCGGTTATAATCTTTGTTCACCATGGAGTGGTAGTCAAGAAAATGGGCTCTGAAGCTAGACTATCTGAGTTCAAATTCAGTCTTCCTAACTTTCCATCTGTAGGACCTTAGGCAAGATATTTAGCCTTCCTGTGCCTCTATCTCTGATATGATAGGGAGAGCAAGAGCACTTACCTGAATTTGGGTTTCTTCAAAGTAGAACCTCGTAAGATGTGTGTGTGAGTGTTTTACTTGGGAAATGCCTCTGGAAGGAGTGAGGAATGACAAGTGAAACGGAGCTCTATAGGACTAAATTATCAAAGCTGCTTCTATATGCAACAGAAGCTTCGTTCAGCTGGGACCTCTGTGAGCATCCAGAATGCCTCTGAGAATTTGTGATCCAAAGGAGGGGAGGCTGGAGCATTTACCCACCAGCTCTTGTGCACTTGTGGTTGGGGATTGCCCTGAGAATGTTAAGTCTCCTTCACTTTGTGGTAGTCTCACAAACAGACCTAGTGACTTCATGCAGTTTGGGAGAAAACCTAAGACAGAAAACAGACGGGCACATAGTTTTTTTGAAGTGAGACCCTCAGCACAAGTCCGAGCTCGCACAAAACTATCTGCCACAGCAATGACTGAGATCAGAGTTGAATCAAAGCACAATAAGGACAGAGCACTGAAAGTACTGCCTATATTATTTACCTTAAAGAAGTGTTATAAGAATTCAATAAAATAATTTATTTTTTAAAAGATTTTATTTATTTATTTCAGAGAGAGAAAGAGAACATAAGTTGAGGGAGTGGCAGAGGGAGATGGAAAGGGAGAAACAGGCCCACCACTGAGCAGGGAGCCCAATCAATGTGGGGCTCAATGCTGAGACCCCGGGATCATGACCTGAGCCAAAGGAAGATGCTTAACTGACTGAGCCACCCAGGTGCCCCACAATAAGGTGATTCATGTTAAAGTGATTAGAATCAACCTGGCATATTATAAGGGATCGATTCATGTTAGCTGTGACAATTATTCCTCTAATATTTATTGAGCACTTACCAGATGCCAAATATGCTGTTCCAAGTGATACAGTAATAATAATAATAATAATAATAATAATAATAATAATATATTAACAGACTCTGCCCTCAAGCTCTTCACAGTCTACTAGAGACAGCATACAAAGAATGAAGCATTTGTCAACCAAAGAAATAAACTTTATGATAAGGGCATATATTGGGTCTAATTGTTACAGAAAGTAGGGAGAAACACTCTTCACAGAGATCACAGCAACCAAAAAGGTTTCACAGAAGGTGTTGTGTCTGTACAGTCTTGACAATAAGTAGGAATGGCCTCAAGAGGGGAAGCATTTTAAGTAGTGGAAGCAACATACACAGAAGCATGTCACAGGGGCAAGAAAGAACTTGGAGCTCTTAAAGAACAGATTTCCATGGGTGAATGTCAGGAAACAAATCTGTATTATGGAGAGTCAAAGCATAATCATCAAGGAAAAGGGGTAGCATTTTCCTTTGTTTGGAATAATTCTATAGGAAATGAGGAAAATGGAAGGATTCATGTTTAAGGAACTTGCTAGAAGTACAGAGGACGGACTGGTGTGGAAAAACCAAAAAGGAATCAGAGGGGAGGCTACTGGAATGGCCTGAGGTAAAAGTGATGAAGACCAAAATTAATCTAGAAGTGAGGATAAGAGGTAGAATTTATAAGTTTTGGTGAATGGATATATACAGAAGTTGAGAAAGAATAATTTTTCTCAGATAACCTCCAGGGTTCTGGTTTAAGGAACTGACTGTTTAGTAATGTTCAACCAAGATAGGAAATAAAGAGACTATGTCTTAGAGAAAGGAAGAAAACAATAATGAGTTTATTTTGCATATGCTGACTTTGAGGGATCTACCAATCTCATGCTGCCCACAGCTGCTGTGCTTGCCTCCATTGTAAACTCAGCCAGAAGGACCATGGTGAGGTGAGAAAGAGAAGGAAAGGTTCCCATGATACTCTGAAGGGCACTTTGAAGTGGGCCGCAAACTGACATCAGACCTTAATGAGTAAGCCTATGATATTTTAGTAAACTATAACTAAGCTATAACTACAACCAAATTTAAAACTCCATTAATTTACTATGTCATCATTAGAGTAGATGTTAGGTCCATAATGGGTGTTTTAGAATATGGTATGGATGAATGTTGTGTCTGAAATTCCACCACTGATGATTTATTACTCTAAAGATATTGTTCTCTCTAGGAATTTGTATTTCAAAAGTACAAATACCTTTGGATACACAAATTGGGCTGTTATTACTCATTGACAAATCTATGTTTTTCCTCATTAATCTAGCTGAAAGTTGTCACTAAGGGAATGGGAACTTTGATGTGCAGATGGAGAAATGGGGTCATTTGAAGCTCAGAGGTGGAGAACAGGAGGGAAAGNGACTCTAATCTTTCTTTAGAATCAGAAGTCATTATCGAGATTGCTCAGCGTGCTGTAAGAACCGAAGAACCGTCGGGGACGAAGCAGTAAAGACCGGAAGCTGAGTTTTTATCCGTTTCCTCTCATGACAAAGAAAGACTTCAAAATGGTTAAAGAATATGAAACGAGATTCATGGGTACCCAATAAATACCAGTTCCTGTGTAGTGACCATTTTACTCCTGACTCTCTTGACATCAGATGGGGTATTCGATATTTGAAACAAACTGCAGTTCCAACAATATTTTCTTTGCCTGAAGACAATCCGTAGGCAGAAGCACATTACTGGTTATCATCACAGAAATGAATTTCTGAAGAAAAGTACTGTAATCAAAGCCTTTTAATGAGTAAAAAGCCAGCCAAACCAGTCCAAGTCACCCCGAGCAAATAGAAGAAGCTTAAGACAGTTAAATAAGGGAGTTAAGATGACGGAGGAGTAGGGGACCCCTTTTTCAGCCGGTCGCCTGAGTCGAGTTGGATAGGTACCAGACCAGCCTGAACATCCACGGAACCAGCCTGAGATGCAGGAAGATACATCTGGATCTCTACAAATGAACATCTCCAGCGCTGAGTATTGAGGTACGAAGTGGGGAGCCATGAAACCCACGCAGATACCGGAAGATAAACGGAAGGGGGAGGGAGCCGCCGTGTTTGGGCGCCGGGAAGCGGTGGCCACCTGCACGGGGGAGCGGGCGGGCTCGCGGACCTGCACCATGAGAGAGCAGACTGAGACCGTGAGCCGGGGAACACGCGACCAAACTGAAACGGAACTCCGGCGTGGTCACTGGAACCAGACTGAGTCCGGGAGCGTGGGGGACAGCTGGTGGCTGGCGGTGTTAGAAACACAAAGGACAGAGACGCGCCGGCCCTGGAAGTGAGGGCTGGGACACTGGGTGTGGGGTACACATCCCGGGACGCTGCAGGGTTGAGCAGCACCAACAGTAACAGAGTTAAAGTGGCCAGAACATCAGTGGAGAACGATCCACGATCCCTTTGTTCTGAGACGGAGGCTGAGATTCGGCCACTGCTGCTCTGACTCTCAGAAGAGGCACAGCAAACCGCCAGGGAAAGCTGCCAGAGAACAAAAGCCTGGAAACACCAGCTCACAGTGTGCCCATCCCCATCCCTCCTCGCAGGGGACATGGAGACTCTACCCAAACAGGGTTGCCTGAGTATCAGCGCAGCAGGCCCCTCCCCCAGAAGGCAAGCTGAAAAATCAAGAAGCCCACATCCCTAAAATCCCTATAAAACAAGGGCGCATGGCCTGGGTCCCGGTCAATAATTTGGGCTCTGGACAACCCCGCAACCTCTCCTCATCAGAATGACGAGAAGGAGAAATCCCCCCCAGCAAAGAAAAGACAATGAGTCTGTGGCCTCTGCCACAGAACTAATGGATGTGGATATAACCAAATTATCAGAAATGGAATTCAGGGTAACAATGGTCAAGATGATGTGCAGACTTGAAAAAAGTGTTAACAAAAATGTTAATGAGAATATAGAATCTATAAGGGCAGAAATGAGAGCGAATTTGGCAGAAACTAAAAATTCTATGAGCCAAATGCAGTCAAAACTAGAGGCTCTGACGGCCACGGTCAATGAGGCAGAAGAACTAATCGGCGAATTGGAGGAAGGGTTAGTAGAAGAAAAAACTAAAATAGAATCTGGGCTCAAAAAATCCACGCACAGGAATGTAGGTTACAGGAGATTACTGACTCAATGAAACGTTCCAATGTCAGAATCATCGGCATCCCTGAGGGGGTGGAGAAAAACAGAGGTCTAGAAGAGATATTTGAACAAATTGTAGCTGAAAACTTCCCTAATCTAGCGAAGGAAACAAACATTCGTGTCCAAGAGACAGAGAGGACCCCTCCCAAGCTCAACCACGACAAACCTACGCCACGTCATCTCATAGTGCAATCTGCAAATATTAGATCCAAGGATACAGTATTGAAAGCAGCCAGGGCAAAGAAATTTCTCACGTACCAAGGCAAAGGTATCAGAATTACGTCAGACCTGTCTACACAGACCTGGAATGAGAGAAAGGGTTGGGGGGG